>NW_024366480.1:8618429-8933470 GCF_014805655.1 Passer montanus | reverse complement strand
CCTCCCGCCGGCCGCTCGCGCTCGCCGGGCCGGCGCGAGGCTGTCAGTCAGCCGGGCAGCGCCGCGCGCGCCCCGCTTCCCGCCGGGATCCCAGGGACACGGCCGGGATCCGAGGGACACGGCCGGGATCCGAGGGACACGGCGCCCGCCGCCATGAAGATCTGGAGCTCGGAGCACGTGTTCGGGTGAGGGGACCGGGCGGGGAGGGCCGAGGGACCGCGGCGCTTCGCCGAGCCGGGCCGTGAGGGGAGAGCCGGGTCCCGCCGGGGTGACGGCGGAAATGGGAATGCTGCGGGAGGAGGAGGAGGAGGGAGGCCGGGAAGGGGCCTCGGTGGTGCCGGTCCTGCATCGCCTCGAGCTGCTTCCTGCGCGGCCGGACCCCGCGCCTGGCTTCTCCTATCGGGAACAGCATTCCAGCAGGATGGAGTGGCAGAGCTGGCCGCGCAGCGTGGTGGCTTGGTAAAGGGCTGGGTGTTTAGGAAAAATAGCGTTCACACCATAAGTAAAAATAAATCCCAAGCTGCCGATGTAGCCTCTGATGTATTCCAGGCGGTGCGGGCAGAGTGACGGCGTCCCTCGGGCTCGGGCACCGCCGCTGGGAGCCCGGCAGCCAGCTCGGGGTCCGTGTTCCTTCCTCCCTTCCTTCCTTCCTTCCATCGCTGCTTCCCGCATGGAACGCGGCGCTGGCCGCCCGCTCCCACCGCCGCGTAACGAGGGAGAGGGACCGGGAGTGTGTAGGGAGCTGTCCCGGGAAGCAGCAGGGAGAAGGACCGGGAGTGTGTAGGGAGCTGTCCCGGGAAGCAGCAGGGAGAAGGACCGGGAGTGTGTAGCGAGCTGTCCCGGGATCTGAGGGACACTGGCGTGCAGGGCTCCGCAGCAGCTCTGGGAATGCCACCGCCGATGATTCCCCTGCTACAGGTGTTCCGAAAGTCTTGAGGCGCGAAGAGCACCGGGGGTGATGGTTCTTGAAATATTTACAAAATATCCCTGATGTGTCACTCTGAATGTCTTTAATTACCTCAGCGCTACTGAATTCCTTGCACTGATGCAGGTACTTGGTGCTCCGCTTCAGCACTGCTCTGGTGTAAGTGAACTGTGGTTTCCAGCAGGAAATATCAGGCAGAGGCTGCTCCAGCATGACACAACTCCCGAGTTTCAGTATCTGTCACCTAGGGAGTGCAAAAGCTATTTTTATTTGACATTTTCTCATCAAGTTCTGTATTAGAACATCCCCGTCTTATGGCGTAATGTGTGTGGGTGTAGGTAGTTAATTTGAATGGTTAATAAAATGTTGTTGTGCCTTACCAGATATCTGACTCAGTCCCTTAGGGACATTTAACAGAATTTTGTAATTTTCAGTTTGTGTATCTTCTGTTGATGGAGGTGTAAAGTCACCAAAGATGGAACAAGGAACAATCCTCCAGCTCTCCTTCTGCTGCAGGAACTGAGGGCTCTTATTTCTCCTGCTTGCACCAGTAAAGCTTTCTGACACTTTTCTTGTTAGAAAAATAACTTATTTTTCCAACTTTCTGTTTGTCCTTGTAGTGCTGTGCTGTCAGTGCCTTTCTGTATCAGTCTATTTTCAGACTAAAATAAAATCCATTTAGGGCCCCAAGTGCAACTCCTAAGTGCAAGTTGGCACCCCTAAGCCTTCTTAAGTTAGATACCAATTGTTGAATTTTTAAACATACCTTTAAAGGCTTTAAGGCTGCTCTGTCAGGACAGTCAGTATTCTGAATATAGAAATAATTAGGGACAGAATTTCTCTGTTGGATCAAGTCCATGGTTTCTGTAGCCTCCTCTGTTCCAGAAGGAAATATGTGAAGTACCCCAAGAGCTGCGTGGACAGCCTGGCCTTGAGTAGTAGGACTGCTCCAATCCCAGGAATTTGAGGTTATCAAAATTTGTTTTGTAAAAACAGTTCTGAGAGGACTATCCATAACTGGAATTCATGCTAACAAACTGCTGGAAGCAGTAGTGTAGGTGCAGACATCAGGCTGTGAGCTGGTGAGGTTTCTAAAAATATGTTTCTTTATTTTGAACTTCCCAATCATCCTTTTTTACTAGAATTTAATTTCACTTTGCCTTTTTTTTGATATAAGAAGGAGCAGAAGCTAGTGATGTCCTCTTCAGTTTATTTGGTATGCGTAGAGTTACAGAAAAATGTGTGGTGGAGTGGACTCCTGGAGGTCATGTAGTCTAGCCCTCTTCTCCAAGCAGGGCAAGCTTAAGTGTCAGGTGAGGTTCCTTTCCTGGTGGAGTTCTGGAATGAGCTGAGAGTGCCACCATCTCTGTGGGCACTGCTTGGAATGTCACTTGTAGCAGTGAGTGACTGTTGCCCCTTGCCTTCATTTTTCTTAGCCTTGCGTTAGTAATTCCTTGCTTCAGTCTGGAGAGAAGAATTTATTGTTTCTTCTGTTTTTGTGTCAATACTCTCTGATTGCCTTTCCAAGCATAACTGCATTCCAAAGGGACTTGTGGGAGCTCTGAAGCTGTACAGCCTGCACCATACTGCACAACCTATATCCTGATTTAGTACTGTGTGATTGCTTTTCAGTACTAAATACTTACAAATCCTCTCACCTCTTCCTTTCGCAGGCATCCCTGGGATACTGTGATCAAAGCTGCTATGAGGAAGTACCCCAACCCCATGAATCCATGTGTGGTAGGAGTAGATGTCCTCAACAGGAGCCTGGACAAGCAGGGGAGGCTGCACAGTCACCGTCTTCTCAGCACGGAGTGGGGGTTGCCCAGTATTGTCAAAGCGGTACATTTCTGCAGCCTTCCTTCTTTATTAAGGGTGTGATCCCTTTTGTGCCCTCCTGTGAATTGGAGCTGACTTCACAGTAAAAGCTGAAATCTGTGAATGTAAATGTCTGTAAACGCCTTCCGGGCTGGTCTGTGCCATGCTCTGTGGCTGATACAATCTAGACAATGAAGTCTGGCCTGATCACAATCCTCTGGTATCCGTGAATTTGTATTTATTTGGGGTCACTGAGAACTTGGCGTTTATGTGTTTTAAGGTTCTGTTTGTTTGTTGGATTTTGGGACTTAACTTTTTTTTTCCCCTTTAGATATTAGGAACCAGTAGAACTCTGACTTACATAGAGGAGCATTCTGTGGTAGATCCAGTGGAAAAGAAGATGGAGCTTTGCTCAACTAATGTGAGTGGTGGCTTAAGCAGTTTCTGATAATTAGTTCTGGAAGTTGGATGTTTTGCTCTTAACATTTAGATTAGAAATGTATCTGTGTCTTTCATTGGAGGCAACAAGTTACAGGTCTTAATTAGTGTCTCAGATGACTCTTTTTCCCATCCCTTTTTCTTCTCCTAATTTAAATACTTCACCATCAAACATTTGTGATTCTGCTTTTAATGTAAGATTATTTCTCAGACTGCATGTAAAATCATTTGACTTTTAGATGAATGAGTTCTGTCATTTCCAACTAAAGTTTTAATGTGAAATGCCTTTTTTCATGGAATGTAAATGAAGCATTGTGCTACATTTTGGTATCCTGGTAACTCGCAAGTCTCAGATTTAACGTGGGGTTGTCTGTAGGAGAGCCTTGTCTCTGTACAAGAGGCCTTGTCCTTCCTGAGTGTTAATTTTCTGTCTAGTCCAGGTGGGTCTGGAAGAGCTTCTCTTAATTGCTGGCCATAAATCTGAATGGACATTCAGAGAGAGCTGTTGGTGCTCTTCCTGTGAATGGGAACTTTGATCTAATTGGATCAAGGGTAGGAGAAGATGCATCACCCTTTGTAGGTCTTTTTATTGACTGTGTTCTGGGGTTTATATTCTGTGTACAGTATTTTGACATTAAATTGAGTGCTCTGCTGTTGAGTAGTGCTGCTTATAAGAGAAGAATGAAAGGTGGGAAGTGAGGATTTCAGCTCTGTTTTTGTTTTTAAGATTACACTCACAAATTTGGTGTCTGTTGACGAGAGACTGGTTTACACACCTCATCCAGAAAACCCAGAAAAGTAAGTAGGGAAATTTGTGTGTGTCTTTGTGTCTAGGAGGCAGTTTGTTAGTCCAGTTCAGCTTAGGTGTTAACCTTTCTTTATTCCCTTACAGGACTGTGCTAACCCAAGAAGCAATTATTACTGTTAAAGGCATTAGCTTGAGCAGTTATCTGGAAAGCTTGATGGCAAACACAATATCTTCTAATGCCAGAAAGGTACGTCTTTGTTCTGTTTTCTCCCCCTCTTCCCCACCCAATCACTCTTTCTTTTGAAATAGTAATTGTCAATGCTGTGTGTTGAATGTTATATGTAATTTCTCTAGATTTTGTGTGCAGTGTTTCAGTAGATTTTTTTATAGAACCTCAACAACCCATTTCTAGGAGTTAGTGCTAGTAGAAAATGTAACTTCACTTTCAGCCTTTATAATGTGGATTTATCAGTTAATACCAGCATATTTTCTATGCTGCTTTTGTCAGTTGTTCCAGTTCATATCCATTTTTGAGCTGTCTCCTTGCCTTTGGCAAAAGTAATTTAGTGTAAGCAGGAGCATATTCTTTAAGGAGGTGAGACTGTGCTGGCTCACCTGGGTAACACTGCACTGACTGCTCTGTCCTGTGCTTGCTTTTTCTGTTTTGCCTGCAGCCGTGGAGCTGCTCTTCAGCACAGGCAGAGCTATGGGAGTGTTATTCTTGGGCACTTTGTCCTACAGTTCTTTGGGGAAGAAATGGAATTGCTAGAGAAGCACAGGCCTTGCTGCCTAAGAGCAGGATGAGTGCTGTTAGGAGTTTGAGACTGTGTTCTGCATTGCTGGAGGGGTTCAGCACAGTGGGAGTCTGGGCCAGGTAACTCCTGCTATGCCAGAAATCCTGTTCTTTGGCCACCCCTTCATCCTTGGGAGGGATGCTCCGTGACCAAGCCAGTGTAAGCCAGCTTGCTAGGACCAACTAGATCAGAGAGGAGAAAGTCTCCTTTTCCACCCTTCTGTGTGCCTCTCCTAAGGTGAGAGGAAAACATGTTAAAATCATGGGATGGGGAAGGAGTGATGGGTCGTTTCTAGACACTGAAGAGTACCTTTACCTAGCTGGGTGCTCTCTGTTTGAAATGGAAGGTATTTCAGTTAAATTATGGTTCTGTTCTGATCCAGTTTCCATTTAAAAGTCTGTGTGGAGTGTATATTCTTGAAAGAGAGGAACAAACCCTGGCTCACAACCAAATTTCAGGCTGACCCAGAGGTAGCAAAGCATTGTCTAGTTGGCTTGTGTGCCAGATCAAGTTAGGCACACTTAAAAATGCTGGCAAAATTCCCCTTGAGGCACTGGTTACATTTACATGTCTCTTTTGAAATCGGAGAAACTGTAACTATTTCTTGGTACCTGTTGAGGTGTTGCCTGTGAGAGGGCTCAATTTCTTTTAAGATTGTTCCATTCTGCCATTTCCAAGGAACACACTGGCTTACAAGCTTCTTGCAAATCAGAAAGATCTTCTTGTCCTGTGTATTTTACTGAAAAGTCTCTACAGATTTTGAACTTGGCAGGAATTTGTAATTGCTGTTAGCAGCCCTTTCCTTGCTAACCAGTACCTACTGTGCTGCTACTAGCTCTTCTTGCATGCTCTGCTGTGCCTCTGTGCTCCAAACACCCCTCTTAAACTTCATGACAGTTACCAAAAAATGTTTTGGAGTTCTGAAGAAATAGGAATTATTGAGACTTTGCTCTGAGGTAGCAGTGGCAGGTGATGCATTATTATTATTTTTAATGACGATGAAAGAATCATTTGCTGTTTGTTGTAAATCTTTTTGTGTTACTCTAGGGGTGGGATGCTATTGAGTGGATAATTCAAAATTCTGAAAGCGCTCTAAGCTAGCAGTTCTCCACACCTGCAGTTTGTACTAACTAGTGGTAATGCCAGCCTTCTTCTTCTTGGTACAGCATTTCAGCTTTCTAGCAAATATCTGCATGGACTGTTGTGTGGATTTCATAAATTCCCCTGCATGTCTGTTTCACACACCTTGCATACAGGAATGGCAGACCTGATCCTTGCCCTGCAGCTGTGGAGGGTGAGCACAGCCCCGTCCAGGCTGCATCCATGAACCCGTGCTTGTGCCACAGGGCAGCCAACGTGCTGCAGCCATGTCTTGTGCCACAGTCTGCTTGTAGCTTGAAGACTGCAGACAGCTAGGGATGTGAGGAGTCCCTCCACTGACTGTTTGATCTGGGTTCCTGAGGTTTCAGTATATAAAGCTGGTGCCTAAAGAAATTAATAAATTGGCTAGTGAGTGGAATTGGCTTTATAAAAGTGAAACAGAACTGTGTTCTTAGGATATAAAATTGATTTCTTGTAACAGAAATTGTTGCCTAACAGGGATAATGTTTTGCTTAGTGGAATTGTATTTGTTTTTCTTCTGCCTAAGGAATAGTGTTGCCCTTCTGAGGAAATCTGTGCAAAGCTTGAAGCTGTCAGGATGCCAGACTGTTCCTGTTTTTCATTGGTCTTGTAGTTATATTCATTTTGGTAGTGACATGTCCCTGCAGTTATATAATTATGAACAAATCCTGAGTTCAGGGTTGAGAGAACTGAGTGTATTTGCTTTTATGAGTCCTCTGTGCAGATTGTTTTTCTTCCACAAGTCAGTGTAGCCTGTCCCTGTCATTCCTGTATTGGCTTCTGCTTCAACCAATAAGATTTCTTAAAAAGAAAGAAATCCATTTTGCTGCTTCTCCTAGTTAAGAAAGTTGGGCTTTTTACACTGCTTATTTTGAGAACCATGTATGCCATGAGTGTTTGCTTTTACATTCTCATTCCACTAAGCTTTTATGGCTGTTTTTCTGGAAAACATCAACTACAAAGGCTCAGCACTTATCAGTCATTAAGCTCTACCAACAAATCTTCATATGCAGCGCTTGTTCTGCCAGCCACGTCATGCTGCTGACACCTGCAAAATGAATAACACAACGTGCATGCCTGGGGATGAGTGTGCTTGCTTAATGACTGACTGCAGAACTTGTACAGTATGACACTTTACAGACAGTCCTCTGTCAGATTTTTGCTTATAACTGGGTAGTTTCGTGGCACTTGGAGGCTTTGCATCTGGTTGAGATTTCTAACTTAATTTCCTGTGCAGAATGTTCCTGAAGTCTTCCTTGCCAAAATCATGAGTTTATTCTTAGCTGCAAAATATGGCATATAGTGTATGCAAGTCTAAGGAGATATACACAGATATGTGCTCTCAAAAACTGGAGGAAATATCTTGGTGCTCCAGTTGAATGTCACAGATTTTTAAAATTGGTTTATCTCATCCACGGAGATACCAAGTAAGACACAATGATGTGGTTGTTTCAAGTCAGGGCCTGAAAAGAATCTCAGTGTTTTTCTACTGATTGTTTTCTATGGCCAGGGTGTTTGACCTTCTGACAAGCCTTCTTTCAGCAATATAACAATTGTAACATCCAAGCTGTTGCTGTCTTAGTTCTGTGTGCCTCTGCCACCTCAGAGAGGATATTTAAACTTGACTTTCAAAGGTCCAAATGCCTGCTTAGTGAAAGATGATTCCCCCTCCCTGCCCCCCACTTCTTCCTTAGTGGGCACTCCGTTAATTCACGGCTGGTTACAACTTGTTGCTGTGCAGTAGCTTGCCCATGTCTGGGTGCTTTTGTTTGCACTTTGCTGGCATTCCCAGGTCTTGCACAGCCTGTGGAGAAGTTGGAAATTACTCCCTGCTGAAGAACAGTTACTTTGGTGCTCAAATGGGAGGAGCTCAGAAGTTAAATCTTCCCTTCTAAGGTTTGCTATCAGCAACCTGTACGTAAAGTGGACAATTTCAGTCGTGCTTCCTTGAATATTATTAGTATCTTTTAAAGGCATCTTTTGAACTAATTAACTTAGACATCCTTGTTCTTGAGGTAATTTGGAGTGGAGCTTAATCTCCCTTTCTGAGCCTTGACCAAGAGCTGAACACTTTGTTGTGATACCTGGATGACTTTTCTCAGTTTAACTGCCTGCCAGTGCTGAAGTAGCAATTAGTGCTTATTCTGTGAGTCCTGGAATATGGAAAACCCAAAGAGAAACCAAGTCAGCCCTTCACTGACCTTAGTGAGTCATCTCAAGAGAGTCCTGAGATAACTGTGCTCCTATTCGCAGTAAAACTTCATTTCTTGTAATAGGTTACACTTTGCACTCTGGATCTGGGCTTTTCTTATTATTCCAGACTGATGTTTCTAGCCTGGCAAAACAATCCTTGCAGTGTGTATGAGCTTTCTTCTGACATTCTTTTTTCCTTACGTTTTCAAAGCTGCTTATGCAGATTCTTGTTCATGCTTAGTAGTCTGTAAAGGACAGCAGCAGGTTCTGGACACTGTGATGTTTCTGTGCACTTTATCACCTTTAATGAATACAACAAAATTAGCACATCACAGTTTGGAACAAAACTCTGTCAATGTCTTCACAAGGCTTGAACACTGACAATGGCTCTCCTGAGCATTTATGACTTTCTGGGCTCAAACCTATATCTGCAGAATTCTAAACTTGGCCAGAGCCACATGGCTCCCACTTACTGCTCTCCACTGTTTGTATTTCTTATTCTTAGTAGAGCAATAGAGGTGAATGTCTCCTGACTTCTCTCTAAGTGAAAAAAGGCCAGGTGTTCTCCAGATCTGATCCCATCTGCTTGCTTTGACAAAAGCTGCTACTCTGAGCTTGCAGAGTTACAAAATCTTGACTTTTGTTTAGTTAAAGTCTTTCTCTTTCTTGACTTCATTGTGCTGCTGGCTGCATCTTTGGTCATTGGGGTGCAGCTGCTGCAGAGTCTTCTTCAGGTAAAACATTTTTGCCAGGCTTATTACCCTGGGTTCTCCAGCTCTTACTGAAGCACTGGCTGTGGGTTCTGAGCCTGAGACATTCCCATACCTTGATGTAAAATGTGCAACTCTCAATTAGTCTGATTTAGCTGCTGAAAAGTTACTGTGTACTAATGTAGAATTCAGTGTGAGTCCACTTCTGAACTCTTGATAGGTGTCAGATCACTTAGCTGCTACTTCAGAGAGCACTGGAAGACTTTCATTTTCCTTGATCTTCTCAAAAACTTTCTATGTAACTTGGCTAATAAAGCTGAGAACAGTACCTGGATTTTGCCAGGTAATATTTTGTAATATTCTTTGGGTGGTGAGAGCAGCAAACAGCAATTCTCTTAGGTAAGGAAACTTGACTGCTGAATTAGGCCTTGTGCTACTGGGAGCTCACACCAGAATTGCATTTGCTTCTGGCTTAGGGGTGAAGCAAATGCCTTGCAGTGAAGTTTCCCTAAGATGCTAAGAAATTATCAATGTAATCTGGTGTCAAACTATGCAGAGCATGAGATTGATTTTAAAACAAGTTTCATGTCTGACAGAGGAAGAACTATAGAAACATGAGCAGTGGTGGTGTGTCTGTTGTGATCCTAAATTCTGGTATTTTTCTGGCAGGGGCGGGATGCCCTGGAGTGGGTGATCAGCAAACTGAACACAGAACTAGAAGAGCTGAAGTCCACGCGCGAGGGGATCAAACCAGCCATGGCAGCAGCGTCCACGGAAAAATAAAGCCAAATATTTGGGTTCACCAAATAAAACCAAGCAACTGACAGAAAAGTCTTATTCTGCAGACTGCTCCGTAGAGCTCCCTCCCAAGGCTGATCTGCAGAGGTTTTGTCCATTTATAAGAATACTGGATCAGCAGAGAAGTAACCTCATCTGTCATCTCCACAGCAGCTCTTGTTGCCTACTGAAGTTTAAACTGACCTCCTGCTGATGCTCTTTTCATTTGAACAATTTATGTTTAACACTGGAAACAAAACATTTAGCACATTCAAAGCAGCCTAAATGTACCTTTTCAAACAAAGGTAGAGGGCATGTTATATTTACCATCTCAAACTGAAAAGCTTGAAAAAAAAGCATCTGTGGGATTAAGGGTTTTCTGTGTGAACTTTTGTTCTGTAAAGGGCTGATAGGTCCTAGAGCACTGAATTTTGTCTGGTTTGTAATCTGATAATGTCTTATGGCCAGTTAAAGGGAACTACATGAGTCAGAACATGATACTGTAGAATCTGATATTTATCTGGAGGATCATCTTGAAAGGCTACATCTTGTGTGGAACTAACTCTTCTTGGGTTGTTTAAATGTGCTGCCTGAACATGACACACAGATACTTTACCTCCTAGATGTTTGTATCCAAACAAAGATAAACTTTCTATTGATGTTAATAGCCTAAAATAGTTTTTCTGGTGGGGAGAAGGGTATAATTTATTTTCTTATTTATTAATTTGTTCTGGTTCCTCCCCTCCCTGTGGGGACAGGGGTAGTGATTACTGGAAGGTGCTGGAAAACACTTACTTATCTCTAAGAAGGGTATTTGTAGGCTGCTGGAATGAAGAGACCGTGCTGTTCCATTGGTCCTTGCTCTTCACATCACATCTTAACTGAGGGAGAAACTGATGCAATAAACAAAAGAGCTGAAATGAGAAATGAGCAGAAATTTTTAAATCCAAATGATAAGGTTTTATAAAGAGAAACTTCTAATTTCCTGAGTGGTGAAAACAAGAGTACAAGAACCACAAATGGACTCTCATTTCTAAATGCTGTCTGTTAACTCCTGACTACCAGTGTAACTGAACCTTTTCAACTCTTTTCCACGTGGGTACAAAATGGTTTTAAAATCCTTTGAAATGCTTCTCATTATCTGAACAAATACTCCAATGACTGCAGAAACTTTCCTATTAAATATGCATAAATATATATTGGTGATGACTCTAGCCTTGTCTGATGTTTACAGAATTGTCATGTTTGGTCCAGATGTAGTATATATTTCTCTGACAGAACCCTCTGTTAGGACATTTTAACTTATTTCTTGGTGTGCACACAAAGTGAAACAAGTGTTGCAAGGATGTTTACTTGTTCAAGTGGCAAGCATGTGCTCAGGAAGCTGTTAAAGAGCATGAGTAACTTCTGAAAAATTGAAGAGTAAAATGTTGGTCACTGTTTTGATCTGATAATTTTAAAGTGTTTGTAGCTTAAGGGAGTTTTCAGCATTCCTATTCTGGTTGGTTTGAAAAAACTTGAATTTGGATGTAACTAAATTACATTATTGTAATGAATAAAGCTACTTTAAAAATATGTCTATTGGTTGAAAGCAATTAAATGAATAGCAGATATTTAAATTGCTCTTTTTATGTGGACTATATCCCTTCCTATTTTGGAACAGAAACTCAGAGCTTAAAGCAGCCCATGTCTGGAAAAGAAGATGGATGGCTTTGATGCAGGTCAGTTGTCCCCTTTTCAGAACAGCTCCTGGTGCTGTTCTGCTAGGCAGGGGAGTGTAGCTATGGCACAGCTCTGCAAAAAAAGAGGGAAAAGTTTGTGGCGTGTGTACATTTGGAAACCTGTGGGGCAGTATTTCCATATGTCAGTTTCCTGGATTACTTTCTTGACACTGCTTCTTGCAGGAACTAATCCCTATCTGCTTCTGTTGCAGCATCTCCTTTCCGTTTTGTTCCTCACTGGTTTTGGGCTGCTTTCACCCCACCATTTCCTGCCACTTAGGAAGTATGTGGTTAAATGCTTGGTTTTCCAGTCTGTCTGCTGCTGCATCTGCCAGGCATCAGCACCTTTCCTACTTGTGCTCAGTCCTTTCCTGCTCTTCTCCAGGCTAAAGGAGAGCAGGGACGCTTTGGGTAGGAAAAAGACAAATTTCTTCTGGAGGCCTGTTCCGTCACTTGGCTCCCTCTCATCTTAGGGGCAGGTGCCAGTTGTGCATCCATGGGATTATTGATCTTCCTGTGGCTGCTCATTTTGCCAGTGTGTGCAAAGGACCCTGCAGTGGGTCAGACTGGAACCAGGCAGGCTCCAGTGTTCAGCAGATGAAGTTGTTCTTGATTTCCTGTAAGCTTTCCTGGGCAGTTTTTACCCTGCTCTCTGTCATTGTTGGAGTATCCTTCTCCCTTGGCCATGTGACTGGGATGGGGTCATCACATGGGATCTGGTGGGGTCTCTAGCTGTCTGTGCTGTGCATAACACTGATTTTGAAGCTTCTCAATTCCCATTCCAGTTCTTAGACAGTTCTAGACTGAGGTGGCCCTTGAGGCACAAAAACCTCCTGCCTCTGGAATTGTTTATTTTTGTTGCTCCCTAGAGAAATTCCCCCATCTTCTCTTTCTTTACTGGAAATGGCTAAAAAATATTTCTGGAGTTGGTTTTATGTCACATGCATTGGCTGAGGTGTCTCAAAGACAGAAAGCTGCACGTGAGGGAAAGTGTTAGGCTCCTTGTGGGAGCAGCAGAGCGCAGCTTTTTGGATTGCAGCAGCAGGAGGAAAAGGGATATGTAGGAGGAAAAAAATGTGTAAAGCAGAAATGGTGTAAAGTCAGCGCTGATTTACTTGAAGGGATCTTGAAGTGCTGGGGGCCAAGCAGAAGAAAGCTCAGAGCTTGTAACCGTGTTGATTAATAGGCAGCAAGTGCCATCTCGAGTAAGAATTCTGCACTTTGAGACTTGAAAGTGGAGCTGAAGTTGGGTTTTTGAGTTGTGAGAGGGAGGTTGTGTACAGCAGTTGTTGAAGCTGCAGTTTGGTGTTTCAAGCTGCTGGGTTGCAATCCAAGGGTGTGATGTGTAGGGAGGTGGTTGGATTTTAAGCATTTGGTGCCAGCACACCAGGTCTCCACGCTGCATAGAAGTGTGGCTGCTCTCCCTGTCCCTACAGCTGCGTCACACACGCCTGCTGTGGAGGGAAGGAGCTGGGAAGAGCTGGTTCCTGACTGCAGGGGAAGCAGTGAGGCAAGAGAGCAGCAGTGGTTCCCAGAGCGTGGCAAACTGGGCACGATGGTTCTTGGCCCTGAAGGATTCTAAGAGGTTGAAGATCCCACACTCCAAATAGACTGGCTTCTGGTTGATGTCTGGTTTTTGTGCTGGTGCAGGCTCATGTTAGCAACAAAGGTATTGACTTAAGACAGTGTAGTCAAATGGCCTGGTGTCTAATTAATTTGGTTTGTTTTGACTATCCTTTCTTTTTCTTAATTTGGCCTTATCCTAGAGTGAGTCCTCCATGCTCCCCCATGCTTCTTATTTCTTTTCCTCCATCAGGTCAGCAGGCATGCTGGAGGAAGGGTTATATTTGTTGGGACAACAGGCAATCCTAGTGAAAGCTCCCATATTCTTGAAAGTTTTGCTCAGAGTAAGCAAAGGCATTGAGCAGCAGTGGGTGGTGTCAGGAACTGCTGCAGAGCTCAGACTGGGCACTGATAATGTAATAACTGAGCACTGAGTAAATGACCAGCCATGTTCCTTGATGAGACACTTTTCATTCAAATCCTCAGGTGGAGCAGTGGTGGGTGGGCAACACCATTCCTGCTGCTTTACCTCCCTAGACTGAGAGCTGTGAAGGCCAGGGCTGTAATGTGTCTATGAACTCTGTGGTGCTATCCAAAATAAATGCCATGTGCAGTTTAAAAAAACAGTTCTGGGTGTGACTGTGGTAATATCTAACACACTGTTGAATATCTGAGAAAGCTGCAGAAAAGCAATTTCCATTAGTCTGTGCTGGGTAGGCAGCAGGATCCAGTATGAGTTCCCCTGAGCTTGCTGTAAGCCACACACTGCTCAAAAACTCTGCAGGGGTGCTCTGGGCCTGGACTGGTAACTGCATTTGGGACTGGTGGCTGCTTCATTTTGCATTAGAAAGGAAAGACTCGTCTAAAATCACTAGCCTTGACTTGTAAATAAGATCTTATTTAGCTCATAAATACCTTCTCACCTCACCAACACTGCTTGCCACCTGTCAGAATCATGCAGGTTATGGGCTAAGCCTTTTAATGGCAGCTCCAGGGAGCAGGTCATGCTTTCACTATGGATTTGTTCAGTGAGAAGGCATTTCTGTGGAACACAAGTCCTGTCCTTTTAATTTTCCCGCAGCTAAGGTGATTGAGGTATGATTCTCATTTTACTGGAAGGCACCTGCAAATGAAATGATCAGTAAGGGCTCCTAATGTGGGGTCCTGATGGTACAATACCTTCTCTTTTACTTTGCTAGAATTCTGTTTCTGACCTTGCTAAGATCTGCAGCAGCTAAAGCTCAGAGCTCTGCCTGGCCAAACAAATGTGGGACATGGACAGAGCTGTGCTCTGTAGGAAAAGGTGCCCATGGTCTTTACAGTTCCCTCAAGAAAGTGAGAGCAAGGCAGTAATTTTAAAGAGCTTTTAATTAGTAATGCATGAACAAGAAATTGCATTTCAGTACCACATAACATGGAAACAAGCAGAAGACAATGCTGTGGCCTTTTGCTGTTAGAGCTGCTGCCCCTGGTGTCCCTGAAGATGCGCAGATGGTGCATGCAGTGACAGCACAGAAGCAGGGGGAGCTCGGAGGGGGAAGGTTTGTGCTCTAGGCCTGTTCATGTCCAAAAGTGCACCTCCTGTTTGGGATTATCTTTTTTCTTTATTAAAGAAGGGGGTGAGGGAGATGGAGCCAGCTTTAACAGAAATACAGCTCAAAAACCCTTCTCCTTATCTTAATTTTGTTTTTGATTCACAGATAGTGTAGCCAGCAGCCCTTCAACAGGAACATGCCCACCTGAAATGTCTCAGCTGAAGCTGGGCCGGGAGTGCTGCCTCTCCATAGATCTGTGCCAGCTGAACTGGTCCTCATTTCCACCAAACTTTGGAAGCCTACCTCCTGCAGAACTTACATCAACTCATGTCCGTGCCCTTTAATTCTAGATTTAGCAGATTTCTGAACTCGGATTTCTGAAATGCAGTGTAAAAAATCCCACACTGCACTGTCTGGCCCAGGACCCTGTAAAAGCCAAAGCATTGCTGGCTCCCATTTCTAAGCACTGGTGTCACTGGTTAGAGAAATGCAGAGAGGACTTGAAGCTTAGTGGAAACATCTTCAGCTGCATTGGAGGGACCAAGAATATGTTTTTTTTATACTTGGTGCTCTTATGGGTTGTTTTTTTAAAAAAATCAAATATATCCAGGTGTCACTGGTTAGAGAAATGCAGAGAGGACTTGAAGCTTAGTGGAAACATCTTCAGCTGCATTGGAGGGACCAAGAATATGGTTTTTTTTATACTTAGTGCTCTTATGGGTTGTCTTTTTAAAAAAATCAAATATATTAATAATCAAACAGGTCCTTTTCAGCTCTGAGTTTACAGTAGCAGCCTGGCACTTGAAATATGATCTGCTTACAAATGTATTTTTAATTAGCTACAGTAAGGTCTGTTCTGAAAGGTCTGTTCCAAAGGGCTGTTCCAAAAATCTAGAAATGTTCTACAGAACCCATCTCCTGTTACCTCAGGACACGGAGCCTGGGCTACCTCACATCTGACACTCAGTTCAGCCAGGCACAGCCACTGCAAAACAGCCTGACCAGGGAAAAACCGGAACATCACTGAATTGATTTATTGCAAATAAACAAACTAAGCTACTACTGTATAAAATTTGATACCTGTTTAGCTCCTTCTCCTGATTATGCCCCATGACATTTGTTGAGTGCAGACCTACCATAGAAAAATTCATTCACAAGTCTTTGCTTGTCAGAGTATTGTCAAGTTTCACCTCTGGAATTTGTTTCACCTGGAAGTAGGGCTAATTGTTTCAAGTACTGAAAGCAGATGGAATCTTGCACTGCAGGATCCTTTCAGCTCTAACATCGAGCACTCAGCTCTTTAGCAGCAGCTCTCAAAATTCCTTACACAGTTTGTAACCACTTTGAAGTGTCTTTTTGCAGCTGGGGACTCTGGGACACAGAGCAGCTCACAGCTTGTGCCAGGGCAGCTGAGCAACATGGGCAGCTCTGGGATTTTCCAATGTCAAGGTGAGGGAACAGGGAAAGCCCCATGCTGCCTCTGCTCCGGGCTGCAGGAGCTCACAGGTGCCGCTCAGCACGGGGGTTCTGTGCTTTGAGTGTCACATCAGGCTGAGCTCATGTCCCCCTGTCATGGTGCTCCTACAAGGAAGCTCTGGGGAATAGTAATTCCAGGTACCCAAGAAGTCTAAACCACAGTAGTAAAAATCAGACAGAAACAACGAAAGAGGTTTCTATAGCTGGAATTGGTATTCATAAACATTCTCAGACTGGCCTTAAGATACACATATACAAAAGAAGAAATAAACCAGAGCAGCTCCAAGTTTTCAACATGGCAACAGTATAAAATTTTCTGGTAACATGAACACAATCCATGTGCTGTAGCACCAGTGTAGAGTTGCAGCACCTTTCTCTCGTGCCTGTGTGCTGTCACTGTTTCACAGATGAGACTGAGCTGTAAGACAGACATTCCTAAGAGTTGTGCAGAGCTGCTGGATGAAGTAAAGCAGGAAGGTAGCAATCAGGAGTTTCAAGCTGGAGGTTCTAAATAAGTTTTAACCTGTAGAGCATGCAGCCAGTAACAAACCAGGGAAGCTGATGCTGAACTTGACTGGGGAAAAAGGGATGCTCAGGAGAGAAGAGAGAACAGTGTAAGAGTTGTGATAATAATGTTCTCTCCACTTCTGGTTTAAAAACTAAACCAAATTAGTCAAAAACCTCTCCAAAAGACTGTCAGCATTTCTCTCCCAATGATGAGGGAGGGATGGAGATTTCCCAAAGCCTGTGTTACATGCAGGACAAATGTGCTGCCTGGTACAGCCCGCCAGTGTTGGAAAAAGCAGCACACTGGTAACAGAGGGAGTTGGCTGCAGATGATGACAAGGAGCTAATCACATCACTGGGGTTACACAAGCAGTTTTTATTGCTATTCTAAAGGTACTTCGACAGGTTTTCATCCCTTCATGCAGCCCAGCCAGTGTTCAGCTGTTATGCAATCATTTTTGTTAACAATTCCTTGCCAAAAGAAACATCTGACTGATCTTACAAAACTGTAAAAGCATAAAAAGAGAGAAACGGAACCTTTAAATCAGCTTCCCCATGAATAATTAACACAGACAAAGGTTATAATGGAAAGGTATTTTATTTATAGCAGGTAACACCCCTCCCTGTATAAAGGAAGCAATGGAGAAAGGGGAAAAAAAACCCAACAACCCCTCAAAACACTACTGTCACCATGAACACTTGAAAGGTCAGGTCTGAGAGCTGCAGCAAAAGCCTGCTCACATCCTCCATCACCGCCGTGAGGCAGAGCTGGTTTTGCATTCCCCACAACCAGGTTCACATACAAAACAAGACTGATGCTGCCAGAGGAAATTTTTAGCTCCTTGGGTCTCCTATAATATATTTTAACAGACCTTGGGCATACTAATAAAGCTAAAAAAACCCAAAGAAAATAATTTTAAAATTCGTGGAACAGAGTTCACTGTGCTAGTGCCGCGTTCTTTTCAGCAGTAATTTGCTCTAAGATGTGCAAACTGTATTAGGGGGCTGAAAGCGTTAACTCTAATAAAAGATAACAGCCAATACACATATAAATAAGACTCGTTTCCTTTTTAAAACATCATGGGAAATTCAATTCCCATTGCTTGATTGATGGAGACTTCCTAAATATTAATAAATATATTACAGATATTTACAAGCTTCTGATTTCCCCCTGTGACGCTGACGTGAAGTTCAGCCCGTAACTAGGACATGCTGGGCAGCACCACGGGGTGCTGGGCCAATGGCTGCAGTGGATTTGGGATGCTGGTGCAGGCAGGGAGGAGATGGAGAGCTAAAAATAGCCCCCTCTGCAGAGCCAGGCAACAGCGAGCTGAGCTCCTTCAGGCTGCCTGCGATGAACCAACCCGCTGCCTCTCCGCGTGCGGAATGAAACACCGGGATAACGTGGAGCAACCGTGCCAGGGAGGAAAGGATGGAGCCAAGGGGAGAGGCTGCCCTCCACACCGTGTCTTCTGGAGCCTGCCACAGCACGTGGCAGCAGCTTGGAGGGTTTTTCCAGGGAAAGAGGGAGGTTATCCAGGCCCTGGCCCATGGCAGCTCTGTGTGAGCCATCTGTACAACCACTGCGTTGTTTTGCAGTGTTTGTGCCCTGCTCAGCACAGCAGAGCCTGCCCTGAGCCAAGGACTTGTGGGACTTCTGGGAAGGCACAGGCTGGATCACAAGGCTCTGCCACTGCCCCAGAGCCATCCCCGGACACTGCCAGAGTGGAGCAGGGCACAGGCATGAGAGACCTGTTTGCCTCCACATGCTCAGGAGTTACTTAGTCCTTCATCCTGCCTGCCCTACAACATCCCAAATTCCGCTCCCAAGAGGAAAATAAATGTGCTGGATGCCCTGCACCTTGTGGCTTGAGGACACCAGGGAAGCAGACTGTGAGCAGAGGACTGCACAACTGTAACATGGCTGGGGCATCTTCATGAAAAAATCCTGACAACAACAGGGCAGATGCAAAGTGAGATTTCCTGTGTTTGTTTCTGCCTGGTTCCCCTGGTGCACTGTGCAGCAAACACACGGCCTGGTTTTGGCACAGGAACAAGAAAAAGTGCTGATGTGACTGAGATCAGGTGACCCTTCCAGCAACAGCAGAACCTTTCCCACCATCCAGCCTGTGCTGCTCCCCTGCAATCCTACATCCCTATCCCATGCCAGTACTCCAGGTGCCTTAACAGGCAAGACACTTTCCAGAGGTACCATGAGGAGAGGGCTGTGACACCTGACCTTAAACGGGACAGCAAAGAGGGAGAGTTAGCACTGAGCCCTGCTTTTCCTGTTTGCATTGGTTCAGAAAAAAATAGAAATTATTTCAATATGTGAAAATTCTCATTTCCCAAGGGGGGTTTTAAGAAAAAAATAAGGATGGCTGACTCCCTGGGAAGGTTTACAGAGACTTTTGCATGTGCTTTTCAAATCAGCCTAAAAGGGACGATATGGATGGCTGCTCCAAAGGCTGCCAAATGGAAGCCAAGCAGCCCTGGTGCCTCCCAGCCCGGGCACTGTGCCTTGTCAGGGCCAGAGGGGCTGTCTGCCCTTGGGCTTTTTGGACAGAGGAAGCCGTTTTGTTTAATACACCTTTAAAATTATGTTATGGAAGTCCAGTCCCAGCTACTTTGGAGCAGTTCTGAGGTATCTCTCATTAACTCGAAGAATAGAAATGTTAATAAATAGATCTGAAACTTTTCTGCTATGTCATTCTATAATACACTGCTATATAGATATTAAATATGCCTCAGGGTATTAAAAAATTTATGAAAAAAGTTACAGTAGTTGATTTCAAGTATTAATAACTTGGCTATGTTAGGTTTTAAATACCAAAAAGATCTGGCCCCAAATTATTGACTAAACTCTGGCTATGACTGAATTAAAAAAAAAAAAGTATTTTGAATATAAAAAAAGTGCAAAAAAGCATGAGATGTCAGTTAACATTGTAAAATTGTTGGAACTTCTAAACAATTAGTCTAGCACTCCCTTGTGAGTGAATTAAGAAGGGGGAAAGACTGAAAAAAAGATTAAAGAAAAAAAAAGCGATCGCTCCCAATCTGAGAGAGCACTGTCCCAAATTTCAGCCAAACACAAATTTTTACAGCCAAGTTATAAACCCCAGAAAAAATGGGGTCACTAGTGGATATGCTGTCAGACAGAACTATAGCAGTATCTGTGTGCTCCATTATAATACAAATTTACACCTTACTCACTGCTTTCTCTGAGTAACCACGAGAACAATTTTACAGGTATTCAGTTAAAATTAGAAGCCTCCCTTATTTCCCGTCCTCCCCATAAACTGTACAACTTTGTCTACTACTAAAATTCACTGCTACTAGTAGTCATTATCATACATTCAAGATAGAAAGTAAACTACTAAAACCTGCTCAGGAGTCACTCAGAAGGACACTAAGGCTTAAGAAGTACAGCAGCTCAGGGGTACGGCCGACCACACGGGCGAAGAGCTTTGTCACCTGCTTTGCCCCAGGACACTGCCACTGTAGAGTCCCGTGCTGAACCCTGACCTCAGAGCAACCAAAACGGGTCAAAGGAAGATGGATTTGACTGGAGCTGCTCAGGCTGGGTGCCTGCTGTGCGAGCGGCCCTTGGCTGCCTCAACAAGGGCGTGAGCATGCCGAGGGTGGGAATGCAGCAGGACCTACTGTTTGCTAGGGTGCTGACACTGACACTGTGCTAGATCTGGTTCTCCACCAGACACCTGCTCTCAGCTCATCTCCTGAAAAATTATTCAAAGCATGGTTAAAAAAAGACTGAAAGCAAGAAAAGGCTTTCTCATTTCAATGCACACGTACAAGAGGCAACAATTTCAAACTATTGATTTCTCCCAGTGTGAGCAGCTGCCCCGTTGTGTATCGCCCTGCACAGATCCACACACAGAGCTCTGCGTCTCCAGGAGCTGCTGGAGCAGGAAATCCTGTGACCCAATGCAAACCCAAGCCAGTCAAGTGGAACGAAGCAACGGGGTGACAATCCGGCTCCAGTGACCTCGCTGATGGGTGATGACCTCATGGAGATGAAGCAAAGCAGAAGGCACAGGGCTCAGATCTCATTGATCGTCCTTTCCGAGGGGCAGTACTCCGAGGTTCCTGGAGAGGACATGTAGAAGGACTGCGTTTTCCTTTTTAACCTGGCTCGCTTGTTGGCCAGGGACAGGCTGCGCCGGCTTGAGTTGATGATTTCTGAGATGAACTTCTTGCAGTCCACGCAAACCTCCATTGTGCTCCAGTCCTCCATTAATTCTTTGGGAAACTCTTCGTGTGACTTATCCACAGACTTGGACCTTGAGGTCAACCTGAAAGGCAAAAGAGCAGGATCTGTCACATTATTTGTCAGCTTGGCTGCAGGCCCCAGAAAAAATCACATCAGAAAGGTCTGGATTTAAATTTTCCTTCCTCCTGTCCCCAGTTACTCCAAACACTGGAGAGGGCAGCTTCTGCCTGGATTGGCAAGATTGCAGGGTCACTGACTGAGGGCGTGCGTAACATTTACATCCTGGCAAAAAACAACCTTCCTAGTAACTAAAAATAGCTGATGTCTTTGGCTAATCTACACAGCACCATAGCAATGGTGATCTGTGCACAGGGTTTATACAGCAGATTCCCTCAAAAAGGAGAATTTCTTTTATATTTTATTAGCTTTGACAGCCATCCATGTATAAGATATAAAGCCAACAGATAACTTCACAATACTAAAGTGAAAAAATTATGAAAATTGGACTAAGAAAAATTAGGGGAAAAGATAAATCTGTGCACTAGACATCACTGATTTCTCATTCAGTGGGTGATTTCAGCCTGTAAAATTTATCTCCAAGAAGTCCATTCACACCAGAAAAAGACATGTTAAGGATATTTTCTCAGAGGTCCTACAGAAATACAGTTGTCCCAGACTCTCGTTTTTCAGCTGTAATGTGAAAAAGGTTTAAGACTCTCTTAGGTTGCTATTTCTGTAAATCAAAGCGATGACTGGAAGACACCTGGCTTTTCAGGCCTCAGAAAAGTTACTACAGGCATTAGAAACATGGCCAACTACCAGCAGCATCTTCATGATTGATAACCCAGCCTGAAACATTTGGGGGGCATTTGCAACAGACACAAGCAAGGCCGGGCTGTCCCTCACCTGCTCCGCAGGGAATGGTGGTGACTGGTAGAGGGTTTCTCTGGCCTCATGAAGCTTTCTCCCCTTTGCAAGGTTGAAGGTCCCAGGGAGAAGATGGGGAGGGTGGAGTATGGCTTCGATGGCAGCCGCATCTGTGGGGAACAGCACAAGGCACATGCAGCATCATTACAAAGGTTGCAGCTTTTTAGAAAGGCTCCAAACATAAATTTCCTTACTTACTTTTTTGCAACACTGTGAGCATACAGGCCTGTGTAAAAAAGCAAGAGCATGAATCAGTCCATTGGGAAAACTTATGTTTAAATCAAGAATAAGGGATTTCAGGGATAGAAACCCACCCCCCCTCCATCCTCCCCTTAAACAAACATTTTTATTTTTAAAGCCTCTTCAATATATCAACTTCAATCAGAACATGAAGCCAGAAGGAAGGAGAAATGCTGAACAAGAATGGCTCCTAAATTAAAAAACAGGGGGGAAAAAAGAAAAATATACGGGTTTGTCTCTAAAGAAACTTATTCTGGTAAATGAGATCAAAAGTCAGTGATTGCATAGATCTTCTGACTTATTGTCTCACTGTTAACTTAAAATTTATCATTTTGCCTGCAAATATTCCTTCCTGCATTTCCCCTTCCCCAGTACACCAAAAATAGCCCAAAAAGTAAATTGCCTCGAAATGTTTTCCCCAAACACAGAGACTGTAAAACTTTTGAGTGGGGAGTCTGAGTAAATTCCATCTTGCTTTCTCATAAGCATTAAAAAAAAGAAAAGAAAATGAATGTTTATCGCTTTTAGTTGAGAGTTTCAGTCCAAGGAAGCAATTCAGTCACTTACAAATGACATGTTTCTGTATACTTTTTTTTAACACAAATTGTTACAGAAATATACCCAACCAACAGTATGCAGCAGAAATTTTTTAGGGTTTCTAATGTATAAATCAATAATTTTCCCTATGAAATTGTACTCATTTATTAACAGACATAAAATATTTACCTCTTGCAGAACTGACAAGTGTAAGACCAGGTAAAGAAAGAAAACCTTCTTGTTCGACAGCAAAAGCAGAGCTAGAGGAAGAAGAACAGAGGAGTTCACAGTGTTAAGCAAAGTCCCACACAGTGATGACTTCACTGACCAGTTGCTGTTGGCAAGGTCACAGTGGCAGGGCTACATCCAGTTCTGGCGTCTGAACTTCTAAGATGATATTGAGAACAAGGTCCAGAACTGTATCTTCATATATTTAGAAATAAGCCTTTAATTGTTTTCCCTAAATTAAATACTTGCTCATTAACTAGATAACTTTGGTTAGAAATAAAAGCAAACAATTTTAATAGTGGGGTAAATTAATTAAATCCTCAACCTACTTTGAGATTTGATAAAAGCTCCTTACTAAGCTTTATATGTCATGACAACAGGCAACAGCTGACTCTAATGAATGACATTATAAGATTATTGTTTCTCTGCCTTAAATGTATTAAACCTTTAAAATAAATCTGCACATTTGACACAGGTAGGCCTGTAGATAAAACACACAGTGAAGTCAAAGTAGGCTTTCTGGAGGTGTCCAAGAAGTACAAATTAAAAGTGGGAGAAAAGGATGTTGCTTCTGCTGGGAAGTACCTATCTCCAATCTGCAGTTTACAGAAAAATGCATTATTTAAGGGGTCTCTAATATTAAACCTCCTTCTAGTTGCATCACTTCTCTGGAGGCTTTAATTCCCTCTGTGCTTGATAGTAAGGGTTCATATATGAAGAACTTGTAGTTTTCTGTTGCTATCTGTAATTCTATTTTCTGGAAGAGAAAAGGTAACCAAACATGCAGAAGGCATGGGGACAGAAATCACCTCATTCAATGAAGTTCAAACCAGACACATACAGATACATTCTGATAATTGCAAATGTTACTGCATTTTTATAGGCAATCTGAACAAACAAGGTGCTTCAATGAAAAGTTTTGATGTTTCTGGACACCACTCAAGGAAGTTGACTCATGTGTCACACATTTAGGGGGATGTTTGGTGGATAACTCTTCTTTCTCTCCAATAGAGGATAAGAAACAAGTGTGTAAATGGGAAGCTTGTGCAACTGGCCTCCCTCAGTACCCTTCAGAGCCTCCCCAGACTCAGCCCTACCTTTCCTTTCTTGAGAGCAGTGTAGACATCTTTATATTGCTGGTACTTCTCCAGCTCTGCCTTCACAAGCACCTGACGGATGTGCATGACCTCCTCCACTGTCAGAGCCAGACATTCCACGGGGTAACAGAACTCCTCCTGGAAGCCAAAACCCCCATATTATTTCAAAGACAAAGGGCTTCTTCCAGAGTTCAACCTAGACAACCAGCCACCTGGTTAGTAACTCCAGAAACAGGGGATTGCTCCCATCAAACTGGAATAGCACTGGCTCATTCATGGGCATCACATGGGTGCCAAACCACTGGAAGCTGCATAAATGTCATGTAAATGATTTTATGTTCAGATTTCACATCAATGACAGTTTTCTTCATCTTTCCTCTGAAATCACTTGATCCTTCTCTCCATTTGTCTTTTATTGTGAACATTTGTTTCAAGCCAATCAACATTCAGATTTATAATTTGAAAGGGAAAACATAATATGGTAGATGGCATTATTTTATGTATACTGTTTGAGGTATACATCAAATAATTTCTCTCAGACATTGTGATGCCCAGAGTGGCCAAGGAAAGTTGTTAGTAGCCCATTCTAGCAAAAAATTTTTATTCAGTGGTACCACATCTTGGTGCTCACATGATCAGAATCACACCAAGACTACAAAAAGTTACATCAGCTCAGGCAGAAAAGTTCTTCTTTCTGCCCCAGAAAATAACAGCAGCAATTTAAGCTTTACAGAATAATGCTCCAGTGTCAAGCAGGTGAACTGGTTACCCAGTGTTGCATTATAAATGGTAGAGGCTCAAATAGAGGATTAACAGCACAACTTTCCACTTACAAAATTTTGTATTTGTTCCATGTTGCAGCATTTAGGAGAATATTGAGTGCAAAACTCCTGAATTTGGTACCAGGGAATAAAAAGCACCAACCCAATTTGTAATTCAGCCCAGTAGTTGATTATACATTTCCAAAAGAAAGACAGAAACCTCTGTGGGAACTCCCATTGCTTAATGCTTAGTGAACCTTTTCAGTCAGCCAGAGGGGCTACTGTGCAGTAATGACAATGACAGGCAATGCTCTCTGAATAAACGAAGGAAATTTCTCCTGCATACACAAAGACGTGGCTGACAGTTTGGAGATCTCGTTTACAAATTGAAGTGATGAATCGGATTAGTACGGAAATGCTCCATTTCCATGTACTCAGAGTTCTGTCTTTCCATCAGATTAAAAAGAAAATCCTTCTACATTGCAGACCTGGCAAACATTAGCATTTAGGAACCACCACATTTTTAAAAACTGTTGTCTTACCTATCTAGAAAGGGAACACAAAGAAACGTCACTCTGTTTAGGGTACCCCACAAAAGACTAGAATTAAGTTAACTTCGTTAGATTTGCCAGCTAAACCTTTGGGGAATGGAAATCTAGTTTTCTGGAAAAAAACAAACTATATCAAAAGCAGCTGCAGTTTGCTCTGAGGTGTAAAACTGCACAGCCAAAACAAAGTATCTTCTGTTCCTTGTGAGCAACTTTACAGCTAACCAGCAGCTCTCAGCATTTCCTTCTGGGTTCTTCCCATAGCAACTGCCTTGCTATGGGGAAGGCACGGCTGAAGGCTGGGGCGGCACGGCAGAGGAAGTGGGTGGGAAAGCGGGATGCACACAATGCCAGCAAAACCCCCCAGTCTGCATCGTGGGAGACTCAGGGAAACTATCCGAGGTGAATGAGGCTGACTGAATGCTTGCAATCAACCAGAGCTTTAAGTCCTTTAGAAAGACATTTCTTACTTGAAGCTCTTCCTTCCCCCTCATGAACGCCCATTCCTTTAATTTACAGAACGATGACGTCGGGGAATATTGCTCCTTTGAAGAAATTCTGCGGATCTGCTATAGGTGTAGAGCGCGTACTAGGGGAATAGTGTGGGCCTGTTGTTGTACCAATCGAAAATGAATACCATTAAAACAGAAATAGCCAGCAGGCAGCAGGGGAAACATAGAAAATATTCACATGTTTAAATGCTAATGTTTTAATTCCAGTGGTTACACAAGGACAACAAAATGTTAATGCAACATTAAATGAAAGATAAATAATCCGTTTTCAGAAAACTGCTTGGGTTTTTTTTCCCCTTTCAGAATATAAATAAGTACACAAGAAAATATTTTTTTCTACACTACCTCTAAGGCACTGAAATTAAATTTTGCTAAGCACTGGCTAAACTTCATTGAACAATGATGCTTTGGAGTTACTGCTCAAACTTCCAAACCTGCACCCAAATTCAGCAGCTCCATGTGAAAGTACTCTCTGCAATACTCGCATGTGACAGAACATGGTAAAGACAAAATGTGGTTTGAATGGTCTTGATTTTCCAGAATTACACTCCATACTCTTTTTAATATTAAACACAAGCCAATACACTTATTTTTAAAGGGGAAAAAATATTATTTGCAAATAGTATTTTGAACTTGAAGTGTCCATGATCCTCTTGGGGACTGGCTTAACTCTGACTATGCAATCATTTTGTAAATACTATACCTCAAAGTGTGTATGTGTAATTTTTTATGCAGGAAAAGCAGGTAGTAAGAATTGCATACCCATAATGTGCTTTGTAGGTCATTCTCAGTGTACACACACCTAATAGGTTCTTATGACTAACACATTTTTACTCTAATGTATTCCTTCTTCTCATTAAAGGATGTCACTAGACATTCAAACGAGTTGCATTAGTAAACTGCAAAATGAATGAGCACCAGAGTGGCCTCTAAATTCTGCAATTCACAATTAGTCAGCACTCTGAAGTCTTACTTCTTTTGCAGACTACAAGTTTCTAAAAGATCAGCTGTGTATCTCAACTATAAACTCTCCTACAAATTCCTTCCTCCTTTCACTTATTGGTTAGGACAACAAAAAGAAGGAAAAATTAAATAATTCATCTTCAGTTAACATACGGGTAAATTAATTATTTTTTATTTTCAGTGGATTTGCTGTCCCTGATAGATGGATATGAGCTATCCTGCAAGTTCTGATATATACGTGTGCTGAGGACCAAAACAATACATGGGTTTTCAAGTAAAGCAGATTGCAAATGCCCTCCCATTCTACGTAGTGTACATTGGGAGAAACATAAAACCTCATTCTGTTCAACATAGTCCAAGGATCACAATAGTTTTGCTGGATTTTTGCTGCAGGATCTTCATGTGCTGTAATATTTAAGGTCTGTCCCATTGATAATCTGGTGATGTTGCATTTTTAGTTTGCTGTCCTTTCAGAACTGATTTCTTTTCCCCGTGAGGTGATTGAAGACACACAAATATCCTACACACATTGAAATCAAAGTCAATCAGGTGCAATGTCCCAGCCTAAGCTGTAATTCTTGCCACAGCTGAGGAAGTGCTCCCCTAGGAGGGAACATGCTGGTGAAGGTGATTTCCAAAGCCAGCAAAAAGAGGCAAACCTTTGCGGGTTTCCACCTGCTGGCAAAAGCTCTCTCACAGAGATAGTACATAGCCCCTGCCACCCCACACATGGCTGCTTCAACGGGATGGGAGCTGAGCAGAGAAGCTGTTTGCATAGTTGAAAAAAGTGGTCTGAAAGTCATCCTTGGAAATAAACTGGTTATCCTAGGAACCTGAACAATAGATAGGAAGCAGAGAAGCGAATGCTGTGTATAAATGAAACCATTAGCTTTGGTCCTCTGGGTCATGAAAAAAATAATGATAATAAAAATAATAATTAAAAAAGCAAACAGACTGCAAAGGTGCCCACACGTAAATCTCAGGACACTGAATTGATCTCACTGATTAAGCACCAAATCAGCTCACTACAGCAACCACCAGGGCTGACCCCCCCAAAATCACTGAGCCACCCTGCCTTTCCATGTACCACTGGCAGGGTGACATGTCAAAAGGACTGTGTTTGGCACTTTCCCAAGTTTGTTTCC
This sequence comes from Passer montanus, assembly GCF_014805655.1. Lineage (NCBI taxonomy): Eukaryota > Metazoa > Chordata > Aves > Passeriformes > Passeridae > Passer > Passer montanus. Next base: position 8,905,954 of record NW_024366480.1, on the reverse strand, counting down.
CCTCCCCACCTACTTGGACCTAACTACCTCTGTCTGATGAGATGCCAGTTTACAAAACCATCGTTAGTATGCAAGACAGAGCAGTTTCTTGCTAATCCTGCTAAGAGACTGTAGCAAACCCCTGCCTGGTTTCACTGGCATTGACAGCTATTTGCTGACAAGGCCTCTTTCACCTTGGAGAGAAACCAGGGTCACAGGAGCTGGTGATAAGAAGTGAAACTCCATCAATCCTGGAGGAAGGGATAAAGAAGCGTGAGGTCAAATAAAAAATAAATAATACTCTGCACTTATTGAGAAGCATTCACTCTGGGAATGGCAATTTCACAGGTGCAACATCTGGCGCAGCCTCTGGAAGAGGTTGGCATCCCTCTGGGAAGGAGAGAGTTGCAGAAAGCCAAAGCGTGGAACTGGGCCAGTGCCAGCATAGCAGAACACATCTCCCAAAATGAAAAACAGGAGTGTCGAGGGAGGTGCCTGTTACACCCTAGAGGGCACTATTGCCAAGTTAAAGAATCAGCTCTCAAGGCGTCAAATAAAATAGGTTCTTATTAACAGAACATCATTTCACTACCAGCTTCCTTCTTTTTCACTTCAAAGACAAAACCGAGCTGGTGACAGTTCTCTAGAGATTAAAAAAAAAAGACCAAAACAAACAAAAAAATGCCCCTAAACACAAAAGAAATTATAAAACCCTTCCCATCTGTTCCCAAATTAGCCTGACTTATCTAATGGCTTTTTCTCCCTTTTCCTTTAGTATTTTTCAGGGGGAATGGAATAATTGAATTAATTTTTCTGCAATGGTTTTATTTTTAATGTATTTTTCTAGGCATATGTCAATGAACAAACTGACAGAGTGAGAGTATGTATGTGGTCAAGAAGGTTCTGGTAAGAACTTGACCTATTTAAAATAACAGCCTCATATAAGATTTTAAGTTGCATGATCCTCTGAAAGACACAAGATTAATATTACAATGTAGCACACTCAGACACACCAGAAGTGGGATGGAGCAAATGTCTCCCTTTGAACTATTTGTCTGTGAATGACACTGGGCTTACCAGAAAATAAAGTCTCATTTTCCACATACAGTGAATGCAGCAGGAGGTGACAGAGCAACCCATTTTATGTGACAGGGACTTCAAACACATGCTGAAGGAGCTCTCCAGTATGGGTCTGCTGCAATACATCCTGCTCCAAGTTCGCTTTGGCAGGAGATGTCCACCTGGGCCGTGCATTTATCAACGTGTTACTACCTGACCTGCAACTGGAATGAGAAACTACATTCTGCTTGGAAGGATGTCATAAAATCCAGCATACCTCTGAAAAGGAAAAGCCTGTTGTGGGAATATTTGGAGGTATTTTCACTAGAACAAATCAGCTTCATCATCGAATAGGTAAAAGCCCATTGTGGGAATATTTGGAGGTATTTTCCCTAGAACTGATCAGCTTCCTCATCTAATATGTTTGGATCCCAGCTGTCATCTCTTGGGCTGATAAAAATGCTCTTCAAAGCCCTTTAATACCACTGCACTACAAGACAGGGCAAGTGAATATTCCCTTCCTTTCAAAACTCAGATGTGTTCATTGATTTCTCTATTCACCAGCACCTCATGGGGCACACCTTGAAACCCTGCTGGTAGGAAAAGAGACAAGGAACATACCCTGCATGAAATTACAATGCACTAATCAGTATGTCAGCATAAACCAACCAGGATTTCATACCCTTTGCTGTTTGTACTCTGCTGGAAAACAGTTCTCAATTAAAGCTAATTGATCAAATGCACTGCACTTTCTTTTCAAGCAGTAAAACAGGTTTTTGCCTCAGTAACTTCAACAAAGTAACACAGACAAATCGTGATTTGGATTACTGAAAGAGCTCTCGTATGTATAAACATTACCAGGCAAGTCTTAAGGTGGGAAGAAAAGAAATCATTCAATTCATCCAGTTATTAGCTGCAATACTTCCAACAACTACAACAATTCCCCCAAATCCCAAAATAGATCCACTGCTTTGGAGTTGTCTCTATTCAAGTGGAATATCAGTAAGGTGAAGTTCATCTGTTTTGGTAACATTCTGAAACAAAAATCAAGACACGTGGTTTACCCGGAGTCCTAATCACAGTGCAAATGTTTTCTGAGGCACCTGTACCTGGGATTTTGGATAAATATGTTAGAGAGACAAAGTTCAAATCTTGATTTCAAAACACTTTTAGTAGCCAAGAGCTGTTTGTGAATTGAGGAGTTTTCTTTGGGTCATGTTCTAATCACACTGAAGCCAAGTTTTAATTTTCATTATACTCTTAGCATTCCTCTTTTTCTCTCTCCTACCACCCACTCCACTTACAAGTGACCTGGAGCTCTGTTTTGAAGGGGGTAGGAACTGTCTCACATTGGTTGGTGTTTCCTTTTCAATGGAGTGTCTTCTCTGAGGCGGCTGCCGTCTCTCGGGCTGTGGCGTGGACGATATGGGCAAGAACTTTGGAGGCACTAAGGATTCAATCAGTAGAAAAAAGTTAGTTCTTCTACAAGAGACTGTTGGCTAACAATGCTCAGTACTTAATCTAACCATTGATTTGCTAGAATTCCTACTACTGGTGGCTGAAGTTACATATCCATACTGAGGTGTTTCAGGATATTGTTCTCATTATTTCACCATCATACACAGAACAAACACATGCACAGATTACACAGCTCATTACAAAACCTTCCCAATGAAACTGAAACACTTCAAACAAATTAAAAATATTGTTACACAGTCAAACCTGCAATAACTGTGTCTGAATAAAAAAGGCCAGATCGTGCCCTTTTCCCAGTAAGTATTATTGGGAAATACTAGCGATTTGTAAGTGTGTTTCAAACACTGCCACAGTGGCAGAGATGGAGGAAACTTTTAAATTGGTCTTAGGTTAGAATACGCTTCCATAGCAAAAAATTATTTTATAAGATGAGCATAGCTAAACTATCCTCTCCATTCACATGTGACTCACTCTACAGTCCTACATAAACTTCAGGGACGAAACCTCCTGTTTCACAAAGATATCCACCCAGAGTGGAGGTTAAACAGCCTTCCAACTGTTTATCACACTTGACCCATTCAGCAGGGTTCAGCTTTAGAAGTTTATTCCATTAAGAACACTCAGCTTCAGCTTTCCATATAAGTGTGAGACAAAGTTCATAGCACAGAGGACAACAGAGGCGAGTAAAAGCAGCCACTGGGCTCTCTCATAACTCACTCTTTCTGCTGCTGGTGCCTTCTTGAGAGGGGTCTTCCACTTGTGAGGGGGAGATGCTGCTGCTGCTTCCTGACTGGTGCACTGATTCCTCCTGTGTGGCAAGAGGGAAAGAAACAGAAATCTTCAGTGACCGTTTTTAGTTCTTCTACTGCTTTTTAGCACACAGAAAACACAAGCTATCAAACATATTTTGGACCATTCAGTCACTCAAAGTCCTAGAAGTCTTGAGAACAACATTGACTATGCACAGTACTGAGCAAACAGAATTTTCAGTGCTCCGTTTTTTTAGAAAGTGAAGTGAAATAAATGGTACACAATTTGAGTTCAGTTTGCATGAAAGAACAAGATCAGAAGAGAGGTGCATGAATCCACTGAAAACTGTTAATTTCCCTTGTATTTAAAGACTTCTAGGGATTTGCAGTACAGCAGATATGTTAACACAGCTTTATATCTCACACTAACAAGGAATTAGCACTTAGATTTCTCTGGCCTCCAAAGGAAGGAGAGCCACTCACACAAGTGACTCAGGTGAAGAGAAATTAAACTGAATTTGACTGCACTGTTCCCTAATTCCCAATCCTGGTGTGTTTTTCCTTTCTTCTGTATTTAAAAGAAATCTCATTCACTGTATCTGCATGCTTCTTCTCAACAGCCAAGGGCAACTCCTGTGAAAGTGAAATGGTCTTTGACTAAGCACCTCTCAGCTATCTAAAGATTTATGCCACCCAAATTATTAAATCCTTTGCTGTCACCTAAAGCCTGTCTTCAGCCACTCGCTACCAGCAAAGAAAGAGATCATCACAGAAGTCTCCCAAATGAAGAGTGCTGAAGGACTGAGCCTGAATGCTCTTCTCCTCTAATGTGGATGCTTTCTACCAAAAGACTTACCATCATTTAGGCTGTCAAGATTTACAGATCAAACAAGTGACCTGCCCTAAAATCCAGCAAGTGGCTAAGCTTCTCTCTCACAGATTTCCTTAGCTGAAAATCTCCACTGGCTGAAAGATTACCTTCTTTGGTAACAGTAAGTCGGAAAGAAAAGCTGGCAGGATCACCTCAATGAGCACCACGCATCACAGGACACAGGCCTCTACAAATTCCCATCAGGTGATCTGTCCTTTAGGCTTAGCCCAAGGGAGCTGCTGTATTTGAGGAAACTGTTCCCACCTATTTGCCACAACACAGTACTCTGCAAGGGATCTTACACCAGCTCACATCCCAAAACAGTATATTCACTTTAACATTTCAGTTGTGACCCCACAAAACACTTGTGATGGGAAGCTTGAGCAGCACATTGAGCTACATCAGCTGTTTTGCTTGCAGAAACCAGTACAGTTCAGCTACAGAGCTGGCTAAGACACCTCTGCATATTGCTGCATGGTTGCCTTAAAAGACCAATGGAGAACTTCCATGACAATTGGATGCACTGTCCTTTAGAAGGGGTGCAAGTGTGCTCACAAGCCTGGAGTAAAATACTTAACATTTTGAGAAAGAGAACAGTGCTGTAGAGAGGGAATTAGTCAACTTTTCACTTTGTAGAAGTCAGACTGTTCTGAGCAGATGACAAGTTTACCATTGCCAGAGAAGCTAATGAGCTAAGATGAAGAACTAAGTAAGCTCTTCTGCTGTTCTAAAGAATGAACTGTTGGAGCCAGTGGCTAAGTATAAAAAATATTAAGTATAAACCAAGACATGGAAAACAGAAGCCAGGAGGAAATTAAATTGGACATAAAATCCTACTTAGACAACAGGTATTCCAGGTTAGTAATTTCAAATTACTACTTCTGTGCACAAACACATGCACTGACAATGCTATTGGTGTCCTACAAAATTTCTCAAACATAGAGGGCTTTCTTTTGAGAATGAAATCTTGGGTAGGAAGTCCTGATTAACCACTGCATGAATTCCTACATATCTATACAGCAACTGTTGATTATTATGTTAGACTATCTGACTTTTTACATTTGAGGTTGGATCAACCAAACATCCAGGACGCTGCACTTCTCCGGAGTGCCAAACAATTAGAATTTTACAGTTACTGAGAAAACTGCAGCTTAAAACATCTAAATATATTACAGACACAATCTGTGGCCAGATAGCTGTAGCTTCATTAGGAAGAGACAATTTTTTAATCTGTATCAAAAGTTACTATTAGATTGCTACTTCTCTTAGCCACACAAATCAAAATGGCACTTCCTGTTCCATGTCCTCTGGAATCTGTGATTTTAGTGGTGATGCAGAAAAAACAAGGACAGAGAGAAGGAAGAATTTATGTAATATTCATCCTTGATAGAAAATGGGCATAGGGCTGTATCAGACCTTGCCTTTCACCTCTGCCTGGCTACACTGAGTATTGGGGCACAGCCTGCATTGCAACATGATGAAAGAACAAAGGGGATGCATGGGGAAGAAAATGCATCTGCATCACAGCTCATTTGGAGGTCCACAGCTCAGCACTGCAGGTATTTCCAGCCTGTAATTTAGGGCACAACACAGTAATAATTTCACTCCCAGTGAGTAACTCCAAATAGGTTAAGCCCAACTCAAACTGCAGACAAAGAGGAGGACAAGTCATTTACAGGCAATCAGAACAACACACACACTCTTCTCTGTGTTACATACAAAGCAAAAGTCAGGGAAGAAATAAAACATTTGGACAGAGCGATCTTCACTCTCTTCCAATGTTCTATGTCCTTCACCACCTTGAAAAACTTCACCCAAACTCCCTTCAGTTTATTTTCACTACCGTAGCACTCTTCCTGAGCCCAACCAGTATTCTGCTGAGCATCTTTATCACCTCAGTTGCTTTACCAGCTATTTCTATTGACTCAAACTAGTCCAGCATCTGTTCTCTGTGACAGCTCAATGTGGTTGATTTATTTTCAATTTATCTTTTGCTGTATGTTCCAGAGCTTGTTCCATACCACTTTGCTTGCCTACACAGTATTCCCTAATCAATAGTCATGTTCAGATGTTTTATTTTTCCCTTCTACAAGAAGCATTTCGCATTTCCCATTACACAATTTTCTTTTACTCACTTCTGCTCATTTTCCTGTGTGAAATGGCATGATGCTTCAGGATACACAGAGGTACAGGCTGTAAGACCCAAGTGTCACTGACTGATCTGGTATTCCTGCATCCTGCCCAGCTTCATTCATATTAACAAACCACATATAGCCTCTATTGTAATTTTAAAGACTGATGAGTGATCTCAGAATGCAAATCTCTTCTGCTTTCAGAACAGATGCATCAAATTATGCACCCACACAAGTCACCCACAGGATAACCCCAAAGAGGGCCAACCTTTCACAGATCAGAAAGTATGCAAAGAGATAAATTTCTCCCCACATATATTTCTTCCCAGCCTCCTATCTTCCAGCATAGACGCCTTTGTAACTGCCCTGTCAGGAAACCCCTCCTTTCCCATTTACAAGAGAGAAAAAGAGTCAGGGAAGACTGCTTTCCCCAGGCTAAAATTATCCTCTGTGAATAAAGCCTGCCTGCATGTGCTTTCCAGACAGCTTAACTTTCAGAAAGGTCCAAACTCAATTAATAACACTACTGGTCCAGAAGACAAAGCTCATTCTTGAGGATGCAATGTTGGTACTTCCTGAGGATATATAATGCAGCTCTGAAGCTAAAAAGCTTTTTATGGTTTTCTCCTTCTAATGTTTTTTTAAATCTTTAACTCTTCATTTAGAGTAGATGAATTCAAAATTATTTCTCCATCTGAGTGGTATTTGCTTGTCCTTACCTGTGAAACATTTTTGGGGTGTTCATTTCCAATCTTATATAGCAAATTAATGCACTGACATTTGCACCACACAGCAACCCCTCTGGCACAGCTGCTGCTCTTTATTTAACAGCTTTTATTGTGAGGCTAGCCCCACATCTGAGTCCTTTAGCAGCTACTGCATGAGTGCCAGAAGGGTGCTATGTACTTTCCTAAATTCCCAAAAGCATAATTGCTACAAACACACTGTGGACAGATACTGGGCATTTAAGAAAGTAAATAATGGCCAAAATTACCATTTAATCTTTTGAAAGAGCATTCTCCTTTTTGGGGTCTGATCTAGTATTTTTGAAGTTCTGTGGGCTGACAAAGCAGCCATGGAAAATTCGGATTATAATTTGCTCAGTCATTTCTCATCTAATCAGTTCAGCAAACTAAGAAGCAAGACGCAGTTCTGACAAATTGAGAATCAAGTTGTGTCCTGATTTTTTACCTCTGAATCTGAGCTGTCAAGTTCAGCCAACGTGGGAGCCTTAAGGAGTCTCTTGCGTTGCACTGTCACTTGCGTGGCCCCGTTCTGCTTTCCTTGGGGAGCTGGGCTGCCATTCACTACAGAGGCATCCACTAATTTTCTTCCAGCCTCTGGCGTCGGTACATCTACCAAAAGAAACAGAACAATTGGTGTTTGCACCTCAAATGTATTTTCCCTTCTCAAATCTTACAGTTAAGGCAATACACGCAAAAGGAAAAAAAAATTATTGTGATAGTTGTAGCTGTGCAATTATTTTACTTTTAGTGATTCACTGCTCAGACAATTACAGGCAATGGCTTGCAGTACAGAAGCAGTATGAAAGCAGTGCAAAAAGCAGCATTGCATAATACTAAAACCCAACCTCACACCAATCAGCTTTAAAAAAATTGCCTGTGTTAACCCGAAAATATTCTTCCTTCAAGGTACAGTCTGTAATTAACTATGTAAAAAGGACCAGAAGAATGCACAACCATATCTGGCCAAGTGGGTTTCCAGTGAATCTGAAGACAACACCACACAGAAATTAGGAGGTTTAGCATGGAGTGAACCCAGTTTTTCCTGTGAGGACAGAATTGCACTTTATTCTGCAGGATACAGAGAAGGAATGAAAATGAGGTAAATAATGAGTGTTCATTACAACTCTTAGGCATGCTTGGCCGTTTGTATTAAAAACAGGTCTGTGAGGTCAGACCTTCATGGAACAGCAAAACATGAGGCTCCAGCTCTATTTTCATCTACACAACTTTTACAAGGATGTAACTCCACTGAGTAAATTCCTCAGGATTTCTGCCAGTGTGCAATGAAGACGCATCTTCGATAATGTAAGCTCTGGGTCTGCTGTGCTTAGCCTAGCTTAGCTTTAGACATTAAGAAAATGACCTAGCCTTTGATATTTTAGGAGAGCTTAGAGTTTGGTCTGATAAATCAGTTTTATCCCTGTAAAAGTACAAAGTACAGTATTCCAATCTGAAGAAAATTATGTTGGAGGGACAAGGAAGAGAAGCTTTTAATCTCCCATCTGCATGTCTGTCTAAGCAGCTGGTCTTTCTATAAATGTGTTTTTCTGCTCACGTAATTATAGGACTCCTTCCCCAGCCTTGTAATAACAAGGTACCTCCAGGTATTACAAGGCTAGAGTAACGATGAGTAATTATTCCCATTTTTATACATGGTGAAAAGAGGCACAGAAGGTCAAGTGACTTGTACCTTAGGTTACTGGGAGGACTGTGACAGGGAAATTATATCACCCAGATATTCACAGTGCCAACAATGCAAGTGCTCACACATCATTTGGAGTTACTTACACAGGTGCCCTGGTACAAACAGACACAGTCACTCCTGCTACAGCACCATGTGCATGGATAAAGACATCCTTGCACCAGGTAAATCAAAGTTACAGACCACACAAAGCACAGCTACAGTAGTAGGTCTGTTTAACAACAGTCTCACCACAGGACCTATTGAAATAAACTAAGAAAAGGAATAAGTTAAACCAATATATATTTTAAAGAATTATCCAGGTTATTGTTAAATGCTGGAAACAGACCCAACAAGGAGAGGGGGTGCATTATAATTGCTATATAAATCATATCTTCAACTGGGAGTATAAGAAAAGGCAATTATTTGGGCTATTAAAGTCACGGTGACATTCCAGGCCTATGAATCTGTATACCAGAGTGTTATTACTGCCTTCAGGTCCTTCCTACAAAGAGCTGCAATCAAAGCCTTAGACTCTCTAACCCTTACTTCCTATCTTCAAAGGCTTTGCTAATGGGTGTCCTGACTACCACAATGGCTTACAGGTCATGGGTTTTCTTCCTCCTAGATTTCTGTGGGTACAGCATGGGCGTCCCCCACATCAAATGCATTCCTGCTCTGACAGCAGCATAATGCAATTCCAGAAAGGGACAGCAGGAAAACAAAACCCAAACTGCCTCCCCTCCCTGCTGCCAGTGACACTTCTTGAGATCTCATAAGTAGCTGGCATGCAGTTGACTGAAGTTCTCAGTTTCCCAAATGAGCAAGAAAAACCTTTGATTTGTCTTTGGATGGCACAGGGCGGTTCCTGAACAGATTGTCCAAGGAAGCAGCCCCAGCACCACCCACACAACAGCCAAAGGTGGTGTCCCTTCTCCCCTAAACCTCCTGGGTGGGGACTGCCCTGCCTGATGGCAGGGAGGGTGAAGAATGGCCTGTGAGCACTGCTGGACCCACTGGAGATAAATGATGGGAAGGTCAACAGCACTGCCCTCCTGCCAAAAAGTAAAACATACAATAGGCCTGGGGAAAGGAAAAAAGGGGGACACCACCAGACACCCCCTATGGCAGGTGATGGAACGTGTTTTCACATCAAAAATTGTTTTCCGGTGGTTTTTGTTTGTTTGCTTGATCTTTTTTTTTCCGGAATTTAGGCCAAATTTCTTGAGGCCTCAGAAGGCAACTGGTCCATTTTGAAAGTAATTTATGTAGCAATCACGACCTAGGAAGCCTAAAACAGATGTTATTTAAAGTCAGGCACATATGAGTTTTTCATAGATATTGAAGAGTTTCTCATATGTTGATTCTAGCCTTCTTGAAACACCAAAGAAATTTTAGGTGAATCAAGAAGACAATCCATCATAGTACTTGTCTTCAAGGTTTCTTCAGTAGGAAATGTGATTTATCACCATTCTTTCCTCTAGAGAAAAAAAAAAACCAGGGAGTTTTTGCAACTTGCAAGCACTAAAGAATAACAATAAAAGAAGAATAAAATTAGAAAACAGTCCAATCTGTAAAATTAATTTGATCAATCAAGTTCAATTTATCATTCTTACACTTACAGTACTAGATTGATGTGAATAAATGAATTATCACAATTCAAGGAAAAGATCGTGAAGCATTGAAATGTTTCAGCTCAAATGTTGAAACATTTGAGTTTCAACAGATTTCAAGAAAAAGTTCTTGTTCTAATATTAAAACCAGAATCTGTTAGCAGACATAGACCAAAAAATTCTTAGTTTGTTTAAGCTGTTTTAATGATCTTTTAGCTGATTTAGTGACAACATAAACATTCACGGGTGACGAATAATCGTACACTGTCATAAACAAGATAAAATTATTTAGGATAAACAAGTTAGAAGCAACAAATACACTAAATCTTATAAATATGAACATGACAGAAGAAATCAATGGATGATTCTTTGAAACAAAATCTATTAAAAAAAATTGGATAGTAGTTTACAATCTCTAGGTTCACAGAACACTTAAATGTTTTGAAGATGATTTCAATGATATTTAAAAAGGCTTGTGTGAGTAATAGCCTGGGGTTAAGAATTTATAGGAGAGTCAGACACACTGGGGGAGTGTCATTTCTCTTTGTTTTAAGGCAGCAAGTACAGTGAACAGTACCTGAAAATTGGATGATTGCGTTAGGTTTCTTTTGAGATTTTCTCTAAGTTTTCATTACAACAGGCAAATGAAAGAAGGCAAAGTCTTGATTTGATTACTTGATCGTTGTGTTGGGCTTCCCTGACCAGCCTTAGCAAGGGGGAGACAAAAAAACCCCACTGCAGGATAATATGAAATGGGCCTTTATTTACATGTAAGATTATGTCTCGTGAAACAAGGAATTAAGCAGACCACAAATTACATGCAAACCTCAGCAGCCATGTAACCATATGCTGTCTGCTTCCTCACCAGCTCTCCTTGGCCAAGAGTGATGACAGAAACCTGAATTTTCTTCTATACAGGAAATGTACACCTTGGGATTAAACTTTTTACACTGGATTTAAAAAAAGGCTAAGATGAATTTGCAGAATCATTATATGTTTGCTTTTTGCTGGCTATTATGTCAATAATATGGTGGGACGTATTGTATAATGAGCAAAAGTAACAGAGATGTGCTCATTTCAGTGGACTTCAGATGCTGAATTCAAACCTGAGAACTAATAAATCAGTCTTTTGCTGTGTTTGCATCCCATGTATCCCTGTGTTATGTAAACTAAAGAATTTACAAAGACCTGGTGGAGCTCCTGCCTCCCACTGGTCTGAGACAGACATAATCTAAAAGTAATAATCCCCATGAAATTTGGTGTTAAATGCTTCAGTTTCCTCTTCTCTCTCTGCACACCTCTCAGTTCCCACCTTCCCCCAAATGTACAAACTGTTTCTGAAATAACAACTTCAAAGCAGCAATGCACACAGCTTTGAGGCAAGAACTGGAGTGGTAAGAGTGGCAATGACTGATCTTTTGAGCTGTATTCAGGCACTGCATTGAAATGAAGCTGCTTTTCAGCTATTTTTCTCTTAGAGGAAGTGGGTAATGACTGCCCTGGCTCCCAGTTGTTATCTGAGTACCTCTCAGGTAACTCACTACAGGTGGCTACCACTGGCTCCTTCTATTCTACCAGAAGGAAAAAGCAGTGGAAAAGGAGACCCCAGGAACCCCTCCTGTCCTCTTCAGGAGAACAGCCGGCAGATGTGTGGAGCTGGGCACTGTGACACACCAACTACACTGGCTTAGTGCCAGCAGAAGTCTTCTCAGGATTCTGCACCCTCCCCATCGGAGGCAGCATGAATAATAGAAACCTGCACCCGTCCTTTAGCACTTAGCAGGAAACACTTCTCTTTTTCAGCTGGTTTGTGGGGTTTTCGTGACAGCAATTCCATCAAGCAGAGTGCAATGAAAGCAGTGAAAAAGCAAGTGTGTGCAAGCAGTGATGAAAGCACAGTACAGCCTCTCTGCCTCTAAAAGAATGAAAAAAGTAAAAGCACGCAAAGCAACAGCATCCAAAATTACTGCTTATCTGTTTATTATCAATATCCCAACCCATCTAATTCACTTGTACTGCTCACCTGGCGTCTCATACATCTACCTAACTGGAATGCTTTAATCATCCTGAATTTTCTTCTAAGGACACTTTATCAGATCCCTCAGTCACGCCATATGATTCTACTTGCTGAGAACCACATGACTTGCAAAAACAAAACCAATCACATTTGGGAGATGGATAAAGAAACCAGGAAGAGTTCTTCAGTGGTCAGTCAAAAACAGCAAATCCAAGTATAGTACAGTTTTTTAAGGCTATTTAGTCAAAATAAAAATATTATGGTTATGAATTAATGGATTACAAAATATTGTTTGGATTTAAACAAATGAAGATGTCTCAGAATTCTTAGAAACTAAAGACAAAAGAAGAAGCAGACAGACACACATAGAAAGACAGATCTGAACATTTCCCTTTAGCTGGTCACTGGCATATTCAGTTTTATCTTCTTAAAACTAGAACTTTCAGCACATCTGAAAAAGCAATACTTTTTGAAAACATAAGTTTGCCTGTTTATGCTTCTATCTGAGGCCCTGGGGACCCTGCAGCTTTCAGTGGAGTAAAATATGATGCCATGTACATATGTAATCTGAATCCCAGCAGACAGCTGTAGTAGCTGCACCATCCACCACGAGTGTAAGGTTTCACAAAAAGGCTTGAGTGGCATTAACAGCTTGTCACCGGCTCTGACAGCAGAGCCTGTTCCTTCCTCCCTTCCACCCCTGCTCATCAGCTGCCCTCCTCAGCCAGCTCTCTGATCATCTGATCAGATAGTAGGCAGGCTTCAATCACTAAAAGAGCAGAAGAACAACCTGGTAAAAAATATTTAAAGTATTTGTTCCTGGGTTACAGGAGTTTAACACGGTCCTCTTGTGCATAAATGAGCAGGACTGACACAGAGAAGGGGAGAATCACATGCTTAGAGGGGAGCCTGGGGAGGAAGGGAGCAGTGAGAGTCTCCTCCCCTCTCAACAGTGGCAAGCTGTTTCCTTGGCTCGGTCAGAACAGGGAGCCACGTTCACAGATATGTCACTTGTGAACTGTGTTCCCGTATTACATAAATGCTGTATTTTTTAAGTTATAGTAATAAAAAAAACTTCTATGTGGTCTTTCTAGTTCACAATATGCCAGCATTTCAGTCAGATGATGCCTTTCTGTGGGGAAAATAACCAGATGAGGCTAAAGGATGCATGGAAAAACTGAGGATGTGAACTGTGCTGAAGTCCTAGATGAGATGTTTCTATCTATAACTCAGAGGAAGGAGGGGAGGTGGTACAAAGAGCATGGATTTATTTGGAGACTTTTTTGAGGGTCACCTAGGGAAAATTTGATAAGAGCTAGCTATCTCCTCTGCCAACAAACCTTTGAGGCTGATGTTGAATATTTCCAACATCAATGATGGAAACTTTGGGCCTGATCATCCTGGAAAGTTAGTGTATAATGAGGAAGGAATTAATTATTTTCTGGCTACTAGGCTATCTGACATTGCAGTATCCAAAGGGCAAGAGGTTCATACAGCTGCTGCATGTCCTAACTAATGGCTGACCAGAGGAAACCTGAACATTTATATTATATAGTTGATGAAGGGTCATCTTTTGGATCCTCTGCACCAGCTATTACCAGCAAACCTTATTTTTCTAAGTAAAGAAGGAAGGTTTAGCCTTTTTGTTGGTGAATGTCTTTGATTTCATACCTCACAAAGCTTTCACTGTAAAGACATTGCAGAACTGACAGTTTCTTTCTAGATCAATATACATAGGTATATTTCATTTAATCTAGAAAGGAAGATGAGTTCAAAGCTAGTTTTAGGATCCTGGTGAGAAATGAAGTACCGCAAAAAATGGTCTAGTCAAAAAGTGAGTGCAAAGATATAGAAGTCAGATTTATCAATAAATAAATCAGACTTGAAGGTGATGCTGAACTCTGCAATCATTTTAAGAGTCTGGAATAGCTCTGGACCACCTTATTTTGTTTATTAATTTAAGCAGAATTGCAGCACTCTGGTGAATACTCTGTATTTCAGGTGAAATGCAGATGTTTCCTGAACCTAAGCATCCTTTTGTGGCAAGGGAAACATAAGTATTAATAACTAATTTATCTAAATTTTTTATTTTCACTGACCATATATTGGAAGAATCCCTTCAAGTTTCTTTCTTAGATGGGAATTCAACAAACAGATGGAACAAATTTCACAATAAGCACAACAACCACGTCAGGTGGTGCAGCACATTTTACCTGACAAGTCAAAACTGTAAGACATGCTAAGTGGCCGCATTGCTGTAAAAAAAGAAACAAACACAACAAAAAAAGAAAATGATTCAGCTCTTAGAAAAGCAGAGGGATAACGAAAACAAAATATTAACTCCACTTGAGACATTTTGGACTCTCTTTCTTAAATCCAAAATGTGTCAGACATACTACTGCTTTACTGTAGTAAAGCTCAAAGTCTGAAAACTACAGTAGCATAAACAGGACTTACAAACAGAGCAGTTATACTACTAGTAAATTAAGAGTTTTGGAATTCAATAAATCAAATATCAAAACAAGAGACAAATATCTAAAAAATCGAATACTTTAAAGTAAAATCACCACAAAGAGAAACAGGAAAAAGGGAAAGAGACAGAGAGAGAGAGAGAGGAGAGAAATAGTTGGGAAAAAAATGAAAGCACAAAGCCACATTTCACACAAGTTTCAGTGACCTGAAATAAAGATATTTCTAATTTTTTTAAGCATAATCTCCAATGATTATAATTAAACTAATAAAGAGAGACACCCAAGCTAAGCTTGCACAGTAGAGCAATCCTCCTTGAAGAGGATGGAAAATAAGGCCAAACAAAATCTGATTTGTGCTGATTCCTGTTCTTTTTAAAAACCTTAGGTGCACTTAGCCTTTAAAATGCATCCATAATATTATTCTCTTCTTCCTGGGTCTCTGATGATTTTGTTGTTAGATAAAAAAGTGGTCAGATGTTCTTAATTTCTGGAAAGACCTATACATCTTTCCAATTAAACAGTGTATTCAGAGAGCAGACCCTCAAATATTCTTCAACTGAAAACAAAATTTCAGTGCACTAATCCAGATAAACAGCCAAGCCCAGTGACAAGAATGTGCAAAAATGCATCAAAATTGAAATCAGCTTATGTGTCTTCCTTGACAGGTGATCAATCTGCAAGCTGGTAGAAAGAGCCTGTCAGACACACAGACCACTGCCCTAAAAGATATTTATAAAAAGGTTGTACTGAGACAAGTTTTGCTCATGAGGATTATTTAAAGTGGTGCATGCAGTAGGTGGCTGACTCAGAGCTAAATCTGGGAGTCAGGGAACTTTTTCTGTATTCATTAACTAGAAGTTATCCATAGGCAATAGCTACAGTAACAGTATAAAAATTTCTGTCCAGACTTAGCATAAAGGCACATACTTCTTAAAGCAGAAGGGTGTTTATCACCTGATGCTGAGACATTGATAAAACCTGCACATGAAACAAAGTTTTCTCCAAGCTCCATTAGCTCCACTTGCTTGAGTCCCAAGTGCATGGTTTTAATGAAAAGCACATGTACCTCAAGGCTGTGCTTGCCTCGATGGCTTACGCTGATGATTTTATGGGGTCATTTGAAAGCTCACTCCAACTCCTCTGCTCAAACCTCTCCCTTTGTGAGCACAGTTCAACCCCATTTCCAAAGAAGGCTGAGACTGAGACTGGCCATGGCAGAGAAGGTCTGACCTGTCCCATTTGTGGTGTAGAGAGAGGGACAAAGCCTGTGGCTGCTGGGGAGCACATGCCATAGGTACAGCCTTAACACAGAGGAGGAACTGCAAGAGTACAGCCCCCACTCACCTCAAGAGCCAAGTGCAGTTGTGCTCTTGACTGTATAAACTGAGCAAAAAGAGTTTGGAACATGTGAAACATGTCTGGGACATGTGAAACACACCTTATGCTCCTGAATACGTCGCTGTAATGTGCTATTTTTTTTCTCCTTTTTAATAGCAGCAAATAGTTCTGTCCAGATGGTGCAAGTGTCCCACATGGTGTCACTACTTAGATTTATAATCCTTAAACCTCATTACCTTACATGTTGTTACACTAAATTACATTCAGTGGTCACTTAAACTGTATGGCAGATGTACTTGTACCATACTGAATGCCACTAACATTGCTCTGTTCCCAAATTGCACAAGCACATTCTTTTTTAAAAGGAGCTTTAGGTGTAACAATCATTCCAATTGTGAGAAAGAATGAAACCTCATATGCCAGCATAAGGAAAATTATCTTAAAGGTCTTTGGTCTTTTTAGTTCTTCATGCCAGCAGATAATATATACTTTGAAAAAAGCTTGCATGCATCCACTTTTACACCTCCATTAACGTGGCATTTAATCCAGTCAATTCACTGGACTTAAGAGGAATTGCCCCAGTTCCAAAACACAAACATTTAATACTCTAACAAAAAGGGAAAAATAAGTGGAAGACAGGTATCCCTCATTGGAGGCAATGCCTTGAAATCAATCCAGAAGTCCTAAGCAGCAGTGGTTCAAAATTTAACATCAATTTTAGAAATTGTTTACTAACTGGGTCTGATGCCATTCATATCAGGTTTATTAGATCAGGTTTGCTGCCCCTGAGACAACATGGTAGTTCGCAGACAGACAAAAAACACTGAAATGGAATGTTTGAAAGAAAAGTAAGGAGTTATTCCACATTTCTACAAGCTTCCTACATTTGGAAAAAAGTCTAGGCCTGTGAGAAATGTTAATTGACACAGCAAACATAAACTGAACCCAAATCAGAAACTTGGAAGGTCCCAAAAAACAATATTTGAAGCACTGCTCTTTTACAAACGCACGCAAGCATTCCCCAAACTCCATCAAGCACTTCAAAAACAATGCAACAAAGTAAGACTGATGAAATTGTTTTGCTCCAGAAACAACGGGTTGTCACAATCCACTTGAATGTGGACCAGTGCCTTTGGGCACATGTGGCAAGTACAAATATCTTTCAAAAAGCAGTGACAGAGAGTACGTATGTGGATTTTTGTACGTGTATACAGTTTTAAGCCACAAAATTCCACATTTCCTCTTTAAAAATTCAGCTACTTCAGTTTTTCTGATACAGGTAAATACAGCACACTTCAAGCAATCTAAGTCACTATGTAAGCCTGCATTTGTCATGCTTTTGCATCAGAACCACTGAACTAATGCAAATGGGTGACTGCTGCATCGCATGGTATTTGCATCATTTTTGTAGTGGTTTGCTGAAAATACACTGCAGGAATGAAATGCTTTGCAGTGCAAGTCAGAATTATTTTCCCATTAAAAGACCTACAAATGCATTTTCCATTACTTGGAAAAGGAAGCAAAGATTTAGATTCAAAATAAATGCAACAGATTCAGTAAACAAAATAAAAACCAATTTTAAATTAAAATAAAGAAGTTGATGATGCTAACACAGGGAAAAAAAAATTATTAAAATTCAACATGTAAAGAATACTTGCAGGTAATCAAGGTATACTGCACCAGAGACAAGCAACACCTGATCCATTCTCAGCAATCTTATGTAAGACCATAAACTGTCATGTGCAACAAGCAATACAATACCATTCCATTTATCTAATACACTAAAAACTTGAATGGAATCAAGGTGAACCATTCAGTTTCCTATTTTAAAATATAACTAAGCACAAAGATTGCACAGCCCTAGAAAAGCTTGTAGGCTATTTCTTTTTCTGAAGGAGTAATTTTATCTTTGGTGACATCTGCACATATGTGGCTAAAACTGCTGCTTCCTATGTGGGAAGTTTTCTGTGGATGCTGCAGGTAAAAACTGGCCACGTGCTTACCCAGCCTGCTCCGCCTGATCTCATCAGGGGAGACGGGACGGAGCTTCCTCTCTGCCTTGATCTCCTCCAGGATCCTCTCATGGAGGCTGCGGGGCCGTGGCGGGGTTGGTTTCAGCTTCCTCGCCGAGGCCTTGGGATACAGGGATAATCATATTTACATTAAAAAGTGCATCCTTGAAAGTAGATTTCACACTTTTTTTTTGAAAAAATGTGGAATGCTGTGATATGATTTTACATATGCTCAATATCAAACCTCGACATAAACTGAAAGAGGGTTTTATGCATCATGGTTCCCTAGAGATAAAGGGCTGCTGGAAATAGCAGCTGTTAATTGGTACATGCAACATACTACACACTGTTCTTTTAAGGGATCCTGTTCTGTGTACAAAAGACAATTATTTTTGGAAGCCCTGGCAGAAAATATTATGTTTATGTATTTGCTGGAACCAAACATGCTTTGAAAAGCCACTATTTTGTAAGGAATGAAGCCCACTGGATTACATACAGGATTTAATGGAGGTCGCGATCGGATGAAATCCAGGATTATTTCATGGGCACTCTTTTTTAATCGAGGTGGGATGTCACCGTTGACCTGGAAAGAGAAAGTGAAATATATATTGCTGTGTTTCACATTTATATTCAGGCAGATGAGATCAACTGAAAACTCACAACAACCCTGACAGAGCTGCAGTGTTCTGACACCTGCACCAGACATAAAACCCCACCAGTTGGGAGCGGAGCAACAATCCATATGCAGAGCACAGGCAAGCAAAGAAGGTACTTAGCAGCTTTTCAGTTTTGCTGATGGCTGCAAAATACCTCCAACTGCAGCAGCTTTAAGCAGCAATATTTAGGATTTTGAAGTAATGAAATCAAATGTCAAGGCTGCAGTTGTGTCTATGGGAGAAGCAGGTTTCTTCACTGTAAATCACATAATTCTGTAGCAGAGGGGCTGGGTGAAGACTGTTTGCTTTTTTTGTTTGGCTTTCTCCAGAGACACTTAGACATTTAGATGTAAGGCCATATACAAGACATCACAGGGAAGAATCATCAATTCACTACATGTACAGGATTTAAAGAAGGCAATGGAAGTTTTCATATCACATGAAGAATATATAAATTGTAAGCTGGGAATATGTGTATGGATTTCCTTAAAAAAAACCACCTGTCAGGTTCAGTTTTCACAGAGCACAGTGCCCAAGCACACTGTCACAGACAATAGATCATCCTATGTCATATATATCCTTCTGCTACCTCCTCTTACTGCACAGTAGCTGGCCATCAGCCCTGTCCTCCAATTTGACAGAAATTTCCATGACACTGTATTGCTTAGACCAAGTATTCCATATTTCAGATTTATCTTTTAAGGGTCAGTTGCCTCTTTTTATTTTTGTGGGACTGTATTCATACAAGCTCTGTAGCCAGAAAACCTATGCAAAGACACATGTCTGGTTTGCCAAATAACATTGTGCCATAACAATTATGCCTTTCTGCTAACCAGAAGGACTGCTGCCATCACAAAAAGAGGTTTAAATGTCCATAAGGTCACCTGAATATGATCCCTAATTGAACTTCACCAATGCCATGCAGCTTCCATACAAGCTCTGCTCACCTCAGGCATACCCTGTGTCCAGGCTGAGGCTGAGTGACAGCCTCCTCGAGAATTCATCCCTTTCTCTCTAAGAAATCAGATGCAGAGTTCCTCTTGGGGAGCATTTAATTGCTTTCCTGAGGACTCTTTCTGGAGATATCTTACCCCAGACACAGTCCAAACTCTGTTTGTTCCACTCTCCTTAGTTTCCTTAGAGTGAATTTCATGTTGCTTGGCAAAGAATTCCAAGCTGCTAAACTCTGCAACATGCATCATCTTCTTAAAAAAAGTGCACAAAAATTAAAATGGAAAAGGTTTATACTAAACTGTGATTTGACATTTCCTGATGAGGAGAATACTATTTTAAGGGGTGTGATTGATTTCTTCTGTTCAAAGACTGAGCAGTTTTTTGAGGCCAGCATGCCCTGGAAGATGGTTAATGAAATGCGAAGTCTCTCTTCCCTGAGCTACTGTTCATCAGATGTCAAAGTTGATAGCTGAAGTTGAGAATTATTACCATCAGAACAGCCGTTTTGTAAACTGATAATCTCTGCTGGAGCCTTGGGGAACAGCCCTCTGTGTGACAATAGTCAATAAATAATACATGGCTCTGAGCCTTTCACCTCAGGGCACTCTAGGCCCTGACTTAATGCCACCAGGGTATAATTAGTATCAGTATTACCATCTGATTGGAAAAAGAGAAATGTAGGATTTGCTTAAGTGATTCCACAGGAGACATGGGGAGCTGGTGGCCAAGCAGGTGGATGCTTTGCAGCCAACAAGCCAAGAAGCCAAGAGCAGGAGCATCAGTGGCAGAACCCACCTTTTCGTACCCAAACAAGATACTGACATGAAAGATACTGCAGGGAAACTTTTATCCTCTCTGTTTAGACTAGATGTATTTATTTACTCAAACTAACTGTCTCTGTAGTGAGCAACTTCAAATGCATTCTTTACTTTTACTTAATTAAAATTCACGGCTCTTGATTAAAGTCTCAATCAAAGACATTGCACAGATGCAGGCATGATACCCAGGCTGCAGAGGGAAAAACACCAAGGAACAAGTTTATATATTCTCATGGCTCTTGATTAAAGTCTCAATCAAAGACATTGCACAGATGCAGAGGGAAAAAAACACCAAGGAACAAGTTTATATATTTTTTTTTTCTCTCCACATACCAGGCTGGGCCTAACTACAAATCAGTATTTGAATAAATACCTCAAAACACAGTAAAACTAGCCTAAGTCTTCATGTGTGTAAAATAGCTTTTGTACAGCAGTATACATTAAAACAGTGTCAAGAAAGCGTAACCAATTATTATAAAAATCAAATATAAATGTAGAGATCTAAACAGCTAATGCACAGAAAAATTAGCATGTCATAATCTACCAACAGCCTGCTACCATCATATTTGAATAAATATGGATTTGCAATTGAAAAATAATGACAAATGTTACTTAGTTACCTTTGGCTGCAGCCCAAAGCTTTAAAAATGGTGATCCCATACAAGAAGTACATTGCTGGTAACTTTCACAAAAAATAACATCACCTATCATTGACACTCAATTATCTTAGCCATTTTTCTGCTCAGCTATAAAAGGTGTCAGCAGTAAGTAGGAGAGTGCTATCTCTAAATAACAGTCAATGGGAAACTGATACTGTTGTACTATCTAGAAATTTTCATTTAAAAGGAAATTGCATGGGCACTGAAACAAAGGGGACACACTACATCATTTCCAGAACAGCTCACGATAAATTTCAGTGGCAAATTAAATTATTTTAAGTAGATATCTATTTACCATCTTGCATTATGCAGACAGTATAGTGTTTTAGTTAACACAGTTGTTATACAGTATTTTGATACCCCACAGCAAGCTCAAACAGCAATGTCCAAGAATGAAGTGCTCTAGTATTTCCCGTCACGAGGCACCGTACTCACACTGCTGTTCCTGCACATCTACTGCAGAAACAAGTTTATGGTACCACATGGTAGCCAGAGAGTCCCTCCTCTGAATACCCTAAAGCACGACTAGGAACTGCAAAGCTCCCTGTCCTACCCTAGGATGATTCTTACCCTTCTGTAGAAACGTGTCATGAAGGTGTAAAATGAAAAGCACAGTTCTCCTGCTGAAAGCAACTCACCACAACCAAGTCAGACTTGTGTGTAAGGGAACAACAAACTCTACAATGTCCAGCTGGATAAAGCGGTCAAAGTCCTTAGCACAGCAAAGCTCACATTCTCTATGTCCTGCTTGAAGCATATGAACTCATGCTTATGAAAATACTGTTTGTGCACAGCTGTTACTGCAATTAACCTAAGTACTCTAAGATGATAAATACTGCAAAGAATAAAAACAAAACAAAACAAAACAAAACAAAAACCACCAACCAAAACAAAACAAAACCAAAACCCCATGCCATGAGATTCTCAGCTTGGACATTCAAATTACTGGATATTCTTGATGATGCCTTCAACCTGAATGTTTAAATTCCCCTTCTGCAACATGGCCAATACCAGTGCATGACAGGTACTTGTGAAGAGCTCAGATATGATGACAAGAGTGCTGTTACCTACAAAGAGTGTAACTTAACATGTGTTATGTAACATAATGCTGAGTTTGGATAGGGCATAAAAGTACCTGACAGGCATGCATTGAGCAGGTAACACAAGAGACATCAGTTACTGTTCAATAAGCACTGCTCAAGAAATACAGTGAATGGTGCATACCTTGGAGGGAGGTGGAGACGAGCAGAAAGCAGAGCTAATTGTGAAGCACTCTGAAATTAAAAACTGTAGCTCAACACATACAAATAATAAAGAAAAATTAGGTCTGCAAGAGTAATTTAATTCTTGCATTTCTCCATCTCCAGGTGTTGACTCTACCAATGACCACAGATTTTAGCTTTTGTGGCAGTGGGCGCTCCATAGCTGAGAAAAGCTATTAAATCTCTCTAAGGTAGATGCTTAAAGTTTATAAAATTCCAGAATGAAAGCCATCTTGCTCCCACAAGAATTGCAGCAATGAGGACTCTTGCCTCAAGATAGAAAGATGACAAATCTGAAATTATTTTCAGATGCACTGAAATAGAAATGCCAACGTCACTGAAACAAATGAAACCAGTTATGCACCAAAAGCCCAGAATGTGACATTTTACATCTTCAAAACATTTTGAATATTTGCACTATAACAATGGGTGAGAACAGGAAGCTCCAGTTACTGCTGTCTCTTAGCACAACAATCTGCAACACTAAAATATGGCCTAACAGGAACATCTGTTCCTTCCCTAATTTCTATGCAGAACACTGAGCAGTCAGCGACAGATCAAGCTACTCTTTTAAACACAGCATCACGTTAATAAAAAGAACAGTAAAGATTTCATGTTGCATTTCATTTATTTAAAGAAATTACTTATTACCTTGGAAATTTACTTAACCTCTTGGTATCATTAGTAGGATATGTGTCCTCACAACCTACCAAGTCTAAAACTACCACCCATAAATTTACAGCAAAATTACTTTTAATACAGATTTTGCTGAACATCCATTTTGAAGGATTGAAAGAAACATAATCCATCTTTCCTAGACTGCCTTAAAATTCAGATTTGGGATCCTTTTCTCCTCAAGAACCACAAGGGTTTCCGCTGATGGGAATCCACACAATCAGCTTCAACCCGTGACAGCCAGTTAGAAGATGCATCTATGCAATCTAATTAAACTTGTAATTCTGTGTGAATCCTTCAGGTTCCACACGCTCCATGTCAAGCTGCAGTCTTATTGTTGAACATGTTTTGCACAATCTTCAAGCAGACCTTGCAGCAGAATCCAAGTTACTGAATATGGTTTCCAGTAAGAAAGAAGAGATTTTTCTGACACAGCGTCATCAGCAGCTGTCAGCTAAGCCAGCAATTGCATCACAGACAGCCTTACAGGTACTGTACCTGCAGCTGACTGCAATCATATTTATTCCCACAGTTCACTTTCAACAATCTATCTAGAAGAGGAGATAGCGGGCCAAAAATAGATGCTTCCAGGGATTTTGTACAGAGCCAGAGTCTGGATAAGCAGAGCAGCAGCTGTGCCCCCAAGATGTACCACATAATGAAGGAAATCTCTTCTGAAGAGGCAGGAGCTTGCTTAGCAGCAGCTGAATTAAAAGCTAGTCTGACAAAAGCAAAATAAGATGACCCAGGGGTTCCCATTCAAATAAAACTACTGTTCTGATTGCATACAGTAATTGAGGTCCTGAGGGGACTGGTCCTCTTTTGCAGAGGGTAGTAGGAACACTTAGCACAGCTTTCTGAATTGTTAGGGGAAAGACAGATAACATCATTACCTGGGTATGCATTTTACCCTACTGATTTAACATTTAAGCAACATCTGCAGCAGAAAACAAATACAATCGGATAGTCTAAATCCAGATCTCGATTAGGAAAGTATTTTCAGCTCAAACATAAAAAGCATTTATACTACACACTTTTTGCCTCTCTCATCTGTTTCACTCACCCCCCCCACTTTCCCCTCTGATTTTTTTTTTTGTGGAATCACAGCTCTCTCACTGTGTGAAGATTTGTCAGGAAAGTAAATACATCTGAATACTGAATATTCTAGGACAATGCTTCCATTCTAACTAATGACAGGTGAAGATAAGTAAGTGTAAGTTATAAATATTGATGTTGACCAAATACACGCCTCTGACAATGGGATTTACAATGTCCTACCAGGGATAAGACACGCTTTAGATCAGTTGCTAGACAATCAGGAAGATGATTTATTGAAAAAAAAAATATAACCCAAAAGGACAGAAAGAACAGGGACACACCAGTAAATAGATTCTGATAAAAAGAATGCCTCAAGTCAATTTTACAAGCACCTTTATGAGGATCTAGGGAGAGGAGACCCATGAACATTCTCTAGCTCGTTGTGGCATATTGTCTTGATTTGAAAGCAACAAGAAAATATCATTAAAATATCTGAGCTCAGCTTCTACAAATGGAAGATTTAATTTAATTTATTTTAATGTAGACTATTCCTTGAAAATTTGTAACAGATCATGGTAGTGTAAGTTTTCAAACACTGTGATACAGGCAGTTTTCAAACACTGTAGGTTTTCCTTTCCCATCACAGTATCATTCATGGTAGCACTTTACATTCTGGAACTCCAAAATCTATGTTGCAGCTCAAGACAAATGTACTGCCAACAAGAAAGATCTAGAACAATCTCTCAGTGGACAGCATGACAGGACTTCTGAGATGATTCTTAAAGTTATCACAAACCCAACACAAGTCATTTGTTCAAGCTTATGATAGATAGGCATGTCTTTCAGAATTTTAAATGCCTGCCACATGGAAAACAAAGTACATTATATGTGCTGGTTTCATGTTCTCTCCCTCAATGCACTGCACAAATTTATGATGCCATAAAAACCCATGAACATCAAGATCCTCAGGAGAAAAAAAAAGACAAAAAAAGATAAAAGGAAAATAACATTTCCAGTTTGAAAAACTCCAGTGACTGTCTTGACTTACCATGACCTTCCTTAAGGTATAGCGTTTGGACCTGATATCATCCATCAGCATCTCATAGGGTGTGAGCTGATATTCTATGGGCAGTGGGTTGTACTGACGCTCTTGAACTTTCTTAAGTTTAACACCATTCCGTAAATCTCTCATCACCTGCACCCAAAAACGGGCCTGAAGACAAATGAGACAGAAATTTTACTTCATACCTTACCCTTGAATACCACCTCACATTAAACCAAAGTTTCCTTCCAGGACACCACCAAATATTTCCAGCTGTACTATTTTATTTTTAACACATCAACCAAATCCCATTTTATTTTATAGAAGCTTATTTTTAACACTCGTGAACATAACAAAACTTTGTTGCAACTCAGCAGGACTGCTGGGTCTCACCTCAAGAATGAAAGGAGGATCTGAAATTCTCACACCTTACATCTAAATTCCCACTTCAAGTATACTGCAAGCACATAATCAAAGCTTTTAGACTTATAGCTAATAGTGTGTGAATTAAAACAGTGATTGAATCTGAAACTTTGTTACCCAGGACTCTCCTGTAAAATTTTCTCAAAAGTTGTTCTTCAAATAGAAATTTTGGAATGGACTCCCAAGTCCTAAGATCTTGCAATAGAAAAACTCAACTTCTTTTGCTCTGCCTGTAAGAGCACTGCATACCAACACCTGCCTCTCATTTTCTGTGAAGCAGAATGGCTGGAGAGAAGAAAGAACAGGTGGTGGATTGAAGATTGGAAATTAAGATCAGGTACTTTTTAAGAACCTTGTAATATTCCTTTATGAACTAGCAAGAACAGTGACTAGAAAATAAATTAAGTTGCTTCCTGCTTAAGAGTTTCCCTGCAGCTTTTCTCTTTGATCAATGATCACTATATCATACTGAAAAATTCAGCTGGTGGCTCTGTCTACTGCCTGACTGCCCCTCTGAAAGACAGTCAGCATGGTACCTGTCTAAATGTCCAGTCTTTAAACTGCAAAAGCTTCTCCATGAAAACAGCCTAAGCAAAAATACATTGCTTGGATACTTGTACTGTTTCATCTGTCTTCAAAGGAAAGTTGGGATTTCATTTAGTTCTAACTTGTAGTGGGTTAATATATACACTAAAAAACCCCAGAGACTGATTTGAACACAGCATCATAGAATGGTTTGGGTAGAAAACACCTTAAAGCTCATCTAGTTCCACCCGCTCTGCACTGAGCAGGGACACCTTTCACTAGGTTGCTGAAACCTGTTCCTGTGCCTCACCACCCCCATTGAAAAGAACTGTTCCTAATATCTAATCAAAACCTCTTTCAGTTTAAAGCCATTCCATCCTGTCCCGTCACTAAATGTCCTTATAAAAAGTCCCTATCCAGCTCCCTTGGAGGCTTCCTTTAGGTACTGGAAGGCTGCTCTAAGGTCTTCTTGGTGCCTTCTCTTCTCTGGGCTGAACAATGCCAGCTCCATCAGCCTGTTTCCATAGGAGAGGTGCTCCAGCCCTCTGAGCATCTTTCTGGCCTCCTCTGGACTCAGTCCAACAGGTCCAAATTCTTCTTATGTTGGGAGCTACAGAGATGGACACTATTTTATTAGGTGGGGTCCCATGAGGGCAGAAGTAACAAAGCCTTAGTTAAGCTTTATAAAGAAAAATAAACTGCCAGTAGTGATGCTGAATCACTATTCCATTGTTGTCTTACCCAGTCAGCATTTTTCAGTTCATCAAGATCCGTGCTGGATTCGTCACTCGCCTCTTTGTCCATTTCCTGAATCTTCCTCAGGTTCTGCCAATGAAAAGGAAATCAGCAAATAAATGAACAGTGGCATTAACTCTCAAGTAAAATTGAAGCTTAATTTTTAATCTCTTGTATCATGTTGTTTGGGTATTCTACTGAATGTTTAATGACTTGAACAGCAATACTGTAAAAGTAACTTGAAACACTATTTGAATATACTTCTCTTCCTTGGAAAGTTAAATGCTGGGAACAAATGTTAAGTTTTTAGTATGAAAGTACTTCAGATAACATGCTGGAGGGAAAAACTACATATTAAAATGTCTATATCCCTGAATTTTTATATGTACAGAAAAAAACCTTAACCACCTATCAGGTCTGTTAAGCTACAACACAGAAAATATTACCAGCTTGACAAGGATCCATTCATACAAAAATTAATGCTTGTTGAATTCAAGGCAGATAATTTTTGTAGAAGGAGAAATAAACTATGAGAAACATTGAATAGTGACAGAATTGCATATATATATATTATAATTAATTAGTCTGCATAACAAGGGTTTAGATTCTGAAATATCCATAATAAAATCATGTGAGGAAGAGAAACTGATCTTTCAAAGATGAAAACTGCTACTTATTAACAAGACCAGATCATGCAAATATGGAAAAGATCGAGTGCAAAGGGGCAAAAAAAAAGCTTTCATACCAACAAGAATATGAAAAACAATTAAAAGTTACAGCAGACCAAAGAACAGGCAAGCCTGAACTCAGAAAACTGTGGCTTTACACAAATTTCCTTATACACATCAACACCTGTTTATTCAAAAGGCTTTTTCTTTTTTTGTTCACTTCTGTATTGAAATGTTTTGGAATCAGTAGTACAAGTAATTTCTCAATAATCTACCTCACTTTTATGGAGTTTTCCAGGAAGTCTTTAACACTGTTTAATTTGATTGATTTTCTAAGTACTCACTAATGTATCTGAAATGGATATTTAAGTCCTCTACTAAAAACTTTTTTTATTTTTATGAGACAAAAGCAACAGGTCAGAGACCTGATAAATGTATCTATCAAAAGTATTTCTATCTTTCAAGCACTTATGCTCTTCTTTTAATGGAACTGAACAATCAGTCTCAATTCAGCTTCTGAGCTTTCCAGAAAAAATGAAAATAAGCATACTCTTAAAAACTCTTTTTTTCCTGGAGGTAGTTCCTAAACTGCCAACATTTCGGAGTAAGAAAGGGAAGCACTGGAAGAGTGCTTAACTTGCACATTCAAAAGTGCAAGCATCTACCAAACCTGGCTGCAGAGACAGGACATGTGAGTCAGCTACCACAGAGGTTTTGGAAAGAGACCAGATGGGTTCTTTATTTCTTATTTATGTAAGTAACACGATTGCTTTAGTATCAAAGAAGAAATACTACCATTGCCCTATTAAAATAAAATACATTATTTACAAGGAGACTCCAAATAAATATAAATCACCCACAGTTAACAAAAGCAGATACATCATGGGACAATGTGGGAAGATTTTGGCATGACTTGCAGCATCACAACAGGATACCAGCTGGGAAAGAATGT
Source organism: Passer montanus (assembly GCF_014805655.1). Classification (NCBI taxonomy): domain Eukaryota; kingdom Metazoa; phylum Chordata; class Aves; order Passeriformes; family Passeridae; genus Passer; species Passer montanus. Next base: position 8,877,403 of record NW_024366480.1, on the reverse strand, counting down.
CTTTATGGAAACTTCTGTTGGCCCTGGCACTGTGGTCAGTCTGACACTTGCCCTTTCCAAGAGAAAAACAGAAACATGGAAAGAACGGGTAACATAAAGCCCTTGCTTATGTGTACTCTGCTATCCAGGGTTTCTTCTTTTCTGCATCATACAGTTGGAGTAATGATTTCAAATGCAGTCAAATGAACTGTAAATTACTTTCTTGCAAACTGCTAACATCTACTGGTAAACTGCATAATATAACATTTGATATTTTTTCCTTTATCTCTTTGTAATCAAAAATATAACTTCAGTAAATGGGCTCACAACTGTCAGACCTGCTCCTCCTTCCCATACTGGAAGGTTTAACTTAAAAAAAAAATTAATGTGTTCCAGCTGCTTAAACTATACTTCAGCTATTCAACAAGACTGGTGACAATCACCCATCTCAGCAACTATGTTCCCTACTACACGGTTTACAGGGCTGGTTTATGCCCAAAGGCTGATGCTTTAGACTGACATAAATATTTTATGAAGCTAGAAGAGATTACAACCTGGTTTTCTTACCAGCAGAAAATAAGAAGGGGGAAAAACCCACCCTGAGCAGCTGAAAGATCTTTCAAATAAGGCAACCATCTAATTAGTTTCTCTGGAACATAGCTAGAGGGGCAGCTCCTACCCAAGAAAGCAGAGGTGTAAGTGATGCTGGCTACCATGCACCAGAGATCTGCAGGAGCAAAACCTGCCAGCCAAGAGATGAAGTGTCTCAAATGCAGTTTTATGACACAAATGAGCTGGTACAAGCACTTGCTACTGCCAAGGCTGGGCTTCTTTCACTCCCCATTCCTGTGCTGAATGCTTGGCTGCACCCCTGGAACCAGAGACACCCACTTTGTAGGGATAGTTCATTCCCTTCCCTGGCACCTGGCTCTGGCATTTAATGCAGATCACCGTGCAATCAGTAGGGAAGAGTAGGAGATAAAGGAATTTCCATCATTATAGAACTAGCAAAGCTTTGGAAGAAACCAGCAAGTGCTATGTGTTTGCAGGAAGTGTTTAGGAAAGCTTCTTTAGCTTCTCTACACCTGTCAGGTGCTGCTTGGGAAGGAATAAATTCATAGTGACAAATGATTATATTTAAACTTGTAGACTAGATGGAACATGAGGGTTTCCCTCCAGCATCCTCAGTCAGCATCAGTGGGTTTCTGCCTCTGTTTCAACTGTAAATAATAGAAACCAACATATTTAAAATATAATAGACCCTTTGTCAGAATTCAGTTGTGTTCCAAAACCTGCAAGTAACCTCAGCTGCTTCTGCTGTAGCCACTTGCACTTACCCTTGGGACAATGGCTTAAGAAAAGCTATTACAGTACAATAAATACATGGCCTAAATGGATTTCCATTCCAGAAAGCAGAAACGTCTTAAAAGGGTTTTTCTAAATGATCCCAGAACCTCAGACCCAATTCACCTGAATGCTTGGGTATTCATTCAGGCAATAAGGGTTGGATGTGTAGGAAATTACTGTTTCAAGAGCTTTTGACTTTTTAAAAAACCTTTACAGCATCTGGCCATTCTTTTAGAAGACTGCCTTTTGTGGCAAAAGCTAGTAATAAAAACATCAAATGTCTTCAAACCTCTTGCTGTACTATTAAAAGCAGGCAGTTGATTTGCTGCTGCTGTGTGGCCCACATTTGAGATGTGCTCTTCTGTGCTCAGTGACAGATGGGAATTTATGTAAGACTCTTGTCAGCACAGTGCCAAAGACTCCCTTCCATAAAATGCTTTCTAAAAACATGATGCTTTAATGAAATGTGGTATTCTAGGGAATCCAGACCTGGACTTCAACTTTGACCAACTGCAGAGAACAAGTCTACTGCAGTTCCCAGTTCATACTCTAACTTAGGAGTCACTTTTTCACTGATTAAATTGATTTTTACACTGCTATCTGTGAAACTAGTAAAACATTCTTTCACATCTATGTTCAGTTTAAAAATACATAACATTCACATATGGGAAAAATTCCTTTTATATACCTTCAGCTATTCAACACGGGTTTAAATTCCAAGGGCTTAGGCAGTAGCACTGGTCTAGGTCTTTGAAAAGACCCAAACCCCATTTAATTCAAACTGGAAATAGCATCAGTTAAATCAGTCCCTGAAAACCTTGAGCTGATAGCAAAGTTCTTCATGTACAGAGGTATGGGCTGATGCACTTTGCTCAGCTCTGGAGGGGGCAATAGTCACCATGCTGCTCAACATAACTGTGTAAGGAGAGGCAAAAACCCCAAACCAAGGGCATGTGAGACTGACTGTGTGACAGCGGCTGCATCACTCAAGAAAACCAAACCCAAGACAAACCAGCAGTATTTTCCTTTATTAATGGTCCTAAATTGAAGGATCGAACTTATCAGAATGGAGCCACAAGCCTGAAGAAAACACAGCTGAAAAAGTGGAGTCACTGGAGACTTGGAAGTGTAGGCAAAAGTGAAGTTATGAGCGGAAAAGTTTGTGAAGTAATATATTTCTACAGCTGTGCTCTCTGAAAATCCAAGCAGCACAGTATTTGACAACTTATACAGTCACAAGACTTTTGAGCACAACTTGGCTAATGACTCTATTTCCAAAATAAGTTAGCCATTAACATTGTTTAGGTACCTATTAACTACCTCCATTATCATATTTTGTACAAATAATACAGCAGTATAGCCACCTGACCTTTTTCATTAGCTCTTTTGCAACTGAATCTTTGTATGGTGTGAAATTAGGAATAGAAGAAAGGAATAATTTCATTTCATGCATGTCCTTAATTAGAATTTGTATGTTTGCATTTCATACAGATTGGATTGAAATATATCCAGGCAGACTGAAGGAATTATGTTTTTACATTAGAAAGGACAGAAATGCAAGGCAACGTATTTTAAAAGAACAGTACAAAGATGACAGATTGGGAGCTTTCTCTATTTTCTACCAAAAGCCTAATTACAAGGCACGCTGTGGATAATGAAATTATGGATGAGTTTTTGATAAGCATGGATTTTCACTGTAATTAGAGGTGTAGGCAATTATAAAAATATCCGAAGTCTTAATTAGTTTTGGAAGGAATACTAATTTTGATGCTCTAGGGTGTACATCAATCTCTAAAACTTTTGAAGGTATAAGTCAAATCTACTGTGACAGAACTGCCTATTGGACTCTCATCTCCTGTGCTGGCCAGCACAACATGGTGTTTTCTAGCACCACCTGTGCCAGGTGAGGAGTTTATCACCCACAGGTCCACATCCCACATGCCAGTATCACCTTTATTGGTACCACCCACAGTCACAAAGCGCTTGAGAGGGGAAGAGATCTCTGGATGTCAGCTGGACCAAGCCCCCTGCTAAAGCAGGGCCACCAGAGCCAATTGTCCAGCATCATGTCCAGGCAGCTTTTGAGTATCTCCAAGGACAGAGAATCCACAGCCTCCCCAGAAAATCTTTGTCATCCTCAGAGTAAGAACAGTATTTCTGGCTGTTCAGAGGAACCTGCTGTGTTTAAGTTTGTGTCCACTGCCTACAGTCCTGTCACTGAGCACTACTGAAAAGAGCCTGATGCTGTTGTCTTCACACCCTCCCCCCAGGTATTGAGAGGCACTGATGAGATCCCCCTGAGCCTTCTCTTTTCCAGACTGAACAGACTTGGATCTTTCTGCCTTTCCTCACAGGAGAGCTGTTTCAGTTCTTCATCATCTTCCTGGCTCTTCCCTGGACTCTCTCCATGGTGTCACTGTCTTGCCAGTACTGGGGAGCCCAGAACTGGACCCAGCACTCCAGCTGTGGCCTCACCAGTGCTGAGCAGAGGGGGAGGATCACCTGCCTCAGCCTGCTGGCAACATTCCTCCTGATGCAGCCTGGGACACCACTGGCCTTCTTTGCAGCAAGGGCACTTTGCTGGTTCGCTCAGCCATAAAGTGCAAGTGGAACATTAACTCCAGGAGAAGGCAATAACAGGGAGCCAGAGGAGGACTAGGGCAGATATCCCCTCAAAAAAGCAGGCTCCCAATGTGGATACAGGCCTGGTGAATCCTGTCTGATCCAGAGCACCAATTTTGCATTCCTTTGCTTGCGCTTGCAGAGTCTCTCCATGTCTCTCTCAGTCACACTCAATGCCATTTCTGAGCAATGTGTGTGACCTTTTCAGATACTTCACTGCAGGCATATTTGCTTTATCTCGTGGACATAATTTATTTGTGCCTACAGTTCTGTCTATGGCCAGGTGCCACCAAAGGTTACGCCAATGACTTTTGAACAATCCTGAAAAAGATGGATCTTTTCTTTTACATGGGTCAATTTTTAGTAGATATTCAAACTGCCTTGCCCCCTGCCATACATGTGTGCATTTCCTTCACCTTCTAGGCCACTAACCCCCCTCCCAAAAAAAAAACAAAAACAAAAAGAAAATCCCTTTCTGTGGGATTTTCTTGCTGCAATTTTGAAAGCACGCTTTTTGACCTGAAAAACAAACTGTACTCTATGTTTGTTATCAGCTGCAAAAACTTAAACAGCAGGTCACAAGAATTAGGAGGTCTTGGCCCATCAGAAGACCACTCCTGGATACCAGCAGATGGTACCCAGGGTGAGTCTGCAGCAAAGGCACCTTTACAGACCCTGAGCAGCATGCAAGTACTGCCAGCAAGCTGGAAAACACCCCAGTAAACTTGCTAAAAAAACCCTTCACCTTGCAAAATGAAAACTTTTAGTTGCTTACTTATTTAAACTATTGAAACAGCGCTATCACATCTTTCTCAACTCTGCTCATCCTGTGCATCCACTACTTGAATTTTTTCAAGAAGAGAAGTACCATCTCCCTGTCTGCAAGCCAACTTTGCTGCTGACCTTTCATACACAGGAAATCAGACTGGAAATAATATGGCATCAATTATGTGACAAAGTGCCTTAAACATTCTATCTGACATCCATTGAGATGATCTGAACAGCTCACTCATCGCTTCATCATCTCTGATTAATACACTCACCCAAATTAATGCAGTCCAACCCTTTGTGAATCTACGCTCTATTTGTTATATGACAGATGATGACTGGGGAACATGTGACTCCTCAGTATTAAAACACATTACAACCTATAAACCTACCCCTACTACCAATCACTCTACCCCTTTTGAAATCCTGGACTTTCAAAGTTCTCCTAAGTTTTTATAGGGACAAATTGAAAACAGCTTCACAGCAATATTTTTTCCCTGACTCTTTCAGAGCTTATTTCCCATCTAAGCCTGTTCTAGGCTGCAGCATAATATAGGTCAGATTTACTTCCCCCCAAGCAAATGAATTTTTACTGATAAAAATTCTTCCTCTTCCACTACAGCGAAGCTGCCTATTTAAGCATTTACTGACCAAAAAATATGAACCTCATATACCTGGGAAACAGATACCCAGATGCCACTCAGTGGCCCTAGAAGGAATCCAAGTAATTTCAAAGTAATTTTTATCCACAGGAAAGTTACTTTGAATAATTCTAGAGGATTCTTTCCCTTTTTCGGTGTTTTTAATTTCATCTTGATCTCACATCCACAACTGCATCTGGGTCTGAGGGGATCTAAAGGACGATCTCCAAATTAGGCTGTTATTTTTTGAAACAAACTAAAAATTTAAAATTTCTGGCATCTTTAGTGCCAAACCCACAACATTACACAGTATAATTTTTTTTTAATTGGAACTGATATATGTAACTTGGTTATTTATCCCCAGTTCTCTGCCAATGCAATCACCACAAATCCATGACAACAAAATTTCCTTAATGAAGTATTCAGTGTTTATCTCCTTTACACCTATTACTTACATGACAACACCAAAAGGAAAAGAAAAAAGGAATTCACTAGAAGAGTATTTAACTGTACTCCTCATGACTTAAAATTCTGCTGCATATTTGCAAGACAGAAGAACATGTAAACAATAGCACAACTTTTACTGGCACAAACCTAACATGATCATATGATCCCTGCTTGCCTCAAGTATAAACTATAAAGGTCATTTTAAAAGGGTGCAACAAGATTTACAGCATTCCACCTCATATTTTCTTCATACCTATTTTTTTATTTTGTACTTTTGTATTATTTTCAAATTATTTTTTAATTTGTATTTTTGTATTATTTTCAAAATTAAATACCTTCCAAATCTATAGTTAGATAAAAGCTATGACCAAGGACCAAGCACATCATAAACCCAAAGTATTCAGATTCCAAAAGCTGCTTCCAAGATAATTTTCTTGGTAATTTCTTACATGCCTACTGAGGGACTGATCCAGAGTAAAATGAAATCAAAAGGTCAAAATTCTGGCCTTGGTTAGGTGCAGCAATAAAAGTCTTACTGATTCAGTAGGGCCAAAATTCCATCCACAAGGATTACTTCCTTTGACCTAAATGTGCTTTGAATCAATGCCTAATAGTCTGTGAGAGGCAAATGGCTTCTTTCATTTGGGATTAACTCACAGTATTCTCTATGGTGTGTTCAGATGTTGTTGGGTTTTTATGCCGAATGATAAGGTGATTAAGTAATTTGCAAATTCAAAATGCCTTTGCACTTTTAAAAATATTATTGTTTAGCTATGATTTTAAATGGTTATAGCCTACAATATTTTATTTTGACATTGACAACAGAGATGCCCTATTACTGCTCTCTCTGGCCAAGGTGTTTGAGAACTATTGGAAACATAATTCCTCTCTGAGGAGAAAGAAGAACTCTGAAGAGTGCTGTCTTTGAGCCTCACCATGGACATTGCAACAGCTGTTGAGTGAGGTGTTTCCAGCACAGGTCCCTCAGTTAATATATCCAGTAGTTAAAAGCCAAGATGTGAAATTAATGATGTCAAGGTTTGAGAGACAGCCTTAGCATGGAGATCTTGTATCCTGGCTGCTTCCTGTATCAGGGACATTGGATGCAGATGTCCCATAATGCAGGCACTTCAGAAAACAAGTGGCTCTTTAGCCATGCTGACATTGCCAAAATTATCCTTGTATGACACTGCTTTAGTTTAAAAATTGTTTTCAGTTTGAATAGGACTGGAGAAGAAGTGGAGATGAAATGTGACCCTATGCAGCAGAAAAACATCTCAGAAGGATTCTCCCTCCTGGATGATGCATCTCAGGAAGGAAGGGAAGAGTAGTTTGCATCTTCCACCATCAACATGATGAAAGCTCTCTTGTACTCATCTGAGGCTCATCTGACCCTTTAATGAGCTGATTCAGCTCATTAACCTGATAAGGAGTAATTCCTTTACTTTTTGTTTTGTTTGATATTTACTGCATTTATTCCCTAGAACCAGAAGAAGGAAAACAGTGGGAGTAAGTGTGCGTGGGTGGAACAGCTCTGCCTTTTTCAGAAGCAAAATTTTTAGGTCAGCCTGTAAAATCTTATCCTGCTTTTCAAAGGTACTGTAGATCTTGACTTACAAAAGAAAAGAAAATCCTTCAGAGATTTATTAAGGAAAAAAAAAAAAGAAAGCGTTGTTACTTGACAAGTCTGCTTTGGTGAAGAAACCAGCTTTGAGAAATGAGTTTCCCTTCCTGCCCTTTCCCTCACCCACCAGTTTTCCAATGTTACCAGCACCCAGACTATTTTAATACAATTGTTCACGGGGCCATTCTGCAGGCCAGATCACTGAAACTATCTGCAGTATCAACCTTCAAATCACTCTTCAGCCAGACCCGTAAATTGCAACGGTTCACAGGATGGCCTTTCAGCCAACAATAACAGCCAAACAAGCAGTGAACATAAGCATTGTGACCTGAAAGGGAAAATTTTTCTATTTTTAAAGTTGGGTCTGCTGTGAAACCAATATGACAGACAAGAAACCAATCATACAGCAAAAGGTAAGAGAAGCTGCTGACTGGGGACAAAATATGAGCAAGAAGAATCTCAGATAATTCTCAGCAAAGAGAATTCCCTCATGGGAAGGAGCTGAGGAAGAACAGGCAAAGCTCTGATATTTCGTAACATCCCCAAAACACCACAGAAAAGTTTAGACTCAAATACATTGCATACATGCATGCTGGAATGGGTACAGGTATGCAACGTGTTACCCTCCAAGAAAATACTCTGCTTTGCTCCCAAACAGAATAATCAAAACTAGTAACAAATTCTGAGGGATGTAAATGGTTACATGCCAAAACAATAAAAAAAACCTCCTCAGGTGAGGAAGAGTACTCCCTGAAAACTACAGATCATCTCCTCAAGCATCTGACATTCCCTATTGGCTGGGTACAGAAGTGATTTTGTAAGCCAAATTCACATGGTGATGAGTCCAAAAGCAGAAAACCTTCTCAGAATGCTTACCTCTTTTGCACTTTTAATTTTGGCCAGGAAAGTGTAGAGCTCCATTGTTTCAGCAAACAGAGCCCGACACACTGCTTGGTAGTGGTTGGGCGCCTCCGATCGCGTTGGCAGGTGGGCAGCACACAGCTAGGGAGAAAAAGAAATAACAGGATCAAAACAAACCCCCACTGCTCTCATTAATGATACAGAGCATGAGATAACATGAAAGTAAATGCAACTGAATAGCAAGGGCACAAGCATCCATGAGGCATTTAAGCTTAGTCAGGAATTGGGGTGTACTTTCTAAACCTTCTGTTCCTATTTTTTTTATGAGAAGAGTACTACAGGAATGGTAAGGGGACTAACAAGACATTGCCTTTTCATAACAAAAAAAATGGGGGGACAATATAATTCAACATAATTGTCATAACTGTGAAGACAAGCCATCTTGCAGTAGCAAATTTTGGGAAAACATACTTAATTCAAAACAGCTTTAACAGTAAGTGTTAAGTATTCCTACAAACATGGAAGAGAAATGTATCCTTACCAGTTTATAAAAGAATGGAAGGTGAAGCAAGGAAAAAAGTACAGTGTAATCAAGCTGAAACTCTGGTCAGATTTATTTCAAGCAGCACAAAGATTTTAAAAATCAGGAAGAGCTATGGAAGCACAGGCTTATTGTTTTACCTCAGACATTCATGAACATTTTCAAACACAGGCATAGCTAATGCAAAGGAATCCTACAGGTGTTTCCATATATGCTAAACTTGTCAAACTCTGAAAGCCTATTCAAATCACTAAGAATTATTCACAGTTACTGATGAACAGTGACTTCAGCATTACTTCTAGAGCAAAACATGCAGCTCCCATTTCCAACAAGAGAAGTTTCACTGAAACCAGCCTTCACATTTCAAACTCTGAACCTGAATGTTTTGAGTGACATCCAGCTTCATGGACATACCATTTTCATGGAAATATTGGCTGAAAACAGACAGAATAAAATAATATCTGTAATTTGTTTCTAAACACTTTTAAATTTTAAAAATCCCAAAGATGAAACTTGAGTATGGATGGTCATATACTGGTGTATATGTAAAACTAAAGTCTTAACCAAGGCCATAAAATTGGTCTTGCTTATGTGGTTCTATTGTAACTATTTTTTATATATATATAGTTACATTCAGATCTCCAGAACTAAAGCTTGAGACAAAAGCCTCTTTAGCAGAAGAGCCCTTAATTAGCCTAGTGGCATACTTGTCTAAATCTCTCCTGTTATTACAGTGAATGCTGTGGTTACAAGGGGCACGATGCATGTAAAGCTCAGGCTGCTTTTCCACATTGCTTTCCATTTGATTTAAATCCATACTGCCACTGAAAGGTGTGGTCCCGTGGCCTCCAGCTGTAGGAATCCACAGATACCCTTGTGCTGGCACGGGAGTTCACGCTCTAACTCAGAGGATTACTCACCCAGACAAAAATTAACAATGTGAAAGAAGTGGAGCAGGAGACAATTGCTCTTCATGGCATGGACACACTCACAGAAGTGAAGGCAAAAAGGAGCAAGGAGAACATACTGCCAGGTTGGGAAAAGGGAGGAAGGGCTGAACAGATTTAGACTGCCTCAATCTCATTGACAAGTTGCTCTCTGAGGCCAAAGGCCCCTTGCTATCTTTTATTTCTTCCCATTAGAATAACAATACAGAGCTCAGTGGTCAGGTTTGGTCAACTCCTTCAATAAACGTTTACAAGCTCAATTTGGACTCCTGCAATATCCTCTTCTGATTACCCCAATGCATTTATCTCCTTTTAGTTGTAAAAATGAATATGCATACAGAAGTTTATGTGTGTGTGTATTTCTATTCCTTCCTATATATTTTTCTTCCATGTAGGAAATGCAAGGCAGCCATGTTAATGAAATTGCCCTTGATCCCTACACTTCAAATTTTATGCTGTTTTACAATGGATGGCCACAATTTTCTTATACTCTTCAAATTTATTCTGGATAATCACAAGAACGTAGTTGACATATGTCTCCCTTTTTCTCCCCACCCCCCCGCCCAACTCCCCACTTTTTTTCCTTTTTTCCCTTTTTTTCCCTTGTCTTTTTTTCCTTTTTTTCCTTATTAACAAATTGGATCATCTCCTTGGCAGATAAAGGGAGAAAAACCCAAACAGATGCACGCCTAACGTGAGCAATAGCGATAGCACATACCAAAAACATAGCATCTACTAAACATTTTCTTTTAATGAAAATATTAGAACATTAGACCAGTTCTGAGTATGGTTGTGCTCTTTTTTCTCAATAATGAATCATGTTCTTACTTGCCTTACTATGTTTTCATTTTCTAGTTATTAATTATACTACAGAAAAAAGGGTTTCATTCTAAAATACACTACTTACAAAAAAAAAAAGGCAACAGCAATTTTGAAAAAGGTCATAAAATGTTTTAAGTCTTCATAGCTGAGAATAAAATTTTATTATTATACAGACTGCATACAGGTTTTCAAGAATCCTTTTTTTCTTTATTCAGAGGCATGTTAATTAGAAACATTTTGCATCAAATATTGAGAAAGTTAATGAAATGCAGTGGTGAGAAGTTCAAACAGGGAATGGTTATAATATTGATTCTATTAGTGAACACAAAGCAAAGCAAAAAAAAAAGTCAGCTGTTGAACTGAAGTTACAGAAGCAATCACATAAAACCTGACCATTTGCTTTGCAATCATTAGGCTGCAGGCATTAAAAGAGGGCCAGCAGCTCCTACTAACTTTCATGTTCTGAGAAATCATTCTCTCAGTGATCTTATATTATGTAAAGATGCATTACATTATAAAACTTCTTGTGGCAATATTAAGTCAAACAATTCAGCATGAGGTTTTTTTGATTAGGGAAGGTAAGCCTGAAGAAAAAGGAAAATGTAAATAGGACAGGCTGATTTTTTCCCCTTTCATTGTAATACACTGTACTTGCACATTGGTTGAGAACGCCTGACAAGCTGTAACTTCTGCATGAAATACCACAAAATCTAGGTAGGCAAGACAAATCAAGCAGGAAATGTCACTTCTAGCCTGAGTTCAGGATATTTATCCACTTAAATAAATTAAAATCTTATGGTAGTAGTGTTTGAAAAGCTATGTAACTGTAACATCAAAAATCCCAGTCAGTACATTTTAATAACTGAGATATGAAAGAACAGCTACCTAATAAACTCCTCCTCTTACTATGTCATAGTGGTAGTAGTGAAAGAAGGATTAAGATCATATATGCAGTCTTTTCCAGTCATATTGAGGTTGTATTCTTATTCTGACACTTGCCCTTTCATCCCTCATGATAAAACGTAAAACTACCCTAAGGGGAATGAACTTGAGCAGTGCCCAGAGCTTAATACAAGGTCTGTCTGTTCTGCTTCCAAGAAGTCTCAAAAAGTATGGCTCAAAACAGATTATGTGGTCTTTGCAAACTGGTGAAATAATAAAAATATTATCAACTACTGAAACATTAACTAGCTTTCTGTAAATATTTCCACTTGCAATCATTGTGAAGAGCTGAGATTTCTGATTTTTTTTTTCTAACTGAGCCTATCCAAAACCCCAGCTTGACCCAAAGCATTCAATCTTTGCTTAGATCACTAAGAAGATTAGAGGCTGTTTCCATCCACATTCAGGGTTCACAGGAAAAAAAGGCATTATGTAAATATCATAGCCTTGCCAACTCCTCCAACTTCATCCTCAGTTGACTAGGAAACAGGGTGCACCAAGCCAAAGCAGTGCTAACAGGAATCACAATTTAACCATCTGAAGAGATCAAACAGCATTTCTTGCATTTGTTTGAATATATTCCAGCAATATATTCCTCCATAAAGTTACAAGAAACACAACTGACTCTCCCACTAAAATGCAGCTAAGTTTTGTAAAACTGTTTTGGCTAGATATATACTGGAAGCTTCATCAAAACACCTGGGCTGCTGGAATTAAGATTTCAGAAGACAAAAAGTGTTTCCACTTGCAATTATCTTGGGGAATGCACCACAAAGAAGAAAAAGATTTCTTTATGCCATGGGCCACAAAGACAGGCCATTGATATTATGCAAAACATATTACCAGCCTGCAAATGCCAGGCTTGTTAAGTGTTTTGAAAGCCTTGGAGTATTAACAAAGACTTAAAAGATGTGCTTTTTCTTAAGCAACAAGAAGAAATTACTTTAACCAACAGATCACTGAACATGCAAGTGTACTAGGTATTTCCTCATCCTTTGCAGTATGGTACTGCAACAGGTTCACAAAATAAAACTCAGCTTGAGATGCCTTTTCAAGTCAAGGCTATTTTCTGAAAGATTTTCTCTCCATGAAGAAAAACTAGAGTTTATGATTAGGCTTTTGTTTTCATATATATCCCTCTTCATATGAATATGAACTTCAAGAAGCCATATACCTTACCAGAGAAATCTTACCAAGACAGTACCTGCATATTTGTAAAATTCAACCAAGCATTTTGCTTTGCTTTATTTTCCAGAATAACGTTGAGGGATGGGCTGTTGACAGAAATAAGTGTTTTGTCATGAGTTTGTAAGACGTTTCTGCCTGCTAGGACCACCCCTGTGCGTAGTACCCACAATTTAGGCACAGTACAAGTTTTGAGGTGGCTTTCACAACACCTGGAGCCAGTTTCACCTGCTTCCCAGCCCTTCAGAGCTTCTTTTTCAAACATTCCAGGCAGCCACGTGCCCGTGGCTCTGCTGCTTGTAACTGCAGTGGGCCAAGGACTGCCTGGTCCCTGTGATAAGGATTCTAGGGGAATACTGGTCAGGAAAGACTGCAGTAAGATAAAAGGGATGGGAGCAGAGTTAGCTATCAATCCACACAATAAATTAACAGAAAATACAGAAAGTATTCACAGAAAGTTGCTCTTCACCTGCAGAAGTTTGTTGACTTTTTAATTGATATTTTAAAGGATCTCTTGCAAGTGCCATGGAATGTCCAATTGTTCAGTATGTGAGCACCTATTTAATTTGGCACACCTCAAGGAAAAGGTAGGTTTTGTGGAAATTGAAGCAAATTGCTAGTACCAAGCACATCTGCCTTGGTATTTAAGTGTTCTGCAGCACTCTAGTAAGGCCTTCCCTCATGCTGATATTTGTTGTTTTGATCATCACTTTGGGGTGGACAAGGGAAGTATTACACAGTTCCCTACTTTCACAATTTCCAAATTTAATGTTTTGAGTGATCCTCCCCATAAAATCATTTAATAAATATTGTCTTTCTTTACTGATTTTCCTTTCTAGTATGAACCTGCAAATGAGCAGCAAAGCTATTTTCATTTAGCAATAACAGGTATAATTTGAAGAAGTAGTGGTCTTGGTTGGTTCTCTCTTTCAGGACTGTGTAAAGGACACAACAAGCTAGCTGCTGAAATTAAAGCCAAAACTGCAAATGGAAATTGGATGATGCAAGCATTGTAAGTGCTGCTTTGCATAGGATCCTGATCCTTAAAGAAATGTCCACTTGTCTGTATCAGATAATCGTAATCGTCATCGCTAACTACCCTCTGCTTTGCAAAGTCTAAGGATTAAAGGCTTTGAGCAAATTATTTATATATATGCTGAAAAGGAATGGACTAACAAATGTTTACAAATGCCCTCCTGAGTCAAAACTGAAGTCAGCCTGCAAGGAAAATTGAAAGACGCTTGTCATGAGGGTAGCCTGTGCTGAGAAATGCTGCCGTGAGGTTTTGGATGCTGCTGTTGTTTTAGAAACACAAAGCAAAACACACACAGATTCCAAATGTTGAGGATGAAACTGGTTCATAGGTAAGGACTCCCTTCCACTATTTTCTCCTGAACAGAATATCTGTCCTGACAGTCTTTCCTACAGGTACCAATTGCACTGAAGTGCTGAGCACCATGACTCATTTTCTTTCTTAAAATCTTAACACTACACAACTATTTGATGAGTCTTAACTACTTTTCCATGCTAATAGAATGAATTTAAGCAGTGATGAGACTCTTGATAAAATTTCAACAGACAGCAACTGCAAGACTAACAGCTCACTGAACTGTCTCACCTGTAAACTTGAACCTTACCCAACAACAGACAATTAAAGGTGAAGATAATTTGTAATCTGTTACATTTATATGATACCATCTTTAAGTAAATGAGTCTTACAAATATTTAACATAATTACAAACACTTTTGAAAGTACTTAAAACTTACACTGGTGTCAGGAAGAGAAAAACAAACTCCACTATACATTACTGACTACATCTCAATTTTTAAGCCAAATCCTGTATTTTTCATGCCTCGTGAACCCTGTTCTCACTCTTTATTACCTTTCTAAGAATGAAGGAAGACCATGACTATCAAAACAGACTTGACAATGATTATTTCCACTGGACATTTTGATACTAAATTTTCAATGACAGTAATGTTATGTGCTAGTGCAGACTTCTTGACAAAGTGGCACTTGTATAAATTCTCATTTCTACTTGAAAGCCATGAGGATATTTTTACCCCTCAAATACAAGCTGCTGCATACAGCTGTTTCTGGACTATGTGTTAGGTGTATTGTTACACTGTCTTTACACAGTGGACTAACAACATCCTGCTTCTCAAAGAGACTTGTCTCAAAAGAGCCAATTAAGTGAAAACCAATTCTGCATTCTCTCTTAGTTTCAGAGAAACTATGCTCTGTTGTTTCTTAGCAGAATAATGGAGGAATTAATAATATAAATATTCAGTAATCTGAATTTGCTAGCTCTCATTCTTTGACTATTCAGTGGAACATCAATGGGATTATTCATGGGCAAGGAAGAAAACCTACCATTTCTATTTGTCCCATTTTTTTAACACAAAATGTCAATCCCTGCAGCACTTAGCAAAACCACTAGGTAGCCTGTCAGCAACAACTGCTTTCTAAAGCTCTCTGTTTCACAGGTACACAACAGCTTATTGCAACTCTCATCTGTACCACTCACACATCTGCATTTCACGCAGGAACAGCAGAGTGAAGGATGAGACAGAGGCATCTGGGTAAGAAAACCAGCTTCAAAAGCAGAGCAGAGGCATAGATGGGAAAACATGATAAAACTGGATAATTAAAGGAGAAGGGGAGTGGCTGTGCATATTCACAGGGCTACCTGCAGTTATTTAGCTAACAGCTCATTAAGCTGTGGAACCACCCTTCACATTATTAAATAACTTAGACCTGAACAACTGCGAGCAAAGAGCTGCACCCTTGTAATGCTATTTTGTGTGTTTGTCTGCCATGCTGCTCCGGCCCTCCTTAGGGCTGGAGGATGCCTTCTCCTACTCCTGAATTACTGCTTCTGTTCAGGAGAAGAGAGGAGAGCTGGTTTTGTACCAGGATGCTTGGCATATGCAGCAGAGAATGAGGGCAGGATGGACGCCATTCTTTCTTCCCCTCTCCCCAAGACCCCACACAAGCAGCTAAAGCAGTGATTACACCTAGGCTGATGCTTGAAAAAAACCAAAACAAAACGGAGTATCTCAGAAAAAACAGTAGAAAACAGTGAAGTTTTATAACAGTTTAAACGAGAAAACAATTTTATCAAAAGGTACCATAAAATGTTGGGGAATGAACCTCAAATCAGAACCATGTAGAAAATCACAGAGACACATGTAGAAAAGGAAGGGGAGAATACTGCAGAAAAGAGCCTGTATCTCTCAGCTTTTGAATAATACCAATCAATCTCATCACTTCACAGTTCAGATGTTTGTATACATTCTAATTGAGAGACAATATATTAATGTAAGGCAGTTTATTCAGGAGCCACTTAAAATCCAATTAAAATGTATCAACTAAAATAAAAACATGCACTTTCCTTGGCAGCAATTTTCAGTTCACATACAAAGCTTTATAGTGCATGTGTGTGTGGGAAGCTTGTTTGTTTTTATGTAAAGTGTTGAAAGTTCTCTCAGTAGGCATAATAATAATAATAATTTGCTTGCATGTTTTGTCCTGAAGCATGACTTTTTTTATTCCTATCCAAAAAACAGCTTGTGAGCCCCATAACCAAACAGACAGCATTACAAACCATAACAAGCTTTCAAACTTCACTCCCAATGAAAAACTCAAGTAACTTCTAACCAATCTCATTTTGCTTTCATTAGACCTCAGCATATGGAAAGTTCTTCTACTCCTTCACCTATGCCTACTCCTTATTTGTACTACCTTTGTCACGAAAACCAAGTCTTGAAACCCTGATTGCATGAAAAAGGCCTACAGAAAAATTCTTTCTCTTCTTCTTCCAGGCAAGTATACTATAACACTTTTCTCTTAAAATTTATAGCCACTGAATCTACATTGCAATTGTCTTATCAAGCATATCAGTTACATAAATGTTAAACATGCCACTCTAAGATAGGTATGAACAAAATTATTTAACCCACAATTTATTGATTAAATTGATTAAGTAATTTTGATTCAAATATATATTCTTGCTTATTAAAACAGAAAAACAGAATAGATATCCAATAAATCAGAGCTTTAAAAGTGTTATTTTCTCCTCAGTTCCCTCTGTTTGTAGTGGTGGTGCCCTTTTTTGTCCTTTTCCTTACACACATTTCATTCCTGGAAGTTGTCTCCTGTATGGTAATTACTAGAAATTGAATTACCTGGTGCCAATGGCTTTGAAATACTCCCTGAATACAGGTGGGATTCACCACCTGTAGGGACTGCAGATGGTGTTTATACTGCCCTGAATGCTCAGAGGCTTGAGGGAAAGACAACTCTGCTGCTTCATTTTCGCCCCCACACATTTCTTGCCATTGGCAGCATCAGGAGTAAAAGCACCACTCTGTCAGGTATTCAAGGCCAGCTCATGAACCCAAACTGTGTTAAGTCTGCACTGTGGGGACTGTAGCTGTGCTGCTGGGGCTCTGTCACAGCCCTGCAGTCCATGTCCACACATATTCTTTCTCCCTTGTGATATTAGGAATTACGAATTTTATTTATGTCAGTGCAGCTGAGGTCAATGCAAAGCCCAGTGGGCTGGTCAGGAATCTTTTCTGATATGGAAAATAAAAATTTCTGGATCAAAGCCATTGCTGACCAAATCACATATGATGCTATAGCATATTCTTCCCTGCTCTGTTGGTCCATTTGCATTTCTATCTGCTCAAAAGGTCTTGGTCTCCATGTGAACATTTAGGATGGACAGCCATAGTGAATTATTGAGCATCTTGCAGTAATTGATGGTTTTCTTGAAATCTTAGGTCCTGAACTCATAGGAATATATACAAAATATAACCTTCATTATTTCCAATTAAGAAATTATGAAGATCTTAGTACATTTTAAAGGCTGATATCTTGTGCAATCTTAAAATATATTCGTTTCCTCACATCATGACTTCTTGGAGGGGACAGCAATGAGTCTCTGCTTCCACAAGAGACCAACAACACAGACCTCAGCACAAAGATGGGAACCCAAAGATGGAGAGCAAGAGAGATTGTCTCTTGCTAATAAACTGAATACAAGAACATTTCTTCCTCTTCCTTAGGGCTTGGCTGTTCTTTCTAAGAGTTATCTTGTTTATTTCAAAATATGCCACTTGAAGAAGTAGGCCAACCCATGCACCTGGGCCAATCTCTGACTGCACAAGCACAGTTTGTTTTATTTTCAAATAAAGTTCCCTGTACTTTCAAATTCTGAGCATTCTTTTGGAAATTAATTTACTTGCACACTCAGAAAAAGATGCATTGGAAAACATGTACATAATTTAAAGTACTTGAAGAATCTTTCCAACCTTTATTACCTTGCTTTTAATTACCATAAAATAATTTTGCACTCTAGGTTTTTTCAACCATATCAGATAAGACTTACCATTTTTATCTGAGAAGGAACCTTGTAGAAACAAGTATGTTCCTCACTAAAAGGGATGTGGCCCTCAACAGAGAATAGTTCCGGGAAAAAAACAAACAGCAACAAAACCCAACAATAAAAAAACCCCACACACCACTACCTAGCTTACAGCCACCTCTTCATCAAAATTTTATTATCTGAAGGGAAAAATAGAAAATGGAGGTAGGCAAACCATTTTTCTAGTTCTCCAGTCAAGTGCTGCATGCTTTGTTTTCAAACACAGCCCTTAAAATGATTAAACAATTTTGTGCCAAGTACTCTAAGGACCTGCACCACAGGTAATTATTTACCTGTTCTCAGTTACACATCATGAAAGATATATCTCGACAAGTCAGGCAGGAACTCCCAGCTCAGTTCTTCAACTTCAAAGCTACCTTTAAAACCCCTGGCACTTGCAGAGGCATCTACTAAATGTCCATTGAAATTGATGCTTTTACATGATAAGTCTATCAATGCCTTCTAAAGCAGAAATATAAAGGGAATTTTATCTCTGGAAGGCAATAAATACTGTAGTGACCTCAGTCCACAGAGATCAAGGTTATCAAAAGGGTGATCATGGTAGAGCACTCTCCTGCATGTACTCAAAGACCAATTGTTACTCTTGAACAACTCTTTTCTACACTAACATTTTTTCATAATAAAACCTCTTTTGAGGTTTTATTATGATAATAAAACCTCTGGCTGAAAGCCAGAGCAGTTATATTTCTAAAACCCAGGACTTTAGAGCAAAGTACAGTAACTAGAAATGCAAATATATACATCTGTCTCAAATATTGCTATCTTCAGAAAGATGAAAGGCAGTTTAACATCAACTTCATACTGAACTTTATAGCAATGGATAAAGGGGCATACCTAAGACATTGGCAAAGTGTTTCAACTGGAGTTAGTCAACAGCTCTGAACCGAATTCTGGATGTACCATCACATCTACCAAAAGTCTGGTGTAAAACTGATGAGTGGTAAAGCTCGCAGATTGTTCTGTCAGCAAAAATAAAACATCATTCTCTTGTCAAAAAGCCCAAAACTGTTTCTAAAGGACTTTTTGCCAGTATCCTGAAGTACACATCCGAGTCCCACAAGAAAGACGGCTTCAAGAGGAATCTGGGGGAGGCAGGGAAGACAAAGGGGATCAGTTCCCTCAAACTCTGCATGACACCAGCAAGGAGCTGCCAAGAAACCACTCTGCTTGCAGCACCTTCATTGAAAGGCCTAGATAGCTGCCAAATTACCTTCAAAGAGAGGTTATCTTTATCTGCCAGAGTGGTAAAGAAAATTAATAATGCTTTAATTGTGGTAGGCATGTATGACAAAAGAGGTCTGTGGGGGGTGTCTAGTTATCTTGCTGGTTATCTCCCCTCAGCTGCTCGCTGCCCTGCACCCAGGCACAAGCAATACCTGCCCAGAGATTACAAACCTCCTGAGTTTCACCTTCACAGCAGCAAGTGTCTGAACACAACAGAAACGCCTGTCCTGTTCTACCTGCTCGTTTGACCATAGAGCCAGGCTGAGGGCAGGTAGGTGCCATCCAGCCCTGGTCACCAGGAGAGCACCTGGAGGGAGCAGGGATGCTCCCTCTCTCCCTCTCCAAGGTAGGAAAGCAAGTCCAACTCATGGTGTTCCTCGGTAAGTTTTTTTGGTTTTTAAAGGCTTCTGGTACAGACAGATTTCAGCACTTCTGCTGAAGGTGACACCATGAAGCCAAGTGTCTCTGGCAACCAGACTTCACTGGAAAGTCCCCAGCACAGCCCCTTGGCTCCAAACACGGTAGGCACCATTACCAGGGCAAGAAACTGCAATAAGCACCCTCCTTTTCTCACCAGCACACTCAAATGTGAAAAGGACTGACATCACCCCTTTAAAAGGAGCACAGTGGTTACTTTCAAAGTAAAGCTGACCACATGTTGACCTCCAGTTACACTGTCCCAGATGAAAAACCAGGACAACTGTTTAAGACACCAAATGACATCACTTTCATTAATGAAACCTGTCTATCAACATAATTCACTTAAACACTTGTCACGTTCAAAGCTGCTTTAAAATTACTTTGAAGGGATTTATGCGAACTGTCCCCAGCTTTCTTCATCAAGCTAAGGTACAAGAATCCCTTCACTTTCTATATGGGTTTATAACAAATTAAACACAAGGGCAAACACAAGGACAAAATTAACTCACTGAGTCTTTTAATTTCCAAATGTGTGCTGCCTAGAAAACATATTCCTTATTTTTTTTACCTCTGGGCCATTAAAAATAGTTCTAAGTGTGACATGCTGCTTCAGTCCAGACATGAAAAGATTTAAAAAATCTTGCTAATACTGGTCTGAACTTCAGTTTTTTTTTCATTTTTTTTAATATCACATGCTACCACAAAAGATTTTTTAAAAACAAACCCTATAGCTCACCTTCACGTAACACTGTCATGTTTTTAAACATCACCTTATAATTCTGCATTTCCAAAAGGTGGATTGAGGATAGTGATGTCTTACATCAACATATGTAAGTACATGTGGCTGTATAAAATACATAAATGGAGGCTTATTACATACAATGAGATATAACAGACTGGTAGATGTGAATTGATTAGGAGATCAGTTTATAAGGAGATCAGTTTATAAAGAGATTTGGCTTAATGAGAATTTGCTGATTTAAAGCAAGTGTTGATCTTAATGCTCACATCAAGAAATCTTGGCATGCCAAAAAGCAAAAACAATACAATTCCTCATTAGGACCTTCTTGTCCCAACTCCAAGCCTGCTTTTCCTAAGAGAAGGCAAAAAACCCCAAACCTAGCCAACTTGCTTCAAAAACCCCAACCACACAACTCTCCTTTGGCATAAATCAACCAAAGTATCATGTTCTTCCCTGTCAACATGAGTGCAATAACTACAAAACAAATGCCTGTTTTTTCTAGTGCTTAAATAAAGTTTCTAGCCTCTTTCTCTGAGATAAATAATAACAAAACAAAGGGTTTTGTTCTCTCTTCAGTGCAGAGGCAATAAAATGCCTGCTTTCCATTCACCCACGCTTCCGAAAGAATCTTCCCAGTGCCTTCTTTACACGCTTCTCACAAAGCCAGCCGAGAGCAGTGTGTGAAGCTCTGCCACTGTGTGCAGCTGCCTGCCCTCAGCACAATCCCTGAGCTCTCTGTCCTTGTCAATCCCTCAGCTAAATATTCCTCCTGAGAAGGTTTAGTTTGGGTCTCCAAACAACGACTGCTGGTGCTTGCTACTAAGTGATGCAAGTTTGCTTTGCCACCTCACATAAAATCCCTGAATTCTCATGCCTGCTATCTTTCTATAGCACCCAGGCTGCCCTACACCTTCCCTTCAATAAAAGCTTTGCCAAGCTCAGTAGATTCAAGGAATTTATCTCTTGCGACCATTTGATTCAGGTGTGAGTTATCTGAAAGGCTATTAGGTTAAAACATTCAAATAATTTTCCACAATTCTGCATACCCAACCCACGTATGAAGAAGCTTTGGAATGTATGGCTCAAAGTTTGCAGTGAGGCAAACCTGAAAATGCATGAGAAGTGCCCTGAAGCCATCACCTGGAAGAATACTGGTTTTCCCATTCTGTTATTTCATTAAAAATATTTACAGATTGATCACTTAAGACACACTCAGCATGTTATGCATCCTGCAGACAAGAATCTTTTGAAAGCTACCTCTCAGGAGTGCTTCAGTTACAATACTATTTAGGGATGTTGGAAGTAAATGTTTTAAACAAAAACCTACTGTAAAAAACCTTTTACTGAGAAATGCAAAACATGCTCTGTCTTCAGACCAGTCTTTGGGATAAATATGATATCCTGCCTTTTAGATGTGGATCTTCAGGGGTCAACAGAGTCTAGCAGACGCTGTTTATTTCTTCGTATCAAATAGCTTTATCTCACTTAAATATTTTTCTAAAATACAGCATGCAACAGTACACTAAGCAAAAGGGAGCACAAAATAGTATAATGGAAGCACAGTAGTCAAGAGCATACTAAAAAATCACATAGATAAAAGAGAGCAATTATTATTTTGGACAATTAATGGTACTTTTAAATCAATTCTATGACATTTCCTCCAAATGTTTAATTTCTTTTTATACTGTTACTGGCACTGAAATAAATGCACCAAAAGAAATTTTGCCTCAAGCCCAAGGCTCCCTCTTGAATAATTCAAAAGCAAGAAGATCACAGTGGCTTAATTAAAGGGCCCTCCCTCTGTTTCTTTATTTTTCCCATGTTGTGTTACAGGACAATATGCCTCTGTAAGGACTTAAGTAATTTTATAGCATCTATGCTGCTTCTATTTTCTTTGCCAATGCAATTATACCATTAGAAGTGACTCTGGACTAGTAATAGTGACAACTGAAATGCACATAGTTTTTTACGTGGTTGCTATAAGCAAGATAAACTTCCTAGCACGCTCATATTCAGTGATTTGCTTCCTGGCAAGAACTAGAAAAGGCAAAATTTCCACAGCCGTTTTTCCTCTTAACCTCTCTCCTGAATAGGCTGATGGATTGTGAGGCTCTAACACCTCAGAGAAGTTAGGGACTCCACAATTTATAGAGGACAAGCACTTATAGACTCTGCCATTGGACCTTTTCTTTCAGCCTGGAAGCTGTAACATATTTGACCCCAGCTACATCAGTCAGACTAATTACGAAGTTCTCCTCCACCCCACAAATCCTGCATCTCTCATGCCTGTAGAGCACTGGAGCTACAAGAACACCCACAGTGCCTATTTCAAATGAGCTGCAGATGCACAACATAAAAACTGCAGAAATAAGTTCATCTGCTGTTTTGAACTCGAGTGAGCGCAGTGATTGGGAATCTGCAGCACATAACACTACATGAGAAAACTGCCCATCAATTTTGCATGTCACCATTTGTTTACCTGTCCACTGAAACATGTATCTCACACATTATGTATGTAATACAGGGGGTCCTGGGAAGCTACACTGGAAATTCCTCGTGGGTTATCTCCTCTGGGATGCTGGCATTACATGGAATATAAATCAAACACTTGCACCTTCCAGGCACAATAGAAGATGTCGTGAGAGCCTGTGTAAGAATGGCCTTCACTTTTAAAGTAGCTAAAGGAGCCTGCAGAGATAAAAAGCTACCAGCAACACCACAAACATCCAATTCTGCCATGCCTACATGGGTAGAAAGGATTCTGACAAGATGAACCTTTGCCAAATCCTAACGTAAGACAAGCTGCTGTCCTGGCTAATTTTTCTCAGCAGATCGACTGCCTTTACCAGGCTGACAGTGAATCTGAAAAACCCATCATGGCCTTCTGTGCACTTATCAGTTTTAACACCTGGAGAAGAGGGGAGGTTAACAGTTGGAGAGGGAGACTCAGGTAGACCCCTCCAGCTTTGGCCAGGTCAGGCAGCACCGCTTTGCTGAGTGCTGCTGCACTTCTTTGTAGGGCAGAGAAGATATGGGCCCTTTTTCTAATAGTGGCTCTGCTCTTTTCCTACTTGGAGTCTCTACAGCTTTATTGTGTTAATTGACCATTACCCTGATTTCCAGTCATTACTTAGAATTTCAAATTAATCTGATCAAACAGAAGATACCTTGTGAAAGTAAACACTCATTGATCTACTTTAGTCTCTAGGGTATATTTTAGGCAGCACAGGCTCACACAGATTCTTTGATACTTCAGATGTATTATTTCTTACAGAATGCTTTGCATGCTTTCAAATTTGTATTTTTTATGGGCTAACTGGAGCTCTGTCATGACAAATTCTGCCTTTTATGCATTATGGACCACCATTACCACCACAGAATCCTTCCACCTGCAGTAAAATATGGAACTTTATTTTCACCCTTGTATAAATTATTTCTAATAATTACAGCATAAAAGAGACAGAGGGAAAAAGTCCCTGCCCTACTGTGCCTCTTTTAGATGCATAAGGGCCCACACACAAATTTTTGGTGTATACTAACCTCCCTATATAAAAATAATCTGAACACCCCATCTGTGTTTCCTGTTTTTGTTGGACAACTCCTTGGATTCCTCAGACTATTTTAGACCTTAGACAGGTTATACCAGTATAATTATGCGAATTATGGGTACAGGGGTTTTTAACCAGTGTAAATGTGCTACTGTGAGCCATAAATCATTGCAGGAAAGGTCACTCGCTTTTGTCTCCCAGCCTGGAGTAAGACACTCCAATCTATCTAAGCCCGTACTGATGGAAGGAATGTTTCTAAGAATAATTAAAGTAAAAAGACAAAAAGTTCTTCTTTTTAAATGGAAAGACCAAGGTCTTGAGGGACAACTTCCTTGCAAGTACATCAGGTACAAACCCTTCATACCAAAGCCCTATTATTATTATTGTTAAATGTTTTTATTTTAATACCAGCAACATGGAGCTCATGATACATGATAAACACTCAAACATGCAGAGAGACACTCCTGCTTAATTTTGCACAGTCTGTCCTCAGCTCAGCTCTGTGGGCCTGCACAGCATAGGAATTCCAACACTGGATCTCGCCATGACTCAGCCAGGAGCTCTGTTTTCACTCTGCACCTGCACAATGGTTTGTGGCACAAAATAGATGAAAGAACTGATTAAAGAACAAAGGCAAACAAATAAACTTTTGGGATGCTTTGATGACACATAGGTGACAAAGGTCCCAGCAAAGGTGACAGCACAGACATGAGAAACACGCTGTGTTCTGAATGAATAACCACGATGCACAAGGCTGGCTTGGACAAGAGAAAAGCAGCAGGTTTACTGCATTTCTAAGACGACAAGTTCTCTCAAAACGTGGTAAAAGAATAAGAAAATGCCTGTGGATGGGTCCTATTCAGCCAAGATCCATATATTCCTTTGCTAGTCCAGTCTCAGTGATTGTTTTGTAGGAGTCCCAAAGGGAATGGCTGAGCACATGCTCACCTCCTGAGCGAAGGAGATGAGCCCTGGTCCTTGTGACTTCACTGCTGAACTCAGAGCTCCCACTTCTGTCAATGCAGCAGAGAGAAAGGGTGACCAGGACATGTGTTGACACAAGCTGTCTACCTGGTCAGAGCAGCACCATGAAACTCCACCTTCAGAGGCCCACACTGCCCAGGGGCATCGCCCAATGGTGTCCTGTCACTGCAGTGTGATATGGGGCTGTGTTTACAAAGTCACTTTAGGAGATTTTGGGGTTTCTTTCTAGCTGACAGTCCCCAAAGAGTTAAACTGCAAAAAGGGAACAGCCAAAGGAGAGCCTGCCTTCCTCAGAACTTAAGAGGTACAAAAATTAGATGTCTGCACTTTCAGAGACTCAAACAGATGGGACAGGAGGTTTCCCAATATGACAAAAGGGGTCTCAGACATCAGGTCTATGTGACTGAAGATCCACAAGTGGAAAATGATAAATTTTTGTTCAAGCCAGCAAGTATTGTGAGAACAAAAGTGAACTGAGGACTTCCAACCCATTGTAATTTTAATGTCTCTCCATGCACATGAGACAAAAACAATGGTTTTCTAAAATGAGATCCACCAAGATAAAGACTACCACATAAACATGTGAGAACAGGATTCAAGGGAAAGAAAAGGATCAACTGTTGTATTTTTAGAGCATTTTCACAAATGGCCTACATTGCTGCATTCCTTTTTAATATAAAATTAATCAGCAACTCTGGGACTTTACAATCTCAGTAAGTTTCCAAATCATCACCAGCTTCATATACAGTTGCTTGCACACACTGCAAATTGCTTGTTTGGAAATGAAGCACAAATTTCAGGCTCATACAAAAATGCTTAAGCCAGCCCAGCCTTAAACTGAATTACACTCACAGAAAGCTGCACCTTACTAAGCTTGGACTAGACAAAATTATGGGTTTTTGAATTCCAGTAACATGAACTCTTTAACTGTCTGTCATAAACAAATACCCTGACTTGTTTTTAACTGCATTTTCTGGTTCCTCTCTGACAGGTTCCCATATTATACTTACATGGGGTCACAGCATCTATATGATAATAGTCCTCAGACTCAGAAGGGAGTCTCCAAAATACTTAGATCTAAATGTAGATCTTCTTATCCTGCCTATAATTGCATTGAGAAAGGACATACTTTTCTTTTCCCCTATAATCCTACACATGCCATAGATGGTAGATCTGTTCTACTATCAGAGTACTCAAAATAAAACAGAGGCAGATCAATATCACCACTGTAAATTTCAGTTCCTTCCAGCTGAAAGGAGTCAGCCATATCCTTGAACTACCAAGATATATGAGTCACCTAGACATACAAGTTTCTCATCTCATGACCATGCCAATGATTAAAAAAAAATGAAATGGGAGAGGAGGAATGTTTGAGGTTGAAACAATTTATTCTTCCTCCTTGCAAAGCCCAAACATAATTTTCTACCAATAGAAATATTGCAAACCGCATCCTTGTTTACATTTCTTATAGTGAGGGAACACAATACTGACTATGCTGCTCTGAAAAAAAAAATAATGCAAATTAAGTCAGCATGGAGATTTTCTATGTATGATTTTTGTTTATTATGGGACCTAGGACACTTATTCACCTTTGTGAAGCAGCACTTGTATGACAGTTAATTTTTGGTCAGAATTAACAAACACTATTACTGAACTTCTTAAAAGCAATTAGGTAAGACTGGGACTTGAAGCCACTGAGCACCAGAGACCATCCACCTGTATTTGTGTCCTAGACCAAGAAGGTGTGGCTTAGCTACAGCTGTTAAAAGCTCAGTTAACTTCTGGGATGAAAGGTGAACATAAGTAAGAGAAGGATACTGGTTCAGGAAGGGCACTGCCTCCTTTATGTACATTCTACAAAACCTGCAGAAAAAGGTAGTAAGGCAGTGACAAAGGTTAGTGTTGTGACTTGCAAGCACAACTGATAAGACCTCTACAACACCTCTGCTCTGCAGAAGGGCTGAAGTAAAGTCTAGTCTGGCAGAAGTGATTTGGTTACAGTGATGTTCCAATCTGGAAGAAATTACAAGCTAGGATGGCAGCTCAGCCCAGCAAATACCAGCACAGAATAAAACCTGCTATCAAAGCCTTATGAGGTTACCTTTACATCCAGAATTAGAAAGGGCTGTTGACCTAGAATGAAGTATAATACTGTAACTGGATTTAGGGTTGGGGCTCAAGCCAGCAGATATTGATAAATTGCAGCTTAGAAAGTACCTCTGGGTTAGCACAAAAAATGTTGTTGGTTTAAACCATCTGTCTGCAGAGATCTGTGGGATAAGGAGTGTGATAATGTTAAGATTAGGAGTGGAATTAGGGTTTGAGCATACTCTGGAAGAGGTTGATAAACTGCATCATCTTGTCTCAGTATCAGGGAGGGCCCCACGCTGTGATAAAGGTGCCACATGACAGAGCTTCCCACACCCTTAGCAAGCCCAACACTGCCCAGCATGCCAGGCCTTCCCTGTCTATTCTCTGTTGACCAAGGCTTCCCAAGGGATATGTGAGCTGTCAACCTGTGTTCCCAGTCCCTGGGATTACTGTGCCTTGTGTACATGCACAGCCAAGCTGGCACTCCCCACATGTACAGATTTCCTGAACCACAGAGCACAGTGTGTACACACAGTGGATGGGGTGGGGAGAGGGACTCAAACAAGGAAAGCATCTGTCTGAAAATGTCCAGTCTTGCTGTCTCCGTTTCTCCCTTCATTTGCAGCAGGGCTGGCAAATCAGAAATATATCAAAGACTAGAACCTTCTGGTAACCAATGTCTCCTCTCTTCACACATGCATTTTTAAAAACAGTAGGTCAAGTCTGGGCAGCAGGTTGGTCCTGCCAAGGAAATCAGAACCTAAATCAGCCAAATACACCAAGAAGCAGCACAAGAGCTTGTCTGTGTCTTCCCTGCTGGCTTTGCCAATGATAATCTTGGCAGTACTACTTAGCACTTACCCTTTTCCCAGTTCTTGGGAATCAGTGTTTGCCATATTACTTAGCATTTTCCAGGCTAGGGGGAGGGTACAGGATTGACCTTGCTTACTTCCCATTACAGACAAACCTGACACATATCTTAACTACCTCTGTGTTTTAATCACAAAATATGCTCACCCAAGTTAGTGATCAGTGTTCAGTTTTAGCAGCCAGACAGAGACAGTTCGTGGAGGAGGAACCTTATAATCACTTTTCAAGGACAAAATAATTTCCAGACCAGACGCTACATAGTTAAAAAACCTTAAAAATCAGTATTAGTAGCACACAGGCTAGCTCTACCATTTTCCAAGCTTGTGATGTAGAGAATGCAGGGGAGGCAAGAACAACAGTTCTCAATTCAACAAGCAAACCTGCTTCAGCATTCACTACAAACTGTGGAGGAAAAAGCTTCACAGTGATCTTGCCAAGAGGATCTTAAAATAAGTGAACCTCATGGTCACAAGACACTACTGTTGTGAAACAGTCACTGGGTAAATAAGGGTGTAGCCTCTAACATTTTACCACTGCTGGTGGGGGGAAAAATAAGAGAAAATCACATGCAGAATATGGTCTGACCCCTAAAAAGGTATTAAGTCAAGCAAAAAAAGATCTTGCAAATCTGCACTCCTGTCAAAAATATGGCAGAACAATGCTGCCATCCTAGTCCTCTCAATGCAGTAATAACACTGAGTAGGGAATAAAGGTAATTTGCAGAGTTAAGCCTGCAGCACATAATTGAGGCAAAAACAATAACATAAATAAAACAGAATTCCAAGGTATGTAGGAGTAAAAGTCAGGATGATGTACAAATGACAGCTGACCTTCAGTTTAATAAGATGAAGTCACAGAAGCAGTGCATGTCCAGGATGATATAAAACTATTAACAAAATATGATGAAGAAATAAAATGTAAGATGCTGATTTTAAAACATAGAAACAGGCAGATAGCTCAGACTAGCAGAAATATTAACAAAGCCAAATGAACAGGATGTCATTCCATGGCCTTAACTGTTGTAAAACCTGTTGGATTTTCTTATCACTTTTGATTTCAGCAAAGTCTTCCTATTTATATTTTATAGTTTACAGAAATCAAGTAAAGAACTTGCAAAATCATCACTTCCACAAAGCCACTGTCTTCAGCTCTGTGTATACAAAGGTCTTGTCTGCCTCTGCACTAAGTGAAACTTTCATTTATCAATCTAACTGGCCCACTCTGGGGTGGGTGTCAGGGAGAGGCAGAGGGAGGAGAGAGCAAAACACCTGCATGCAGCAACTCAGCAAGGCTGGCAGGGGCTGGAAGGGCAGAGCACTTCAGCCAGCCAGGCCCTCCCCATCACAGGGAGCAAAAGACCATTTCATTCATTTCTCCCTCTGGCCTCTACTTCTCTGAGGCAGGGAGGAAAAACAAAGGCATTAAGCATTTAGCATTACTTCTGATGCAAGGAGGATGCAAAATCATCTTAAAGTTACTTCCTCTCCAGTTTCCTCAGAGCTTCTCTCTACTGTTAACCCAGCAGATCTGAAGGGTTTTAGTGTCAATGTGTTCTGATGGGCTATTTGGGATATTCCTCCAGTCTCAGCTTCCACCATGAGAGCTTCTCTCTACTGTTAACCCAGCAGATCTGAAGGGTTTTAGTGTCAATGTGTTCTGCTATTTGGGATATTCCTGTAGTCTCAGCTTCCACCATTTAATTTATGTGGTACACTAAGCTCCTGGTCCTTAGATATGACTTGCATTTATGAAGAAGCACTATAAATGGCTCAATCCTCTGGTACAAGTTAGCATAATGTTTTCCAACCTGTATTAATATCAGGTTTTTTATTAGTTAAGCCAATTATACTATTTTTTTAAACCATGCTTATTAATATCTCTGTCTGTAATAAGAGCTCACGATATGACTTGCATTTATGAAGAAGCACTATAAATGGCTCAATCCTCTGGCACAAGTTAGCATAATATTTTCCAACCTGTATTAATATAATGTTTTTTATGAGTTAAGCCAATTACACTATTTTTTTAACCATGCTTATTAATACCTCTGTCTGTAATAAGAGCTCATTGGGCTCTAAAACATGCACAGATTACTCTGTAGAAAACAGAAGGTAATACTTTTAAATGATTATCCACAGTCACCCAGATAACATTAAAGAACTTGCCACAATTAAAATTCATAAGCTATATTTCCAAATTTCACAACTCAGGTCAAGAACTGCAACCATAATGATCACCAGTGAAATACTGTATCCTGACTCACTCCATCCAAATAAGCCACTCCTACAAAAGCACTACTGTGCTTCAGGAGGGGAGGGTGACAAGGAAGGAACTGATAAGAAATAATTACACTAATAACCTGCTAATGAAAAGGTGAATTAATTGAAACACACCATGAAGTATACAAGAGTACACAAATTCAACACATGTTTACACTGGAAGCTGACTATCCAGTGCAGGGATTAAATCAGATTGTGATATTAATGGGACATCCAATGCTAAAGTTGATAATGGATTTTCTGTTGCCTACTGTCAAACTTGAAATAATGCTGCATGCCTTTTTCACAAACAAACCTTATAAAAGGAGCAGGAGATCAGAAAATGATACAGCCAGTATCACACAGAATAATAACACAGAAATAGTCTTCTCATTGACAGAACAATAAACTGCCCACTACTGTACCTTCATGACATCTTTATAGGAGTGAATGGCCTCAACTTCTTCTTTGTCATCATTGTCATCCTCCACTCCTTCATCCAGAGCATCATATCCTTCATCCCTACTCCCATCTGTTTCTGTGGCATTAGTCATGTAGTCAATAAGCTGCTCCAGTGGAGGACTTAATTCCCTCTCTTCATTTTCCTTCAAACCATAGTCCAGGGCTTTATATATAATAATCCCTAGTGATTCAATAACCTGTAAAAACAAAAAAGAAATATATATTAATGCCATTTACATGAATGAATAGGTTAAGTGAGGAACAACCTTTTCTGGTGTTTGTATAACAAACCCAGCAACTGAGAGGGCAATAAACATCAAAATTAAAGAGAAAAATGATCTGTTAATATCTACAGTAGCACTTGAGTAAGCATTTGAGTAATACAGCACAGAACAAGCAAGAGCAGCTCATACCACATACCTACAGTTTTCTTATTTCAATATTTGAAATGAAACTTCATAATTTAAAAACAAAGCAGAACTTTTTAAGGCTATTTTCTCTTTTTCCTTCTGATATTGCAAATCTCAAAGTAACATCACTCTACTTTGTAAGACTATATTGCACACAAATGATCTTTTTTTGTGGGGCAGGTAGGAAGAAATTCAAAGAAAGAATAAACTAACATGAGATGCCTTATTCTTCTCACAGCTTAATGACACTTGGAAACTGCCCTTCAGTTTGTGTCTCTTCATTGACCTGAGAGGTGTGTGGACACAGCTGTGGATGTCCCAGTATTACTCACTGGGCACTGGGACAGGAGCCCACAAGAACCCCTTTGCCTGTTGCACAGCTGTGGAGGCCACTGAAACTGCCAGCAACTGTATTCCACAGTGATGAAGTTGTGCCTCAATTTTTCATTGAATTGAGGCTTCTTATTTGTGCCCTGTCAAGAGCAAAGCAAACCAATGACCTCTTACTTAGTGTGAGTTAGGAAAAGATTGTCGTGAACATCCCACAATGATAAACGCACATTTTCTCTCTTGACATTAGCTATTTTCCTTATGAGCAATATCAAAGCCTCTGGAATTTTAAAGATGTAAGTAGATGGCATTTCAAACTGAGGAGTTTGAAAATTGATATTAATGAAGAGGGAAGGGAAAATGGGATTGCAATAGTAAACCACAAGAATGTAATGTCACTGCTGGGAGATCCTTGTCTGACAACGGAAGTAGGACTGGAGTTATTGCATCTAATCTCTGATCTTCCTTGTGTGTTGGGATAGATAGCATGTCACACAAATTAGCAGACTCCAGTGTAGGAGTAGTTGGCACAGCAACAACTTTAATAACAGGAGCATTTCTAAATATACCAAACCTTGTCATCAAATGACATTTTCTCTAATCTGCCTTTTGGTACGATCCTGGTCAACACACTTTTTACTGCAGTTTTGAAATTCTGTTTGAGGAAATAGGACATCACAAAGGAATTCTTAAAACATTGAATTTTACTCTAGCTGCTTACTTATTTCAGCACAACAGAGTATTTTTGGTCTGAGAGGCTGGAGGTTAGCAAAGACTTAAAATTGTTTCCCTTTAGTTTAGACGATTTAATGACAGCTTTATACTTATGTACTTAATTCCTCTGTTGGGATTACTTTGCAGTGCAAATTCACTTTGCAAGACAGTGGCTAATAGACAAAAAACAAATTAAAAACCCAATATATAAACCTCTTTATTTTATAATTTATTTCCAATAATTTTGGTAACTTGGTTCAATAGAAAATTTTGCACATGCTAAGCCCCTGAAATATTTTTATACATATTTATTTTTAAATGCAGCTAGGGAAAGTGATTAGGCAAATTAGTGAAGGAGAAAAACCTGTATGTGTTTTTCAGTTCAAAGAACAGCTTCTGTCTTGGGGAGTGCTATTGAGACAGGAAAGTATGTCAGAGAAGCATCACTGCTCTCTTGCTCAGCCTCATACCCTTCCCCTGACTTCTGCCATGACTCACTTTAGAGACAGGACACTGCACCATACAGACCTTAAAAAAACTCTAAAAGATTAAACTTATATTTGTAGTATATCTTGCTCACTTCTTAAGGAAGCTGTTTTGCAGTAACTGTCTTGTAAAAATTGTATTGTTAAAAAAAATAAACTGAAAATGTGGAGCCACACAAAGTAAAATGTATTAATTCCAATGGTCGATGTGCATTCCCTGTAACTCAGGTGCTGAGTACAATCCCAACATACTGCAACTGAAAGGGAACAAAAAATAGCAGTTTGAAGGAAACTGAAATGAAAATGAAATATAACTGAACAATCACTTTAATACTGTGAGCACCTGGGAATAAACACAAAGTGAGTAATTTCTAACTTTAATAAAAAGTACATTTGAAAGGACTTAGCATACATGAAGACTGAAATGTCCAGATCAGATGCAAAGAAAATTATGTCTTGTGCAATGCAGTGATGGCTGCTGAACACAGCTTCTGGATTTTGCTACCAAAACTTAAAAAAAAATAGAAGAGGAAGTGGATAAAGAAAGTGCACTCTCTCTGCCTTCTTCTGTTTGGGAAGAGGATTAAGGCATTCAAAAGCACCGTGGCTAAAACTGGGTGACAGCTGCTGCTTTCTTTGATGTATCAGCAGTGGGGCTTCTGCAGCTCAGTAATATGGTTTGTGTGTTTTTATGTGCTATGAACAGATTTCATAATGCATGCAAAGCTGACACAAGACAAAACCTGTAACAGCACCAAGTCAGAGCTGCAGTTCAATCTTTCAGCTCCTTATTTAGGACACGTGATCAAAACCATATTTACTTATTGTCTGTATCACAGATTCTTTTGCTGAAAGACAAAGCAGTAAACATCTTAACTAAGTAACTTTGCTTTGACTTGCATTGAGACTGAAACATTCAGTGCTTTCAGGATTATCAGTTTACCAAGGATTCTGTAAACCACACAATTGCCATACAGCTATCAAGCACAAGTCACAGAATTGTCAATGCTTCTTCCCATGGATAAAACCACTAATGCAACTTCATACAAATAAAACTTTTAGGTCTATATAACTAGAAACAAAATATACAAGTCAATTGATTGCTGCTTCAGTGCATGAGTGCTGTCACTTTACCTGTAATACAAATCAAATACAAACAAAAAGAAAAAAGGAAACACTTTTCACAGCTAACTGGATGAATTGATAAATAAGAGGGGTTTTTGAGTTGGATAATCAGAGACTGTTATTTTTAATTATTTTTTTTTAAAGCATCAATTATTTACAAAGAAATCACATGTTCCAAACTCTGCTATTGGCCAATTTAGCAGAAAATAAAAACCTCTGGCACCTAGTAAGTGACAAACACTGAAATCTGTGAAAACAGAGATATATTAAGAAAAACAAGGGTAAAAATGGATCTAGTAAAGCTTTTAAACCCCAAAGTTGCATGTTTACACCCCAAAACAACTGCATAACACTGATATGTGTCATCACTAACAGTAAATAATGCTGCTCAACTCAGGTTAAAAAAAAAAAACAAACAAAAAAAAGAAACAAAACGCATCTTGAATTTTAGAACACATTTGTTCCACATTGATTTAAATTTCGGCAAAGACCTGACCTCTGGAAATCAATAAATAAATTTTTAAAATAAACAAGGAAGCCTGTATTATTAAACTTTACACCTTCTTATCAAGTTCTTTTGAAAGTCATGGCTTCAGACCAAAAAAAAAACCCTAACACAAACATTTCCCACAGATTGAACTTGTACTTCACTGTGCTGAAATCATTAGTGAAAGGGCAACTTTGTCCCACCGTGAGCATTCCCGCAGTTTCTACACCAGTCTGGACTCATACAGTGTTTTTATAATAGACTGTGATAAAGTTGCTGGAACACTTTGACTTTAAAAACAATGTAAAAACAATATCCACACACTGCTTTTACACACATGGCAAAAACAAAACCCAAATTATTTAGATTCTTCTCATGCACAAACACTGCCCATATTTCCATTGCATATACCTTCCTCCAGCACCTCTTGGACAGGGGTGTATTAGTGTTTTAGGATTTTAATATGACCCAAATTACACTCTTCCAATGAACTCTGCCAATTTAACATCCTTGAACTCTTCAAATACACAGCCTTTGTACAGGAACCAAAGAGGTTTGATACTTGCAGAAGTGCAATTATTGCAAGTACTTCACTTGGAGAAAAAGGGTTTTTTCCCTCAACATACACATCTCCCTGAAGCGTAGATGAGAACAGGCAGAATCCACATCTCAGGCACACACAATGGGGCACTGTCTGAGCTTTCATTCCCTTCCTAGGCCTGCCTCAGTTTTTAAACAAACAAAGCCTAAGGACAGGCTTGTACTTAGAGCAGCAAAGGACTGTTTTTCAGCTCAAATGCCTGTCCCTCCCTAAAGTTCTCCCTTCGTCCAAAAGCCACTCAGGTTTTTTGTCCCTAAACCTGGATTAAAGATGCTGTAAAGCTCCAACTCCTTAGGTGAGTTAACTAACTTTGAACTTTCTCACAGAGACCTCAGATATGGCCACCAGCCACAACAATATTTGCATTACTACTGCACTTTCATTAATTCCAATAGTTTTTTTTAAATTAAAAATGTGCAGTACAATAATTATTTTTAAGTGCTTCCACATTTTACCCAGATCTCCAACACACAGGAGAATCATGAAGGAGACGAAGGAGAATCATTCTGCTTCATGGTGAGAGTGCTGAGAGTTCAGGCTGGCACTCCTTAGGGCAGAGCTCCTCTCCACCACCAACTCTGCTGTGTAAAAACTCACCTGTCCTGATGATGCCTTTCAATTGGCCTGCCAGGAGCTCCACACAATGCTTCTGACACCATAACACACGGTATAAACATAGACACAGACACCCTTGAAGTCAAGAGTTAGGTATCATAAATTTTCTATGACATATTGGAAGGCAAACACACACAAGTTTTTCTGCTCAATTTCTGTAATATGGTCTTAAGGACTGGCATGTGAAAATGTTATGCAAAACCAACTTGCTCCTTTCTAACTAGATGACAGAGGGCAAAAACTTTTGCCCTGGGTCTCATTTACATTTGTAACAAGGTAATTTGTTGTTTCTTCAACATTCAATTCTGGAACTGAAAAACACAAGGCTTTTAGGAAAGGTGAACCAATAAAGGGGTTAGGATAACCCCATGCACATTTTTTTGGTTATTTAGCTCATCCTGAGGTGCCCTATATAACTCTCAGGAGCACCTCATGGAAAAGCATGTCCAAATAGGACAGAGATGTGCTGCTGTCACTGCACACCACGGGTACATTAATGTAGTTTTCACCACAGCATTCCCAAGTGGAAATGGGGTAGCATTACCCAGGTTTTAATGGCAGGGGACACTGCTAAATTTAAATGTGACCTTCACTAAATTAGAGCAACGTGCAATGGGCAAATGAGAACAGTGAAAAAACTTCCATGTGCTTCCAGGAAAGCAGCAAGGATTTGGACTACTTCCAACGAATCAAATGAATCATTCATTTCCAAAGAATATAGATATAAGATACAGAATTATTTAACTTCTGGGTGATGTTGGTTTGCTACTGAAATAACGAGGTACTGCTTTCTGCAATATAATGAGCCTTGCTTTTTAAGTCAAAGCAGTAATGAATGCAAAGAAAAAGAAAATCAGAGTATGTCAGGTCTAATAGAAAATAAATATGAGACAAAATTAAATAAATCCTTTTAATTATATTCAGTCTGGTTCAGATACATTCAAAGTTCAGAAAATTTCTCTACCATATTCAGAGTTCTTTTTCAAATGCTTTTATATCCTGAGTCTTTGAATGCACTAAGTGGGCAGACAGACCTACTTTCTGAATTCTTCATACTATTCAGGTGTGTTAAAGAGATTCAGTGCAAGAGCTTTTGATCAAAGACACTGAACAAGCCCAAAACATACAAAGAGGATACTAGCTTTTTTTTTTTGTTTTGGTTTATTGCCATGTCAAAGTGAACATGTGAAAACTGAAACAGTTAAATGTTGCTGGACACAATTGCCTCTAGGAGCGTAGCATTAATGTAACTATAAGTTGATTAAGGATCAAGTGTAATACAACTCTGCAACTTATTCAAAGGTTCTGATAATTATAAATGGTTTTTAGTTGTTAAAGTTGCACTATAGACATTATCTCAGGAGAACTATAATTTATTAGCATAAATGAAAGCAGAATTTTTTTTCTATTGTATCAGTCTCAATTTACATTTTATCTGCAGTGTTTCATTTTAAATAGTGAAACAAAACTGTCAATTTTCTCCTAGCTTTAGTTCAGACATTATTATCCCCAAGATCATGACAAATCATTACTTTGTTACTACAGACTTTATTCAACCTGAAGGAATTTCACCATAGTGACAGTTCACCCAGAGAAAAAATAAAATTAAGTTATGTAATTTAACTGTGGAGACTCTAGCAGTGGTTGAAGCCTCAGTAAAAGAATTAGATGCAATAATTAAGTAACCTCGATGGTGAAAATCATTTGAAAGTTCTGAAATACTCCTCTATTCATATCAGGCTTCAAATACAGGTCATGTTATCCTGATGCCACTTAAATAAGGAGGATATGTTTTTAGTCCTGAGTTAAAGACAGAAAATCCAATCATGTCACAAACTTCTATTTCTGTTGTCTTTTTTTTTAATTTTATTTTATAAAACATAGCTAAAGATATACATATAGTTTTTTACAGAAATAGAAGGCAATCAGGTGATTGCCAGGTGAGGAATCACCAGGTGAGGAACAGAACATTCCAGGTGAGGAAACAGAAGGGGCAAAGACTTCAGCTGACTTCCAAAAACATAACCAGGCCACAGAAAAGCCAGTTCAAACTGTTTAAGAGACAGAATTGCCATTTATCATATCAGCCTTTTGAATAAAGCTTTATCTAGATTACATGAGAGTACCAGATTAACTGCAGCAAAAGATTTTGCAGTGAGGGAGAGAAGTAAGCAGCTCAAGGAGAACTGGTACAAAGGAGAGCGAGACTAGTTCAGTAGCTGTGATGCTGAGAATTCGTGTGTGACTGGTTCAAGTTTGGCTGACATTGCACACCTGCCTATGGTCTGTCAGACAAGATATAGAAGATAGATAATAAAGAGCTTACCAGAGCTTTGATTCAGTTCAATTTATGGTAGTCATGAAGCAATGCAAAATCAATGCCACTTTTATTCAAAACATCTACACGGTTTAACTACTTTACTCAAAGAGTCAGTTTGCATGAATTTTTCAGCCTTCCCCATGGCTTTTATGTCAACCATTACAGTGCCTGCTATAGGCTTGGCCCTCATTTAATTAATCCAAAAATTAAAGTGAGTAAACACCTGGTGCAGTATAAACCATTTGCTCTCCTCTGAGTTAAGAACTTTCTCACACCTATTTTCACCAAAATTAACGACTACAAAAGCCAAGCAAACAAAATACCAGGACAATGAAAGCTATTCTTTTAAATACAAATTGTCGATTAGTTAAAGTTTTACATTTCCATGTACATGTTAGAAGCTTTCCAGAAGCAGCTCACAAGAGACTTTATAAAAGTTAGGCTGGTTTCACCATATTTGTCAGTGCTATGCCTGCATTTCAAGTGTTTCACAGCTAATGAACTTCACAGAGACAAATGAAGCACCTGAACACAGAGTGGGGAACATGACAACTCCTCTGGTTTGACTTTAGCTTTCCTCATATCCATCTTCCTCCATTCCTGAAAAAATATTTCTGTCTCCTAACAGACTTCTCCTGTCAGTCAAACTGTCCTAATTCCAAGATTCCATACATAAAATCACATATGTCAAGAAAGAAGCCCAAATGTAACCACTCAACAGGTCATTTTCAAAGTGATGTGCCACAAAAGAAGGCTGGTCTGAGCTGCTCCTCTCTAGTGACTGCAGTATTCATTAACCCCACACAAAGCAATACTCATTTTACACTGCTTGTGGAGGTACCACATACTCATGGCAAGTCACATAACCACCCATAGGAAGGTTGTCCTTTCCATCCATGCCAAAGGAGAAATTTCAAAGATATCTATGGGATGTTGCATTTATCACACAGCCATCTAACAGAAACCATGTCCAGCTACCTCCACGGTGTTGTGGAAGGTCACTCAGCCATACCTAGGCTTCTTTCCTAAAGAAGCTGATAGGAATTCCACATACAGCCTATGACCAGAAAGGAAAAAATGTAAGACTTACTGAGAGTTTTTTCCTAGTCATAAATGTAAGGAAACATCATCCTGATATAAGGACATGCCTTGATTATGAAGCATGTGAATTTTCACATACACTATCATGATAGTCCAAGGACTTACTAATGAGTCAGACACATGAATTATTTAGGTCACATATGATCTCTGAGTAAGTCATGCAAAATATTACTGCAGGCTGACACAGCCTCCTGATTTTATGAATATTTTTCCAGGCCCTCTTCCCTACAAAAAGCAACATTGGACCAGGCATTTGGATCTCTCAAATATTCATGCAAAACTGAATGCCTAAGTGAACATAAAATATTTGAGTAACAAGCAAGGGGAGCTACTCCAAAATAACCTTCAAGTTCTTGTAATGGCCTTATTGGAAAGACTGGTATTTTCTAAAATAGTTCAAAAAAGCACAAGTAGGCACTGTTGACAAATTACCTACCTATAAAAAGACATTAGCTTGACATTATTTTTTTCATCTGAAATTCATACAATCATAGTATGGAAAGCTGACCTACCCTACACCAAAGAGCAACAGAACATGTGGGTGAAACTCAGCAAAAAGCTCAGCACCTGCTCTTAGGGCCACAAAACGCCAGAGAATCCATTCATGAATGTCACTCACAGATTTCTATTTCCTTCTGAACAGCGAAATCACCACAGAAGAAATACATATTAAGACACACCTCTATCACAGATAAAAGCTATTGATACATAAAGCACACCGTTTATAACCTCAGGCATGAAGTACCTTAGCACAAGATATTCCAGCACCTGCCAGCTGTCAAAGCTGTCAAAGTGTTGAACAGTGACAGTTTATTATTCTTAATGGAAGAGCCATATTCCTGGATTACAAATTGCTGAGCATTGTTTTACTGCTCTCTTCCAGTAATGACATTATCTATGTATTCCAGTACAGTGATGATAACATAGCACACCTTCAGTCACAGGCCAAAAGTGTTACGCCATTAAAAAAAAAATCATATGGATTTTATGCTTAGATTTTTAAAAAACCAAACCAACAACAACAAAACCAACCTCCAAAAACTATAACAAAACCAAAACATTCCTGACTCCGGCTTTCTGCAGAAACTTCCATCCACAGCCAAATTTTCTACAATGCTCAGCACCTTTGAATAGAATACAGATATTATCCAGATAACTTATTTAGCTGCTTAGGTGGCAGCCAAGTTACTAGATATCCAGTGACTGGTGGAGAGGGATTAATTCCAACACTTCCATCTAGTAAGACACTCAAATACTTAGGAACAAAAACACACATCAAAAAAAGCTATATGCATATCAACTAAATAGATTTACTGCCTCAAAAACCCATAATAAAATTATCTGCTCCATTCAGTGCATTTTACACTGCCTGGAAAACCTGAAAGTCTCATAAATTTAGGCCTAAAAGAGGCAATCTTGATTTTCTCCCATGCTGAGACCTTGTTAATGGATGTGCTAAAGTTCCTGTACAAGGAACTCTATACTCTCCTGTGCTCAGCCCAAGGAAAAGAGAGGTAGGTAAAGATGTGTATCCAAGGTAACAACATGGTAGCAAGGGGAAGGGAGAACACCAGGACAGAGCGACCTGTCACATCCATAGGAGCTCTAATGCACAATTGCGCCCTGAATGAAGGATTCACAACAAGCTCCCCAAAGCTTCCTCGCTGGCTTGTAAAGAACAGAGCTGAGTTGAGGTGTACAGGGATTATAAATCCCTTTGGACTTCTTATGCTTTGGAAACTAAAATAATGCTGCAATATTACCCTGTATTTCTAACCACATTATTACCCTTTAAATGACAGAAGGAGATCCCTACCCAGAAAAAGTAAGTAATGGAATTATATTCATATCATGGCGAGTTTCCTGACTTTTTGAAAATTCCTCATTTTTTGAAAATTTTGGGGTAAAATAGAAACGAAAATTAAGGGTTTATAATGTCCAGGTAAGTGTTGTCACAGCACCTCCAAGTCGGAATACAATTGGCCCTGCAAATTTCTTGACACAGAACAGCCAAAGACTTCAAATCCTGTATTTAGTCCCATCTTTACACCCGCAACCTGCCCAGCAAAAGAAGCTGCACTGCCCCTCCTAAACACATCACAAAGCACAGGCATTACCTCTTCTGGAGTACTGCAGCTAGTTTCAAATGTAGGAACTGTATGGGGCTGAAGGTCTGTCCTGTGGGGTTTTCCTCACCACTCCTCCCTGTGAAACGTCCCACTGGTCATTTCCCCTTTCCTATAACAATTTTACCACCTGCTATATGAGGATATTAATCCATTTTCAAAGCTTTGGATAAGAAGTGCTGTGCAAGTCTAAATTATATTTCTGCATGACATACACACAGACTTAAACACAGCTGGAAGTGCTTCTAATCCTCCAGTTTTCCATATGACTTTTGTTCCCAATAAACTAGAGGAAGGAAAAATGAAGAAAAGTACATGCCTGAGGCTAATGGTTAGGCTTATCAGCTGGGTGCAATGCAACACATAAAGCTGCTTTTCTTTGAGAATATAAAGCAAGATGTAAGAGTGGTTTATTTAAATGTAAGTAGCACAGGTAGCCAGAGAAAACAGTTACTAAGGTTAGAATATCAGATTGTTCTAAACTTCACAGGAAATAAATTCTGACAGCATCATCCCTTTGTCTTGTTACACCAATGTAATTATACCTACCAGGCTACACTCTAGAGAATTAATGTCTTGAAGCTTAAGAAATGGGGAAAAAAGCAATGTCTTAATGATTTTTGACACTGTGGCTTTAAATTTTTGCTCCTTAATTTAATTAAGTATCCCTAATTATTTTTAATATCCTTTAAGATTTTAACATTTTACAAACTCTACCATATCACATACCCTTTGGGAATACACATATAGCAAGACAGTTCATATTATTGCTCAAACAGAAATTGTCTGGCAATTTCTAGACCAATCAAAATGAAAAAAATTATTATTTTTTCAGATAGTTCACTAACAAGTGGAAAAATTTTCCTAGAGGAAATAAAAAAAAAAAAGTCATGAATTTAAAAAAAATTAAACAAAAACATTCCCAACAACAACAAGAAAATAACAAAAAACCCCCAAAACACCACAAAAAAACCCCCCAACTACCAAACAACAATGTAACAATCAGAAGGTTCCATTACAGATAAAACATTGAATTCTGATGGACTTTCATAGGAACCCCAGCTTTGGAGTAGCAAAAACATTCATGCCTAGCCGAGAAACAAGTTACTTAAAAGTAATGTCCTTAGATTGGAGAGATATCCATTTGATTCCAAAAGAAAAGAGAGTATTTTCCTTTTGCTCTCCTATTACGTAGCCTCTCAAAAGTTTAAGAAATGAAGAATAAGAATATCATTGGAACACATGCCTAGATTTCTCTCACTAAATGAGCACAGCCATCAATACTCTTGAAGGATGTTAAAGATCTTCAATTAAATCAGTTTGAAAGATCATCTACTCAACTACCTCCAGGGACTCAAACATTCAGTATTTCAAGTGAACAATTTCTATCTGTGAATTCTGAAGCAGAGAGTGACAGCAGAATCTGCTTTTATTTTCTTTTCTTTTCATTCAGCCCGTTGCAGGGATTATTTGCACCAAACAGGCAGAGACACATAAATGTTACTTTATGCAAAGGCAACACCTCCCAAGGGAGAGGAGGCTTTGGAGAGGATCAGCACCAGGAGACAAACTGCAATCCCACAATTTCAGAAAATGCTGCTTGTAAGGAGCTCCTGTTACCTGCCAAAGTGGAGGAGTGGGTAGGTGCCATCCTC
Source organism: Passer montanus (assembly GCF_014805655.1). NCBI lineage: Eukaryota > Metazoa > Chordata > Aves > Passeriformes > Passeridae > Passer > Passer montanus. The sequence goes on along the minus strand of NW_024366480.1, from coordinate 8,834,656 downwards.
CCTGCCCCATGTACCCCCTGCTAACATCACAGGGCTCGTGCTGCAGTGTGGTCTGACAGCTCAGAAAACTGACCTAGCTGGGAAAAGTCACATTTCCCTCAGCAGCTTAGGGAAAAAGAGCCCAACAAACCCAAACTCCAACTCTTTGTGCTTGCACAGATGCATCCTGTGCTACCAGACATCAGTGCTGGCTTTAGGGCAAAAGAAAGCACAGCACAGCAGAAACCTCAGATATGTTCCCACCCAGGAAAGAAATAAATGTCTCTTTAACTGGAAGAGCTAAAATTAGCCTTCAAAAGGAGTGACTGCATGATTGATTTCCATAACAATTTAATACATTTTGATAAAATGCTTGGTGTAATGCAATCCCTCCTCTAACAATTTTTCTATGTTTTTCCTATGTTTGTAGTGTTCCCTAATCTCCATTTTCAACCCATGAACAATGATTTTAGCAAATACTTGTTATGATAGGTATAGCTAGGATGGGTTGGTTGAGCTACCTAGGAAAACACAGGAGGGTTTGCTTTGCATAGTTAAGATTAAAAAAAAACCCCAGGAAATTAAAAGAAGAAATTAAGAAGAAATGATAAATGTTCGGTTATTTTTTCTAATATTTTAAACTAAGACTTATTAGTAAGAGAACTCTTAATAACATTAAAGAGATTTTAAAGTAGAGTAAAACAGTCCAAATACAATGTATTCTTTTAGATTTTTCTTTAAACTTAATTAAATGAAACCCCTTAAAATCATGTTTCTAAGGATTTTTCCATTACACTCAAAGGTGTTTTTATGGAGTATTATGTGACATTTCAGCAAAGCCCAGGTAGAAAGGAATAAGCAGACTAGAAAGATAACCTTCCTTGCTCACTGCCCTTATCTAGTTAAGCCAATACAATTGTTCTACCAGAAGAAATTAAGCTTTTCTCTGTGCTAGAAAACTCTCTAATTTTTTATGGGAATGAATAATGTTTATAATAATTTTAAACACATCTCCCAGCTAAAACCATAAACTGACCAACCAGTGAGACTGGGTGTCTGACCTAGAAACTGGTAAAAATTATTTTTTTTTTTTCCCCTTATGCATAAGGTACTCCTCAAACTCTGGATTACTGCTCACTAGAAAGCATGGCCTCAGGGAGAAACTTCCTCCAGTGAGCAGAGACTTCAGTGGTTGCTGCTCTTCTGGGAACACTACATGAATTCTGTGTTAGGCAGAATTGCCAGCAGCCATCACAGATACAGACAGTAACAATTCTGGAGGAATTTTTAACTGGAGGCAAGCCTTAATGTTCTTAGAACATATGTGATATTTACCCACATCTCTCTAGTCATTTGACTGCAACTAATTTTTCTGGACTGATTTACAGGTGCTTCCTACAAACATAACTCATCCTGCTACGAAATTTCCAGTTAAATCTCTATTGAAGTATTTTATTCTTTTCTAAAGTGTTTTTTTTTAAAAGATGGTTGAATGCTACCATTAAGTTGTTCACAACAGATCACTTGTCACTGTTTTCTAAGGAACTGCAGCCATTAAACCTAGGAAAGGAAACTTGTGATGACTATCAGACCAACCAGGTGTGCTACCAATTTACCAATTTTGCGATATTTGCCCATTTTTATGTGTCTTGCTCAGTCATATTTTTGGGCTACAGCATTAAAAAATATACTGGACCTGTTAAAAAATATTTCTCTTGGAGCTCAGTAACTAAGAAGCAACTGCATACAAATGGTAACTGCATAGAAACCACCCTGTTTCTGCATTCATCGTTCATCTTGTGATGAACGTGCTACCAAGCCAAATGATGCTTTCAGGTTTACTGTGGGCTGCCAAAGTGAGGAAGCACATGCTTGGATAAAGCAGACACAATTGCTAGAGGGTAATGCAGTACTTTATTTCTCAAGCAAAATGGGCTTTTGTTAACCTTAATAGAACAGATTTTTGACTGACCCTCTCCCTTGGGGATCTCACCTTAATGTTTATGCTGACTGATCAGAATAGACCTTTCGAAATGAACCTCTCCATCATCTCTCCCTGAGCTTCTGGCTTGCAGCATGGGGTGCTGTGCAGAATGGGGCTCCTTTTGGATGAAGCTAAAACGTTAGATGAAATCCAAAAGCTCACCTAAGGTACTCATTTTGCTGATGGCACACTCAGCCTAAGTTCTCAGAGGAGAACTCAGCTGAAATAAAGCAACTGGGATATGTATTCCATAGACACGGGGTCCTCAGCACAAACTTTGTTGCTCTACAGACTTGCAAAATGCTATCTGTTAATGCAAAAGACTGAGTTGAGACTGAAATGTCATAAATACCTTGAATGCAAGACTAAAAAGCAACTGAAAAGTTGTAAAAAAACCAGAAAACTATTAAGCCAGTACAGAAAGAATAACAACAGCAGCCATTTTCTTGGGCCAAATTCTGTAACCAAAAAGCTGCAGTTTTAGTTGGACAGCTCAGATATGCTTAGATTTTTTTTCTTGCTGCTACAGTATTGTGAAACTGCAAGTCATTACCATCAGTGTAGAATTACATGGGGAATGTAATAACCATCATAATGTAACAGATCTAAAATATTATTTGGAGCTTTGGATATTAAAAGGTGAAATAATATAGGTACACCTATACTGCAATTCAAACTTAAACCTGCTACCCATTTTTACCCTTTGAAAAAAAATCCTATGTAGACTAGGCTATAGATACCTTAATGTAAGTTAAATAAAAGAAACTAAAACCTAATGGGTAGTCTAACACTCATGGCACATGTTGTGAGGTTTTAAAAGTAAATACTAGTATATATACACATTGCTCAGCACTCTATTTGTCTTCTTTTAGGACATCTATGTTTCTTACTGCAAGTCCAATTTTAATGGGACTACAGGTAATGAAATGTGGATGTAAAAAAGCTGTAGTTACATGCTCAACATTTACAACATCCTGTGAATAAGGTACTAGAACTATAATCCCCCAAGTCACACCATCCCCATATAACATTCTTTGCACCTGTGTAGTACCCAGCTTGCCAGTCAGGGATGTCTTCTCTGCTTAGTCCCTGTCTGCTGGGCAGGGACTGCGAGATGGGAGTGAAACAGGAGAATGGATTCACTGTGATTTGGCCATTTCTAAAACCAGAAGGTGCTTTACATGTTCTAGTACCTCAAAAGAGAGATTTGGGAAGGCCAGAGGGATTCTGGATTCTATGAACTCACCAAATCTAGTCCATCTTTCCACCCCAGGGATAAATTACTTAACACTTCGTAATCAGCAACTGAGAGAATGGCAGCTTCTGAAAGAAAGCCAAGATGAAGTGACACGCTTGATTAAAACATATTAGTTATTATATTATATAATATGATGAGATATATGACAGTGGGGCAAAAATATTCAATAATAAGCACTTGCTTCACAACAACAAATATCAGATTAACCTGAACATGAGATAATATTCTTCAATGTCATCTCACAGTGTTTGATCACTCTGCTTTTCAAAAATCCTCTGCTTTATACCACAGCAATAGGTTGCAATAGGTTAAAATCCCATAGAGACAAAACACCCACGTTTTCACCTGTATGACCCTCACCTGAAATAACCTGCATCCTATAGGAAATGTGTAATCTCAAAAAACCTACACATGTACTGACGAATAAGGGAGCTTTGGAGGGATCAGAAACAGGGAAAGGGGAGTGGGAAAGGGGAGGGGAACTGCCAAGAAACAGGATGCTTAAGATGCTTAAGACTAACTTACACCTCACACAACCTATGAGAAACATTCTTCAGTCTCCAAACAGGATGCTTAAGATGCTTAAGACTAACTTACACCTCACACAACCACTGGCACCTATGAGAAACATTCTTCAGTCTCTGTGGGAAAAGAAAGGATCAAAAAGCCAAGAGAAAACTGATAACCTGCATGAAATGTACCTGAAAATACAGCTATTAATTGTGATACATGGTCCCTAAAACAAATGGCATGGGGAACACAAGTGGATGCAGTACTTTAAGCCATCTTACCACACAGATCTTTACCACGGAGACCCCTCTCAAATGGGCATTTATTCCAAAGGGGAGATAACTTGTGAGCAGATCAGCATTAGTCCAGCATCACCTTGAACAGTTTGCCAGGCTGAATCTACATTACAAGAGACTATAAAGGCTTCTAATGAGGACGACTCACAAAGCAGCATTGATGTACAAATCTCCATTACAAGTAGTTATTGTAGTTATTTCACAAAGCCCAGCCTGTGAGATGCAATCTCAGGTGGTCTACACCTGTTCTGCAGGGCTTGGGGCTGTCAAGGTCAGATATCTCGAGCTGGTTGCAACTTGAACTCTGGCAGAGTTCTGATAAATGCAGTTAAAGAGAGGAGAAAGCTTTAGTGTCTCCCAAGTATCCTATTCCAACAAAGAGCAAAAGGAAACAGAAAGAAAGTTTGTGTTGGCTACACAGGCTTGTCTCTGTCTTTCTTCCTTCCCTCTCCTGTCCCCGAACCCACCAGCATTGTTAGGTGTCTAATTTTAGTTTCAAATAGCAGATATCTTTTTCATGGCTACTCCCAGAAAAATGAAATCATAAAAGGGGGCTTCTTAAAATTTTAAAGGACAGAAAATAGTCTGCTGAATCTATTCTCGTTGCTGTTAATTATAGACACTGAATAAATTTAATTAGAACCAACCAAACAGAAAAATATATGTAATCTATGCCTTTGGCATAGCATAAACCAGGCAAGGGGCAATGAAGCAACCCCCTGCTGGGACACTTTAATTAATTTTATTTTAAAAAGAATACACAGATCAGGATTCAGCAAGGGTATTTCTAGTAACTGATATAAGATTGTTGTTATGAAGGCCAAGTTTTCAGACAGCAGAATGCCTTGTCGTGACACATGCAAATCTTGTTATACAAGTAGAAGAGATTTCCTATTGTGATGGAAGGGGCAACACTAATTTTGCCACTTCCCAACTATCACATGCATGAGATCATAGGTTTAATTTTGGCAAAGCAAGAAGTAAGAAAGGATGGTTTGGGTGCTAACAAAAATTACCTCTGTCAAAGCATTAGTATGAAGACACCTGTAAAATTGCAAGGTTCAACCCTAAAAAAAGGGTTGAAGCCCTAAGCCAATATGAGGCTGCTGCCTTCCACAGGGACTGGTTTATCATTAGCAGTCTCCTTGTTTTCTACCCAAAAAGGCTTCAAAAGTGTATGGCCTGTCTTTCATCCAGCCCTGTGCTTTTCAACCCATTCTTCACCCTGTTTCATTCCCTCATGGGGAGAACAAAGATGCATTGTGTTAAGCTCAGGCAAGTTTTTGTTGGTAAAACTTCAGTCTTCACTGATTGGAAAACTGCCTTAAAACACATCTGGGTGTCCATGGCTTTGGTTTCAGAAATGACTTCTCTTAGCTTTAATAAAATCTTCTACCATTTAGTCACAGTACACCTTTATAAGTATCCAAAAGATCTGCTGCACACACTTAGTACAGTTCATCCCTAGATTTTATACCCCTCTTTTCCAATAAACCTCAGTTTCACTTAGGTCAGAACGACAGAGGCACTGAACCCCCAGAGCTGAAATTAAAGGAAATCAGTGAAAGCTGCATGCTCAGAACTTCAACTGCTGTATAGTGTTAAGTATTCTGAAAATTGGGTTCTAGGTATTCAAAATGGGACACTAAGATTATTTGTGCAATAAAATGAAAGCATATTATGAAAATACATTTGTAAAACCTTTTTAAATTACAGTAATTAATATAATGGCAAAGGCCATGACAGAGCCAACCCTTCTTTGAAATTTGATTTGAATGCTGCAATTATAGCATAGGATGACTCTGTGAAAATCCTGGGGAAAACCTGCAGGATGATGCAAACACTGAAAGGAACCAAACTGCTCTTGCAGAGCCGTCACCGTCAATTATGGGCATTCTCAGTTTGTGAACTCCTGCATGTACACCCTTAATAAGCTTTTCCTTTCTTAAACATGTGTGTGTGAAGAAATAGTTGCACACTAAGATATTCCTTCAAAAATATATTTGAAATACATGAGTGCATAGCCCACCTCACTGATGTTTTTACTGTGCCCACGCAGTGTGCACGTGTGTGAGAGCACAGCACATGCACACAGGCACACACAAGGCTACACAACAACCTAGAGCAGTAAACCACTTTCCTGTCTATCCCCTCCTATGGCTTTGCAGCTAAGCTGCTTATTTTAAAAGAGTTGAACCTATTCTATTTACTCTGAAAGCTTATTACAAGAAGCAGTTTAACACCATAACTGTTAGGGGAATAATTGCTTTCAAAAACAAACCCAGACATAAAATAGGTTAGTCTTTTTCTGAAGACCATAAGGTGTTCAACCTTCCATCTAGTGCCTGGGTGTTTCACAAAGTAGAGACCAAAGGTGCACTTCAGTAGTTCTGTTTCTTTGGGAGAAGCTATTGCGGAGGAGACAGGCAGCCTTTGTGATAACGCTGTCTGAGCCCATTTAGGGCTTTGAACACAGGAGCCCCATTTGCAGCCTCACCCAGGATGCACACACAGGGCGTGGGCATGGCACCAAGCACTCCTTCCAGAGAGGACAATTGGCATTCTCCCCCTTCATGTGGCCTCTCAGCCATGCAGCAGCGAGCTGCAGGCACCATGCTTCAGTCCCTCTCAACAAGACCATTAACCAGAACAGCCAGAGGAGCAGTCAAGAGGAAGGGGTTGGGAGCCCCAACAGCACAAGGTATCGGATGTTAACCATCGCCACTTGTTAGCAGCTTGCTTTAAATTAAAACTAATTAATTTAAAGAAATTATGCAAGCTTTTCTTGACTACCAACTGCTAGTACCACCTACAAATTTCAAGCATTAGGTCAGTTGCACAGAGCTTGTGAAAATCAGCTTAAGCTTTTTTAATGCTTAATTATAGCAAGTCTTCTTTACAAGTGTTTTACAGTGTCATTACGCAAATTATAAGTTCAACCATAGTTTGAACATAAAGAAGTTCCAGTTATGAAATGTGACTTGCAAGGATATTACATGAAATTAATTGGGAAAAAATAAACACCTAGACACAGTAATTACATTTTAGAAACAAAACCCTTAGCCAATTCATAAGTCTCTAGAATTAGGGGGTTCATAGCTAATATATATGCAATGTACTGCTGTTCTTGGTGTTTCTTTTTTTCTTTGAGTTTTTAAAAGGAACAGTCATAAGGTCTGTTAAAATATGAACCTTTAAAATTCTATTGCTCTTTCTAATTAATGATGTCATACAGGGAACAAAGGAGCAATTATTTCTAAGCACTTAAGAGAAGTAAATTTTTTTAAAATCAGCTCTTAGATCATGGATCAACATGAACTTTGACACCTCTCTGTAGATATATGAAGAGAAAGATATGCATTTCAGCATACAAGCATTACCAGCAAGCTGAAATGATATTTATTACAGCAGAATGGCTTATTTTTTTGCACATGCTTTTACAGTGTACCTATTCAGGTCAAAATATTCTGCATTATTCCATTTCAACATAATTTCCAACACTTTTGCTAGCAATGGCTAGGAAAAAAAGGCAGGGATGATTTGGTATGTCCTTTTCCATTCAGAGCTCTTTAAAATATTTAAAATACTACAGAATTTTGAGTGCACAATAGTAGAAGAAAGTAGTTTTGTGTATATATATATATATGCCAATATTCTGCCTGATAAAAAATAATATCACTTGAACATTGATGTTACGAATATACAGAACAGACAGCACCAAAGAGGATTTCTTGGAGGCTTTCAATGAGACAGTTTGTTAGTAAACACACTGAGAAGCAGCACAGCAATTTTGCTCTGTGCCTGCAAGGGCAGAAAGGTCAAGAATACAAAGCTCCATTTTTACAAGCAGGAAGAAAGAAAGTTAAAGAAAGCATCACAAAAGGATTTTTCCCCCTCTTTGCTTTCAAAAAAATAAAGGATCAGAGAAAAGCTTCATTAACTTTTAACCAGAATCAAGGATTTTTTGTTCATGTAAAGAAGAATTTTTGGTATCATAAGTACCTCTACTATTTCGTGTCTATAGTAAAAAACAGTAAATCCCAAGAACATCTTGAACATTATCAGTTTAAAAAATTCAAAACAAAGGATGAACACAATATCAGAATAACTACCAGCAAAATGAATTATAAAGAGCTTTCATTTCTAAAAGCATACAGACCTTCCTGTAAAATATGTTCCTTTCAAACATTCTGCTTTCACAACATGACCTACTGTTTCCATGAGCATTAATTCAAAACTATTGATATATCTCACATGTCTCCACTTCTCAGAGCTCATTTAAACAAAACCTTGACAAAGCAACCCAAGAAAGTCTACAGAAAAAAAAATACATGCCTGCTTACAACGGATAATCAGATAATATGGGAGAGCCTATTATACTGCACGGTTCAAAAGCTTAAAACACCTCCACATTCTGATTTCACTTTTAATCACTAGAATACCCTGCATGTGTATCATAATAAGGTTCTCATGTCTCTGTAAGGCCACATTTCAAAGAGTTTGTTCCTTGGACCAGGGTTTGGCTGTGAATGGGCTGTTTCTGTTCAACTTCACAAAGTTCTGAGGTTTTCCTTTCCAACGCTTCTCCCACATCCTCTGCTCTAATTAGCCCTTTAGTGTTATTTGACAATCCCTTAAAACACAGTTTATTGAAAAGCATGTTTCAAAAAATCATAAAAACCCAAGAATTAAAAATACAAGGAAAATAATCCCTGGATGAAACTGTCCTTTTTTCCTTTATTTTAGATGGTTGGGTACCAGAGCACTTGCCATTAGAGGACAGGCAGATGGGCCTGGCCTTCTTCAAGGCTGGAAAAGAGGAAATGTTGCTGAGGGAGTGAAGCACAGCCTGCTGATACCTGCAAAGTAGTCATGGAGAATACAGACAGACAGACAGCCTTCATTGCACTGCACAGTGTGGGAACAAAAGACCATGAAAACAAAGTGAAACAGGAAAAGTTCAGATTAGATATAATAAAAAAAACCAAACAAACAAAAAACACCTGGAGGACAACAAAGCCCTGGAACTGGCTATCCAGAGATGTTATAGAACCACTGTCCTTGGAGGTTTTTAAAACCCAAAAAAAAAGCCCTGAATAAGTTAGTCTACACTGAGAGCTGAACAGAGGCCCCTTCCAACCTAATGGTTCTGTTAGGAAATTTTGAAGCCAACATTTCTCTTTAAATGTTCATGTTGCAGTTGCAAAGGAAGCAGCAGTTTGCATAAAGCAGTCATACTGATGGCCACAACCTCAACCTCAGCAAATACAGAAATGAGGAATTTCCTTTTTCTAGAAATAATCATAAATCACATTTATGATTAAAAGAAAATAAAGCCTGTCACTTAAAACCCAAGTCTTAGAGGCTTTATTTATATGACAGTATTTATTAGGTTTTGTCTTTTAAGATGGAATCTTGCCATGGGCACATGTTCACGCACATGCATGCAGAATTATTATCTCTTTTATGGCATAGGGGCTATTGTTATGTGTTATTTTAATGAAAATATCAAAGTCATTACATATTTATGTATGGATGTTTTGGAATAAAGCTGTTTATGGGATTGGTGTTTGGTCTGGCTAACAGAGAATAAAGAATTCTCTTGGCAAGCTAATTTAAAATTTACACGCGACAATTCATAATTTATAAATTGATAATTTATACAGTCTGAAAAGTACATTTTACATCAAATAGTGTGAAAATAATTACCTATGAGAAGTCTCCCTCCTTTTTTTAATAGCAAATATAAGCAGCTAATCCTTGCATATTTTCCTATTAGTATTTCAAGTGTCCAGATGACAGCAATGTACTATGCAGAATCTCTAAACACTGTGCTGAACTATAATTTGGTCTTTGGAAAGACCAAATATACCAAAGAACTAAAAGTCCCTAAAAATCTGTAAGATCCAGAACCCACTCCTGACACAGTAACTTCTTTTGTCCCATCTGATTCAGCTGCCTGCTGGGCAGTACCAAACACAAAAGCATCCTTCTTGATCCCAAATGGAAAAAACCAACTTTGAAACATTCACCTTCAAGGGAAGATGGAATGTTACTGTATCATGTTTGAAAGACAGCAACTAGAAATAAACTACATCTAAAGAGAAAAAAAGCTAGGAAGACTCCGGTATATTCAGAATTCCTGACTTTAACAAAAATATTAGTATTGACTCCATTGGTAAGGTTTTCCTCATCTGAATAATTAAAATAGTTTAACTGACTCACAGAAGTGCTGGTGTTTGACAGAGCTGACTCTCTGAAATACATAAATTCATATAAAATCCAGGTCACCTTCTCTTCTCAGTAATTACGGAATGCATTAGATGTTCCCACCAGCACAGCCAGACTGTACCAGCATCACAAAAATATTATTTGTTAAAAGCAGAAATTATGCCAGTATATTCTGACTTTGCCAGATGAAGATTGAGTTTCTGGATATGACCCAGATGTGGTTAATAAAAAAACCCCTTAATTTCTGTGCCCCCAAGAAGATGAGATTTTATCACAAACACATTATTTTGCTGTACTTTAGGCCAATTTTTGTAGTATAAAACAGTTACCTCTTCTCCCTTTTTCCCCCTAAAATATTATGTCTACTTATGATAATATGGTATATTTAAGTTGTAGCAGATGAATATTGTTTTAGGCATTCCACGGGACTTCAACAAAACTTGCACTGAAAACTTTGTAGTGTAAATCTAAAGAAAAGCCCTTATAATACACTGATAGTGATTTAAGACAAAATGATGAGGACTGTAGCACAGCAGGTAGAAAACTATCTAGGCATATGTCTACTAAAACCTGTTCTGTCTTGAGATATATTTGTAATTGCACTTGAAATACTAGCTAGCAGTTTTTATGATTTCAGCAAAAGACTCATGCAATTTAGTCTGTTCCTTACAATTCCTGAGTTGTGCAACAAAGTTTAGGGATTTTTGCTTGTTCATTTTAATGTGGAGATTTTTTTAGCTTTTAAATTCCAGTAAACAAAAACCAAAACCAAACCCAAGGAATCCTAAAAGGCTTGGGGCTTTAGGGAAGAAATTAAAGAATTCCAACTCAAGAATTTCTGAGGGGAAAAAAATAGTTTCTAAAGCCTGACCCAATTTTAAATGCTTTGTTTTTATACTAGTGCTTTCCTTCATTTCAGATTTAGTATTCCCATAGTAATCATTATGTAACTTCTACTTTAACAGCTGCAGAATTTCTAGGGAGGCTGAGGATACACAGGTTCTATATACATTTTACACCAGTTTTATAAGTTCTAGGGAGAAAAATAAAAAAGAAGTAAAAAGCCAAACTCACATTATCCCACTATCAACATTCTCACTCGTAGAACATTAAGCCAGTTTTAAACAGCCATCAAATCCTACCCAAAATGAGCAGATTTAGTAGCCATTACCATTATAATACTTTCTCAGTAATAACTAAGCAAGGCCAAAACATTCAGTATTACAAAAACCAGGCTTGCTGCACCCTGTCTTTTAATGACGTGCAGTAAATTCACAAACTTTCAAGCAATTTACCTAATGTAGCATACAAAATAAATGCAGATAGAAAGAGGAATACACTATTCTTCCAAAAACCATTAATCATTCCAGTTTTTACACTAAACCTCTCCTAAACTTAATCTTAGCTAGTTTTTCACTTCATTGTTTCCTCAGACAGACACCAGGTAGCTCTTTATTGCATCCCAAGGAGTTAAAGAACTAAAAAATATTATCAACAGAATATTTACAGCTGAGGCAGTTGATCTATTTCATTACATTTACCCAAAGGCATGAAAGGCACCACCTAGAAAGCAAAAGATAAGGATTCACATTCCTTATTACTGATTTATTTTTTTTAAAACTATGAGCATTAATCTTCCTTGGTAGGAAGAGTAAGAACAAAGAGGAGCAGCACAGGAATAAACAAGCAAGTCAACAGGAATAAACAAGCAAATCAACACTGTTCTATGAAGAAACCATCTAGTGGGTGCAAGGTGATGGCAAAAATTATATGGACTTTTTTTTCTGTTTCTATGTAGAAGGGAGAATTGTACAAGATTTTTAAAAGTCCCTTCTATTTACATGTTTATGATTCTGTACTTAGTAGAGCTTCAGGCAGTTATAATGACCAAAGTCTCCACAGTGAGTATGCGAGATGTCATGAGACCTAAGAAACAGAATGTTTCTATTGTTCTGATGAGACAGCAATATTCTAAAAAATATTTCTGCTACTCCTCCTAAAAGGCAGACAAAATTTATTTATAGCAGGCCATAGATCTCTTAAAAGTTTATTTATCTTGCAGAATTTCAGGTAAGATCTGCAGTGTGGTGAGATTTCCCACTTCCACATTCTGCTGCTAACAGAAGAAAAGGAAGCTTCGTGCTTGGTGGGATAATTTTTGACTTATAAGATACACCATTAGTTTTGGGCATGTCTGTCAGCTCCAGCAGCCTGAAACAGAGAGCCACAGGTATTCCCTGTGGTTACAAGTCCTAAGCTTGTTGGAAACTGTGGTAGTCATACTCTTTCAGCAAAACAGGACCCCTGCTGACACACTGAAACACACTGCAAGACAGTTGGTGAACCAAGAGTTAGTTATGTTCCAGACTGAGATATCAAGCATTTATACAATTAAGATGGTCCTTTTATATTAGATATTACTATACACACACACATATATATGCACATGGCATAGATGGTAGCATCAGATACACAGATTTTAATTTTTAAAAATGTATGTATATTTGAGGCTTTTCTAAGTAAAAAAAGAACCTCCTCTCTGGAAAAATTGCATGCTCAAATCCAAAGCATTACAATCTCTGCTTCTCTGCCTTGAAGGCAGCCCAAATACATCAGTCAGTTTAGGATGGAAGAATCTCAATTACTACTCATTCGTTGAGGAACTTCTGCCCACTCCACATCAATTGGGAAATTACTCAGTTATGGTGAAGAGAGGTACCTCTTGTAAAATAGCTGCTGAAAAAATATCTGTATGTCAATTCATATCCTACCCAATCTCCCTGGCTCACAGCTTCAGTCAGTGTGTAATCTGTAAATACTTTGGTCCAAAAAAAATTTTTATGTAATAAATGGATATATTGGGTTCTTGTTTTTAATGAAATTTCTGTATTTGTAATATAGCAGCATCTAGTCAGAGGAGCCAGAATGGCACAGAGATGTGAAAGAGGTGGCATCAGATGCTTATGGGATGCTCACTCTGTAGGATTTTTTAAATATAACCACTTGACTAAGTAACAGATTCATCATTTTTCATATTCAGTCTTATTCATAGAGCAGCCATAGCTCAGATAGACAGTGCCATTTTCTTTGCTGGGCTTTTCCAAAATACTGTCTTAGTAATTTAGAAAAGGAAGATTTCTGATGTGCTCTGTTCCCTTACCACTTTAACAACAGTATCATAAGCAAAGCCATCTGACAAATATTCCTAACTGAACAGCTCCACAAATACTTGAAGTATGTGTTCATTCCTCTTTGGGGAGCAATGAAAATGGGCAAAGGACTACTTTGTGTGTTCTGTAGGGTCCAAAGTCAACTCTGGTATTAAAGTACACCTAGTTTTAACTAATACATAAACACTGAGGAAGTTACAAAACTGGGGTTTCTTGCAAACAGCTCCCAGTTTAGATGCTGCAAGAGGAGAAAGGACATTGGATTGACTTTGTTATCCATCCTTGGGAATGTCAGGCTTTTACTGTTTCTCTTTAAAGCAAGTGAAGCTCCCTCTTTGCATGTAATATCTTCTCTTTGAGGGAGAAGGGACACAAAATGTATTAGCTTGCTTTAAAACTATGCTTACAGTAGTGTGTGGTAGTAACACTGCTAGTGAAAGCAAGGGGAGGGCACTTAGAGTATCAGAAGAGTATTTATTGTATTATTTTTTGTTGGCCTGAAAGTTTAAGCCTGCTCGTTTCTGACTCATAAGTAAGAAGACTTATTTAAAGTAAGTCATAATTTCTGTCCTCAGAAGTTACAGTAAAAACATTTCTTTCTAAATATAATTTGCTATGAAACAATTGAGATGCTTGACTTTCCACAAAGGAATTTCTCTCAATCACAAACAAGTCTTTGACCTTCAAGCAAACAGGCACAATGATCCCAGTAACAAACTAAATTTATACTTTGACTAGCTCACAATGGCCACATAAATCACTCATCAAGGGTGGGAAGATGAAAAAATGGATAGGCCACAGCCACCCAGTTGGCTGGTTGGTGGCTCTTCTATGGATATTGGCCCTTTCATCATGGCATCTTCACTGGCCTGGGAGGGGATGCAGATGTTAAATACTGAAACAAGCCTGGAACTAATTTCTCAGGCATTGGGGCATGTTGATTCCTGCCAGCAGTTAGGGTACGGTAATCACTGGGACAAACACAGGACAACTCCTCAGTAGTTTAACACCCCATTATGATACTCTCAAAAAAGATGAGGCAGTAGAGGTATGTGTTTTCCAGATCATGGATAACTTTACCTAAAAAACGTCTGTATTCTGTGTAAACCTGTACTTACATGCATGTGTTGGCAGCCACTGCTGCAGGGAGAGAAAAGAAGTGCATGCATACCCACCTCCAAAGTTCAGCATTTGTGTGTGTCTGTATTTTCTGTACTGGTTTTTCATGTTGTGATCAGGGAAAGGAAATATGCTTCCCTGCTCCTGAATGAGTAAAGGAACTCATGTGAGGAAGCATTTAAGGGCAGCCACCTCCACAAGAGGAGGCAAGTCAGGAGCAGAGGATGACCACAACAGAGGCAGGGGCAGTGCCCTCACTGACCAGGGACGCAGGCACAGATCCTCAAACAGGAAAAGCAGAGCAGGTCTGGTTAGAGAAACCAGGGTCAGCCACAGTCCATGATGACCAAAGTGAGCCCACAGTGACAAGGCAGGTCTGAGGCTTGGCAGGAAGGCAAGCCAGTGGGTCAGGTCCAGCAAGGGATGTGGCTAGGCACAGGACAAGCTGCAGCGTAGCTCAAGAGACAAAATGCAAAGGCTCAGCTTAAATGTTGCCCCTAGAAAGGAGGTGGAATGCCTGCAACAAGGCTTATTCACAGCTCTGACAGAGCTGTTTCCACAGTCACCTGATCCAAGGCTACTGTACCAGCTTTGGGCATGGGAAATCCATCCCTATACCAGAGGTGTGTGCAGAGGATCCTGGCACGGGGCACTGTGCTTTGGTACCAGGAAATACTGAAACACAAAGTGAAAAGTGTGAATTATTCTATTAAACATATGTGGCAATCATCAGTAAAGAAAATATTACTGCAAAAACAGATGCCTGAAGGTAAGAAAAAGAACAATCTAGTACTCAGACATAACCTAGGATATGTAAGACATAACTGAAATATGTACGGACTTGGAAAGTTCACTTGTGAGAAAGCTGCATCAGATTTTTAATCTTGAGGTTTTCTGACTGAGGAGGCAAAATAATAGTGATGGTCTTCAGGAAAAGAGAAACTTCATCCTACAGAATAAAGATTTGCAATTTGCTCACTATGCTTGTTTCATAGCTGTCCATGAGACTACTCACAAGCCTACATTGTTCTTTTTTGTTCTGTTCATTTTTTTAATTAAATGAAGTCTATTGTATTTGGGAATATCCTGGAAAATGTTTGTGATCAAGTCATTGATGGGTTTGTAGGAGCAAACAATGGCCTTTATAATGCAATATTGTTTATGAAACTAACACCAATTAGGTCCATCAACAGTAACAAATAAACAAGACCTTCATTTAAAAGAAATGACACCAACTATTGCAGAAAACACTGAACATGAACATGCATATGATTTTCACATCCACAAACCAGTGTTGGTTATCAGGTGACTGTGATTCCTGCACTGGCAGACTCATTTTGGGTGGCACAATCCTCCCCAGGGCACACAGAGGGGCTGCAACAGCAGGATCCTCCTCCCACTTCTCCTTTGTAAGGACCTCTGGCTCTCTTGAGAGACACTACCCTGGTTTAGCCACCACGATGGCTCATTCCTCCTGGCCACCTGACCATCCACACGCC
The DNA here is from genome assembly GCF_014805655.1 of Passer montanus. NCBI lineage: Eukaryota > Metazoa > Chordata > Aves > Passeriformes > Passeridae > Passer > Passer montanus. The sequence goes on along the minus strand of NW_024366480.1, from coordinate 8,818,610 downwards.
CAGTGACACTCTGTGAATCAGCTGGCAGTCTCTGAGGCCAGGGCAACAATTCCACCTCCTCCCTGAAACCTCCCTGTGCTGTCTCTGACATCTCATCTCCCTACGCGAAGGCAGCGTGGGTGTTCCAAGCTATTTAAATATTTTAGGACTCCCATGTGTTAGACTCCCTTTCTCTCCTCTCTGAACCTGGAAAACAACCAAACCTTCTTTCCATCAAACACTTGAAGAGGCTAATGCACAGTTAAAATAACCCTGACTCAGAGCATTTAAGGAGCAATAAAAAGGATTGATTTACACACGGAGATTTAGTATTTTTTACATAAATTATTTCATTATGACAAACGAGCAAACAAGCCACCAGTGCTCCAAACAGCATATGTTTAGGCTGGTTTAACAAAATGAGCAGCTAAGAAAACATTACTAATATCTGGAAAATACTTGCTTATCTCAAAGCCTTCTTATTTTAAAACTGAATTATTTGTATAGGCATATATATGAGCAAAAGGTTTATAGCACATTACTTGTTGTTAGGCAGCTGCATTTCTATAAGAAACATTAAATAACCTCAGGTTAAAATCTATACAAATAATAACTGTCAAAGGTCTATCTAAATTTGAGACATCCAGGTGGGAAGAAAAAAGGGATGTATACAACAAAGGCAGAAAGTTCCAGGATATACAAAGAGCTCTTAGTTTATGCAGAAACTGTCCAGGCTCATATGTTCGGAAAATATTTCATCACTGGCTTCACTGCAGGTAAACAGTGATACAATCTAAATCAGAAAATGAAATATATCCAGCTGCCTAATAACAGTGACAGCCTAACAGTCTTTTTAAGATCATTTAATAACATTTGAAAATGGCTACACTATGGTAATGTGTTGGGTATTTTAAACATTACAATCCATAAGACTCATTAAGTAACAACAAACTTTATATAAGTAACATTAGGCTCAGAGAACTGAAGTTTCTTCTAAAACTTGTGATCAGTCACAAGGTTCTATGACTCTTGAAATCATCATTTCACTTAAAGGGGAAGTATTTCATCGCACCTCAGATATTTACATATTCAAAATGAGCACATATCTGCTTACCATACCTACTTAACAAAAAGCTACCAAGCCTCACCTCATTTTTTCCTTGTGCAACCCACAGTAATTCCTGATGTTGTTTTACATGCCTGCAAAGCAAGCAATACCATACTGCTCCTCACAGGAAACACCATTGTGTCCACTCTGCTTTCTTTTGTGTGCTATTCCACCATGACAAAAATAAATATAAATAAATACATACAAAGACTCCTATGTGGTTTTGCTTGCTATGCATTATAAAATATGAGCTTTGTATCCAGAAAACAAAAAGTTGCATAGTTTAAATAAGATCACTCATTGTCTCTAGCTTCAAGAGTACTCCAAGATGGAGCTCATGCCTTTGTCTCTCATGTTGTGCTGCCACATTAATGCTCTGCTCTGAGCACTAACCTCCATGCCCTCAGTATTTCTCAACCTGCAATTCAAAACAAGTGGTGGTAGATTAAAGACAAGACAGAAAGAATGTACTCATACCCATGAATTATATTTTCAAGTAACTACAGCTACCACTAAGAAGTTATTTTTCTGTGTTTGGGTGGGTGGATGTCTGCATATGTGCTCTCCACAAGGAGGGTGGTGAAAGAGGAGCAGATTTCCTGAAGAGGTTGTGGGATGTCCAGCCCTTGATGCAGCCAGGCAAGGTCCTTATCAACCACATTTAACTTGAAGCTGGTATTGTCTTCAGCATGTTGGTCATCCACCCCAGATGACCAGAGGTCACTTCAAACATCCCTTCTAAATATATTATTCTGTGATTCCATAACATTGTAACTTTGGCTGATTTCAAGCCCTGACTCACAAATAATACACAGGCATTAAAATGCAGAGGCCTTCATGCATGCAAGGAGCCTCAGCCCTGCACAGCCCCAGGCAAACACCAGAGTCATCAGCAATGCCACAGTGAATGAAACTGCAGAGATGCTCGTGCCCATGCTGAAGAAGTCAGTGCTGGAAACCTTCCCAACATCAACTCTACTGCAGCTAAGGCTCATGAAATAAATGGCAATCAGCAATGCCAACACAACCACGACTAATAGAATCTGTCTTGGCACAACACATTAGCCATGTGAAAAGGATTTGAGTAGGGATGGGCAACCCCCACAGTTATTCCCTCCACAGTGGAGACTGAGAGGTAATATGAAGGGCTCAGACCCATGAATGTTAAAAGACAATTTTTCACATTCAGAGCAAGTTATAAAGCTCATAAATTTTATGTATCCACAAGAAAAACACAAATTGTCTGTATAGGAACAGTTGTCATAAGATGTTCAATGTCTTCTCATAAGTAACGCTGTGATTAACAGGAAAACCAACTTCATTGAAAGAAACACTAGTGAATATTGCCAAAGGTACAAATTCAGTAAAATGTTGCATCGTTCAGTCTCATGATACAAGAATCAGATTGTTTAGCATCTTATGACCTGGGAGTATTCTCTGCAGGCTGGAAAAGGACAATGCCTGTTTTTCTTGACTCTAGAAATTTTGCAAGACATTCTTAAGTCAGCCACTGTAATGGAATAAGCTGTGGAAATCAGAGACTTTGTGCAGTGGTTATATCTCCAAAATGGAATGTGGCAGCAGGAGTTACTCCTTCACTTCAGTGTCAAGAGGACACAGTGCCCATGAGAGGGCTGGAGGTCAGAGGCCAAGAACAAGTGACAGGCCCAAGGTGTAAGGGAGATCCAGCACCTGTAGGAGTCAGCTGCTCATTCAGAATCCTGATTCTCTGCAGCTGTAGGTGTTGCCAGAAGGTGCAGTGGCAGCACCGGCGAGGCTTAGGGCAACCAGAATTTAGCAGGATTTGTGCTGAGGACAATTCTTTGCTGTATCCATTCATATCTGATTCTTTTGCTGAGAGATTTTTAGCTCAGGATACCCTCATAAGATCTGCAGATGAAATCCTGCACTACTGCTCAGCACTCCTGCCATTTGCAGCCCCTGGGGCCGTGGCAGAACTGGGTTAAGACAGACACAACAATGGAATTAGTTGGAACAAAACCAGGCCCAACATGGTTTAAATAGCCACCCATCACCTTTGCAAGAAAGGATTCTGCAGATGTGGGCTTTGCTTCCTCTATTTGTGGGATTTGAATCCACTGACAGCTCTGCACTTAGTTACTGGAACTCTCTGGAGCAGCAGATATACTCCATGTGTGGGTGGATGACAAGAAGAATGCTTTGAGGAGTCTGTTCTCTGGAGGCAGATTGCAGCAATTTAAAAGAAATTTTAAAAAAAGTAAAACAAAAAGGGGCAGACTGGGATCCTCATTCATGGAGGAGCTAAAGAGATCTGGCACTAAGAGGTGACAAGCAAAGTAATTAGAAAATAATTATTTTAAGGGAGAAAGGGATGTAAAAGAGTAGAAGTGAGTCAAGATAATTTCAACAGAATGAATCATAAAAAAATAACATATAGTTCCTGTTGTACTGGGTGACTGAGAGGGACAGGCATGCTCCTAACAAGACATTAGATCTTAACTAGATCTTGGCTCCTGCAGCCATTAAACAGGGGAAAAGCACAGCAACCAACACTTTTCTATTCTGAAAGCTTTTTGAAAACTTGCTTTCACAGTCACTTTATAAAACCTGTAATAGGCCATGTCAAACAAAAACCCCAGTGTCACAAATTCAATCAGTGGTAAACAACAACACTACAAAAATACAAATGCAATTGTCTGTTAAACCATGTTCAAGTTTCCATGCCAGGAAATGCAAGGCACTCTATATGTGTATCTCCTGCAGTGCCCACTGTCTGCTAAAACCCATTGATCTAGATATTCACACAGACACAAGACTGAAGAAACAAGTTCTCCATACATATATAAGCCATCTTTTCCAAAAACAAAATGACAAGCCACTGACAGGAAAGTGCATGGAATCTTATTAGTCTGACACTTTATGTTTCCATATGACATTTCAAACACTAGAACAACACAAAAATTCTGTTTTACACTATAAATGCACAGTGAGGTTCAAGCTAGATTTAATGATTATATCTTTGTTCATGATACAAGTGCAAGAAAAAAATGATACCAGTCCTCTCAAGCAGACTTTGTGAAATTAAATTCTCTTTTTAGGACTCCAAGCTTGCCCACTTCTAACACAATATTTTGTTAAAGTTCTTCATCCTACTATTTACTATTATAGTAATATCACGCAGCAAAGCTAAATATTATTTAATCCACATTTCAATGACAATAGGCCTAATTTGTTTCACTGCCTTTCCAAACACCACAGTAAAGAAGTTTCCTTATTTTGTATTAGTTCTTGATGCTTCTATCCTTTATTACTGGAATAATTTCCCTTTATTCACACTTAAATGATTCCTACTTCAAATTCCCCACATTTGCTTTTTTCCTTCTATGAAACTATTCATTTTTATCTTTTCCTAACATTTTATATCTGTCTTCCAATGCTTTTTCTGACTGAAATGTGTACAAGAAATTTAGAGGTAAGCTTGTCTTCTTTGTAGGAACAAAGCTCAATTTATCTGAGTTTATCTGTTTCCAGAAAGGGAACAATAGAAAGTAACGTCTGATTTTGTACTAGGATGGCAACATCTACATGCATAAACCTGAAAGATAAGAAATTTATTTTTAAAGAGAATGGGCTACTACTTCTAATGAATTTTAAAGTATTTAAGTTGACACAAGAAATAAAGAATAGCCTAGCTTGAACGTAAATTCCTAGTTATCTTGATGAAATGTCTCTCCAGGGAATTAGTAATTTTTGGCAGTAAAGTAATGGGCTTGTTATTTTAGGTAGTTTTTTTTTAATTTGAAGAAAGATCTTGGAGTTTGTGATTAAGGCTTAAACAATCTAGATTCTATGTTGCCTCCACCATGTAGTCCAAATATCACACCAGGCAATCTGCCTGATGTCTTCAAACTTCAATTTTCTTTCTCTAAAATGAGAACGTTTATTTTCTCCCATCAAAATATTCATCTAGTCTGCTTTAGTGTCCATATAATTAAGTCACTGGAGCAACTCATAAAACCAAAAACTCATCATGCACTTGTTTACTCCTGGTCTTGATTTTAAACTGTGAGGTCTGCTACTACATCTGCGTATATAACTAACAGAACAAGACAGAGAAATCATCTGATGGATCTCAGAGCTGCAGGCAGGCAACACTCCAGAAAGCTAGGAGCCCAGGGATAAGAGATCTTAACTTTTAAACAAACATCTTCCTTCTGTAAGAGAATGAAGTACTTGAAATTGAAAAATAATTTTTCTGTACTGTCTCTAAATAAGTGACAAAACTCTCCCCACAACAATGGAATGTTTTTCTTCCTTTGTCTCATATAACAACCCTTACCTATGTTTTTCAGATTAACTTTTTATTTCTCATCCAGCAATGAGTCCAAAACATGAAAAACAAATAGAATTCCAACACATTTTCCCAGTGCCAATGGTTTAAATGTTACGGGCATAACTGTGCAGCTGACTTTCCATAAACACGCAGTGTTACTGTATGTGTGCCCCTTATGCCATGCAATGGAAGCACCAGACTCTGCATAAAGAGTCAGGTTCAGGTTCAGCACTAGCCCACTCTATCAGATCAAAATGACAGCTCACAAAATTTTGAAACTGGCAGAATTTTGAAGGAAAAGTCACTATAACAAAAAAATTGTGTATTAAATAAAATCAAAAGTTCTTAAGTACATTCAGTTGGTCCATGAAAGCTAAAACTATTATGATAAAGTAATGCTGGATGTTATTATTCTGGCCAACAAAGTTCATTAAGGACATTATTTCTGTCATTGTTCAGACAGATAAAAAAAGAAAGAAGAAAAGGGAGAATAACTATTTTTCTACATGTCTTACTAGTTGTAGATTTAAAACTAACTCCAACACCAAGCAAGACAAAATTATAAAGAAGAGCTCTTTGGAAAATTACAGGGCAAAAAGGTGGCCAAGGACCAGAAACCACCACTACTTGACTGTTTTCAAGCAGTTTCAACAGTATTTCTTTTCTCCATGCCCAGTGACATGAAACATTTCAGGAAGACTTAGGAATTGCATGGAGCTTTCACACTGAGAATGTATGTGAAATACTCAAGGACAGGCAAAATGCTCAGAAAAACAAGGTAATTTGAGATGCTACAAAGTCTATTCAAAAGACAGTGTTGATTCACAACCACCAAATAGTGAAGGAGTTCTAAATATGTAGTTGAAGGATACATGCATGTTTTCCTCATCTATGTTCCTTGAACCATCTGTAAGAGCTTCCCTTCAAAGCAAACAAAGCATGGCACATCTTCCTAACAAACAGACCAGATGGAGCAACTTGTTTACTATGCAGTGAGTGTTTGCTTCAGATCTACAGCAGCAGAAAGAAGATAGCCTGAATGTGTAGGTCACAGGTGAAGCAAAAAGCAACATATGGCAATCCCAAAACCACAACGCTGCCAGAGGAGAGTCTTTCAAAAACTTTGAAGAAATAATTCCTATCATTGCTAAGAAAGGAGTAGGTGGCAGGCAGTTTGCATTAGCCAAGACAACCCACTACAAATACACAAAGCCTGAATTACCATCTTGGCAACAGAGAAGAGAGGGGTGCTTTTAGCAGACAGCAATTAAAGGATTTGGCAAGCATCTGGAGGAAAGGAAAGGGTGCAAGTCAAAGATAACGCCAGTATCATTAGTCCAGATAACAGAGGAAGATAAAGACACAATGAGAAATACACAGCAGAAAAATAATGAATTCAGATAGCAGTACATCATCCATTAGGACCAACAGAAGAAACAAGCAGAAGAGCAGAGATCTGTGAAAGCACACATTTGGAGCAGAGAGTCATCTCAGCAACACTGAGAATCATCAAATATTGTGCAGAGGTAGTAAAACACACCTGCAAAAGCAGATGATTAACTTTTTGGTTAAGGAGAAACAGAAAAAAGGCAGTTAATGAATGAACTAGAAAGGATTTTGGAAGAAAGCAGGAGAGGAACACTTGGAAGTAAAGATACAATACAGGTGAGAAACAGTGATGGGAGACTTGGACAAGGATGTTTCAGGCTTAGGGACTAATAGGTGGAAGAGAAACACTTTTCAATTTAACAGAGTACCTCTACTTTCTTAAATGAAGCCAGAGTAAATCTACTAAGTGTGAACAGCTTGCCTTGTCCTAGTTAATTATTTAACCTTTCCTTCTTGCTGAGGGTGAAATACTAAAAGCATTACAGGTGCTTCATAATTGCCACTGGTTAATAGAAGAAAGGTACATGATGAAATACACATTTAGAATTTAGTCTAATTTTATCTGTGTGCTTAATTTACCCTCTGCATTATCTTTTGGTAAATAAAAGTATTTTGCTTCATCTGCTACAGCTCACAGCAACACTAAAGGCTAATCCAACAGTTCAGCATGGAACATCTTTCTTTCCTTCATGCTATTAAGAAGAAATCTTGGAGCTTGCTTTGTCTTCCCATGATTGACATTACAGACATGTAACTGGCAGACAAAATCAAACAGCTTAAGATGAAAATGTTCACACTGGTAGGTCATGGGGAGCACAGAAACTTACCAGTTGCTATAAAGTTCACTCTGGAACAAAAGCTCAAATGAATTGCACTGTGTCGAGTCCAACAAAAGAAAGCACAAAACTAACAAAACCCCCTTTTGCCTCAGTGAGCCCCAAGACCAAGTCAGGATCCTCTCTGCCAAAGAAAGCATGCAGTGCTGCACACTCTCACGACTCGACTGCAAATCTTGCATTGTTCAATGCCTCAACTTCTCAGGTCAAGAGATTTTGATAAAAAGCTACATGATAAATGTTCAAGTGAAGAAAAACATTTAGTCATACAAGTTCAAAGAAAAAAATGTAGTTATTTGAGTATGTATTAACTAAAATCTAGAAACTAATAAAAAAATGTTACTTTCAACAGATTGTTTTCTGCTGATCTCACTGCCTGCAAGAATAAGCCTTATGGTATTTGGATGCTCAAAGACAGTGTTACAGGGAAGTTCTGAAGCAATGCCATGGCCTCTCCTGTTATTCACCTACTAAAAATGCATATCTTACTAAAATTCCAATTAAGCTTTACTCTTTGTACTTTCCCTAAGTAACCTTTAGAAATCCTGTGAGGGACACCAAATTTCTCTTCCCTTCTCTTGCAATAAAACTGAAGCTTCTTCATGTTCACAAGCACAGCACAGTAGTTCTTGCTTCCAGCAGAGAGACAAAACAACAGAAGGCAGCAAGAGAGACTGAAGACCAAATAAAGATAACAGCACTGTCTATTTGTTCATTAAAAATTCCATGTGTTCATCTGCATTAGGTCAGCTAAAGGTGCATTTAAAAAAAAGCCTTCCATAAGGATTTTTTATTTTCCCAAGTATAAATTGCTAAGGGTCTGATACATGTGAAATATAAAGTGACTAACAAGAATTTAAATGTTAAAACATTATCTACTTCATACAATAATTGTTTAGATGAGCTAGATCAATATTTCTAAGTGCATTCAAAGAAGGAATGTTAGAATGACTCAATGTTAATAAGTTATCACTTGAAAGAAGAGAACAGGTGTATTTAACAAAGCAGCTGGGAGAACTCTGAATTCATCTAATTCATAAACAATAATTTTTCTCACTTTAAATCTCTTCACATTTTGAAAACAACTGTCTTTCAATCCTTACCACATGTTCTCAATGCCTAAATTTAAAACAACGTTTGCTTTTAAATTGGGAAACCTGTGCCTGGTAACTGAACTCCTGAAGTGAAATAAAGTGTTTAGCTCCATTGAGCTCCTGTCTACTTTGACCACTGACCAAATTCAAAACTGATTAACAAGCAATTAGGCTATCTTAGCTATGTTAAAATTTGCCATGGCAGTAATGCATGTTGTTGTTGTTGAAATAAGGCTGCTTAGATTTCCAAGGAACATTATGTTAGAGAGCCTCTAAACCCAGTCATATAGAAATGTAAAAAAATTAGACATCAGTTAAAAACACACAGACACAAAAGGTCTGTTTGAACAACTTTCTCTCTTAAGATTAAGACTGTAACATTTTACAAAAACAAAAAAAATCCAATGTTCTTCATGAAACACCATGAATATCTACTTCAGTCAAAGGAAGTTACTCATGTCATACAACATCAAAAGTAGAATATGGAAGAAAAAATGCAGCACAAAATGAATGCAATATTATGTTAATATACTTAACCAGCCCACTAAAGTGCTCCTTGCTCATCAGAAAAAAAACCTGAAAATTCGCTAAAGTCTCATTTTCCTTGGCTTTCCAAAAATCCAATACCAAACTGAACCCATTCAGTATTCCTAAATTTATCACTGCAAGTAAGCACTGTGTGGACTGAAGTGGTGCAGGGAAAGAAGAACTGTAAACAACAGGAAATCTTCAGAGACTGAACTGCTTTATATGCTTTTCATCTGTCATTTACCTACATTTTATATATTTTATTCTCATCACCTGCGTATCTCCTGCACTTCTTATATTGTGGATGTTGAACTTCTGAGTGAATAGAGACATTCAGGAATAGGGGCTGAGTTGGAGTTTGTCCCCAACAGATCCAAAAGCTAATGCTATCAAGTCAAACTTATCACTGAAACTGAACTTACTGAACTCCAGGGTGTATTTTACCTCAGTTTCAGCACTGCCCTAGGCAAAGTCTTTCAAGCATTAACAAAGAACTCCCACCATGCAACCACACTATTACCTTCCTTTATTCATCCACAGAATGCTCTTTATGTTATTTTGTTTGACTGTTAATTTTTTGGAAATTACCAAAGAGGCAGGAAAACACAGCATCTCTAACAGAAAATTCATAAGTAGCAGAGTTCATAGGAAAATTATGTATAATCTCAGAAGGCTTCAAGAGATTTAGCAGAAAAAAAAGGTATGAGACAGCTTTGCTATTTCATACTGATACTCTAAACTTGTCTTTTATTATACAGAACAACAAAGAAGAACAACACAAAGGGCTGTTAAATTATCAATATGCAAACATCTAAAGCTTCATTTTTTTGTCCAGTTTAAATGAGCAATCAAATTAGTCCCTTGGTCTGAACAGACAGCTAAATATGTCCGCCTGCACTGGTTTACTCAAAAAATAACACCTTAAAGCTAATTGATATGATAGCTATCAATGAGTACATATGATTGCTGCCATAGGTATGCTAGCATGCTTCTGATTAGATGGCTATCTTCTCAAGCACAATTTAATAGAATTTATATGGAAAGGGTTCTGCAAAAACTAAGGAGCTGTAAAAATTATCTTACTCTTCCAAAACTCTGAGCCCTCTTTCAGATTGATATAATCTATAGTTGCAGACTTTTCCTCCTCATCCCACAAAAAAAAAAAAAAGGAATTCTGTAGTTACCAAAAGCCAAAACCAAAACCAAGAAAACCCCCAAAATATCAAACAAACACCAACACCACTTAACTTCATGCTCTATGCTCTACTATTTGTGGTTTTTTGCAGGCAAAATATTCCCTGGAAGGGCCCAAGTTACTGGAATACCTAATTTTCCACCAGCTATTATCTGAAATTGTCAGAAGACAAAATGCTGAAACTGCCTTTGGACTCTTCCCCAGTTGGTTGAAAGATTTATCAGTGGTATCACTGGAATGGAGATTTCATCATAAATCCTGTGTGACTTCAGGGTGTGCAGATTAATATAGGCACATCATACACTGCAAAATTACAAAGCCTTTACAAGGAAGAGCCAAATTCTCTTTGAGAACTCTGGACAGATGGCAGGATTTGACTATCACTAAATCAGCTTAGTCAAATACATTATTAGTTCTCCGACCCAATATTTGCTGTGTATTCCCAATGAAACTGCTGAAAGAAAAAGGCGATGTGTCAAGCTTATAGCAAGCACACATCAGAAATCCATTTTTCTCCAAGATCAATCTCTTCCTGCTGTGCTAGAAACTTATACAAATTACAGAAAGGCAAAGCTCCTCTTGAAAAAGCAGCTGATTACAAAACACTAAAGGTCAAAACCTAAACTCTACTTTTTTGTGCATTTGCTATTTAATTTAAGTGTCTCTTAAGCTGCTTCTTTGCAGCTATGGAGTATTTCAGAAAAATCTGGAGGTCTGACTGCCAGAGAACCCCCACATCAATGAACAAGCATAATGGACTTTCAGGTATCTAAAATAACAGGTCCCTCAAAGGCTAGAGTGCAGCTTCTCTGTGAGATAATTCCATCAGCAAGGGATGAGTGCTTCACTTATCAGAACTGCCACATAATGCTCAAGCACAAATTAATGCTTGCAAGAAAAGATGCATGTCTCTGCTTTGGTTTCTAGAAGGCAATTCAGAGCTCTTGTTAATTTTCCTCTTAAAAGCATAAGGAATCAAAAGCTTTCATAGAATTACCAGATTTGTAACCAAGCATTCACAGGGAAATTTATTTTTTCAGTACACAATGAAAATTTGTTTTGATGGAAGTCACAGGCATTCATATTTTACTAAAAGAAATTATTCTCAAACATTTTTGCCTGTCCTCTGTGCAGTGACATTTCTTCTCCCCTGTCACCATAAGGTTAATGCTCAGGAAGGAGAACAAAGTGACTATTACTGTGCATGACAAGGATTGTTTGCTGCAGCAATTACTCTTCAATCAGAATGTTACTTTTGTTTACACTCAACAAGGATAAAAATATGAACCCTAGATATTACCATATGCTAAATACACATTTTACACTACTTGAATTATGAGCAGGCAACACACTTTAATACAGGTGTGGCATGGCTTTTAATGCAAAATTATGACACCTCTTTTGAAATCCTAACATTCTGTGCTATTAAATACCTGTTCTCATTTTCATCTGCATGAGAGAGGTGGTTAATTTTATTTGCATCAATACACTGAACTAACAGGTATATTCTCATTTGTATGACAGTGAATGCTGTATTCTTATAAGCTGTATATTCATTTCCATTAATTATTATCTAACATACAGTCAATGCTTCAAGTTTCCAATGAAAAGGATTAAAAAAAATTGGCTCCATAGAAAGTACTGTGATTTTCAATATATGTTAAGATTTTTAATAGTGATACCAAGAGCTCATGAATAGAATTTGCATAGACAGCGCACAGTCTCCCCAAAACACTTCTACAATTGATTCCTTCTGTGATTTGACTTTGACTGAACGGTGTCACGTAATTTATTCACCATTGTTTGGGACAGGCTCTTTAATTCCCTTCTGACCCTTGAACAACGTGAGGGTTGCGTGTGTCTCTGTGTTAGCGCACGTCCTGGTTAACTGCACTAATCACACACAACAGGCCTGTGCTCACTTAGGTGGGTCTTCTCAAATAGATGGCAATTAAACCCTCCTACATATGAATCACTTCACATTCACAGAATACTTTCTATGTGAGCACTAAATATTTACAAATGAGGCTGGCATATTTTATATAATTTCACCACCTCGGCTGAGATGACTAAGGAGCGCTATCATTATGTACATAGCAGAGTTATAGGCAGGTGCAGATTAAACAAGGTCACCTTATTCCTCACTCCCATCCTCCTATTATGGCTATGGTACCTGGACTCTGAACTTGACACACCACTCATATTGCTGGCTTGAAATAAAACGTGCCCCAGTTCTGGATACTTTACATGTTTTGTAAAGAAGAAGTTATGATTGTTATTCGTTAAGATTTTAAGAAGTTTTCCACATATCCTAGTATGCTCATTTAGGCTACACTCTCTTCCACAGGAATAAAAAAAATGAGATGAGCTGTCTCTGCTGAATTCCTCGTTCTGAAAAACACAAACATCATCAACTTCAAGTCTAACACTGCAACCCCAAAGGAATTTTGGAGGAGAAAAAAGTTACTGACTCCTTCACAGCCTCCTTCAAAATGACAAAGATAAAGAGAAGAGTCAATATGCTAATGGTCACAGTGCTGCTTGTTGGAGACATTCTAAAGGGAAGCCTCTGTCTCATGGGAAGCTCCAATCTGCTTCTCAACTATCAGCAAATACACTTTTAAAAGATCAAAATTAGAAAACTCTTTTCCCATGGAAGATGAAATACAGCATATTGAGCTGACTCTTACTACACATTTTCATTTGAAGCAAAAACACTTCTACTTTCCCAAAATAAAGTACTTTATGTTTTGTTTAAAACATTTTAACAGTGGTATATTATCTGTATTTTTAGTATTAGGGCCTTTGATTACCTTCCTTTTAAAAAACACAATGCAAAACTGAAAACATATTTACTATGCAAAGCATACGACACACTAGATTATAATTTGTAAATAAGGCACTAGATTTGTGAACAGAGATTTTGCAAATCCTGAAACAACTGCAGGATGTATTTGTTTAAACCAAACCACACAAAGCAATAAAACATGCCTACTTCCAATTTCTGTACTTCTGTTATGAATTACTCCTTACACTGTATCCTGCAGAAAGAACATTTGTAGTTTTATTATTATTATTAATAATACTTGAAAAAACCTGGATAGTCCTAGCATTTTACCATCTGTAGTTGAATTAGCTGGCCTTTCATTTTGTCTTTATAACCAGCCATCATCATGCAGAGTTTATCTATGAATAAACCACTTGGTAACAGTACTTTGTCACCTTCACATATATTATTGATGAGAAATCTGACAAGCTGCCAATTAAGATGCTCCACTGCTTGTCCCATCTCCAGGCTCAGCCTGAGGTACGGATGGAACAGTTGCAGTGAAAACTCAGTTTTACATTTCAAAGAAAGTTCAAAGGCAGTGAGAAAAGGCTGCCCTGCAAAGGACACAAAAATTGTATTAATTGCTGGAAAAGTTTATTTCAGTAGACTGTATTATTTACTCTGTATGATAATAAAAATTAGACTATGAGTCCACATCTTGTTCAACTAGATGTTCTACTTAGTTTTGCATTCAGTCCTGGATTATATCTATGAATCTGACATATAAAACAATTACAACACTAATCACAGTTTAGTATATACAGAAATATATAGATTTAAATAACGGTCAAGATATAAACCAAGCAGATTTAAGTGCATTTGTGTTTCTATTGCTACCCCAGCAAGACATACAACAGTATTTCTTGGACCCCAAAACATTGCCCAGTAATAAATTAAAGGTCATACCAAAAGTATCTGATATCAGGATGCTTTAAAATGAACAAGCAACCCTGAGATCACTTGCATTCCCTGCTTCCACCCAAATTCTCAGGTTGTGAAAAATCACCAAGCCATTCCATAAACACTAAGTATTTATTCCATGACTGATTAGTCCTTTCTAAGGTAAGTATAACAGAATAATTTATCCAACAGAAATTACCCACATTAAATATTATTTAAAATACACATATGTTTTTTAAGATATTAATATAAAATAAGATTATACTGGCTGCATCACAAATCTTTAATCTTGGTTTTGCAAAACCAAACATCCTTTTTTTCCTGTATTTTTGAACATGAGACTAAATATCCCATGTTAAGACACACTTATCAGCTGCCAGTGAAAGTCATAAATACAAGAAACACTACAACTTTGCAATAAGTCCACACTGTAACTATACCACATCTACACTATAAGTTAATGAGAAAGAGCTGAGCTAAATCACCACTAAGAGAGAACACAAAATACTTCTCTTACCTCCATTTCTGTGCAGTGTAAACGCCCTGATTTATCTGTAAGAGAAAAAAAAAAGTTTTCAGATAAAGAGACAATGGAAGAACAAAACTAAAAAGTTGAGTCACTTCTCTTATTTGAGTAATTTCCAAATATTCCTTGTCTTACCTGAATCACACATTTCAATAATATTTGTATTATATATGCATCCTGGTATTAAGAACAAGAAGGCCCTACCCTTTTTATTTGGATCCTTTACAATACTGTCTTTTAAAAAGATGTGTCTTTAATGCCTCGCTTCATTATTTAAATCATATGATTGATGTTTAGCCATGGAGGGAACATGAAAACATGTTGGCTTAAATTAAGCAGTAGCAAATAGTTATTTCAAGAGAATAAGCAGCATTAATTCATAAACTAGGGAAAAGCCACTGTTTCATCTGCTACTTCTGGGATTTCAAAGAGTTCAACAGAAATATGAAGTTCAAGCAAATGAAAGTTAAAACATTACTATACTATTTTTGTAAGTCCCACTTGTCAATTTTTGCATTTCCTCTGAGTTCAGAAACATCACTTAGGAATTTGCATAATAAAGAAAAATTAAGTTTCTGAACTGTTTCATTAAATGGAAATCTCAGTTTTCTGAAACACAAAACAGTTTTATACCAAAGTGGCTTGACAGCTTAGCAAAAAGAAGACTGAAATTTCACAGCACATTAGGAAAGCATCATTTCATTTAAATCACGAAGTTTATAATTTTGTATTAATAATCCTTATCAAAGTAGGGCCAAGAAATCCTGACAGGACGATTTCCTGCTGGAAAAAAAATATTCAAGGAATTTAATTGCTCCACAGTAATCTACCCATTTGAAAGGGGATCTCCCAAAACTTTCATTTCAAAATACACGGATATAAAATTTTACATTTTTTGTCTTAGCTTTTCAGCTTTATTGCATTCACACTGCTGGTTTAGAATTTGCAGCTTTGGACCCAATAGCACAGAGCCTACAAAATGCATGACAGAATTCTGAGATCTCGTGTACTCAAAAACTAGAACAGGATGCGTTTGCTTGACTGTGCACGCGTATTCTAAGAGCACACGTTCAGGTGATGATTAGGAAGGATTTACTGCAGTAGTTTGGAAAAGCCTGTGATTTGTACCCATAATTGGACGGACTATTTTATCAGACTGGCTGACAAGCCCAAGGAAGCTCACCCAACTGGCTGGCACAATGCTGGCACAGAGGAGTGATCCCACTGACTTCATATGACAAATGTGAACAGCAAAACACTCAGCTCTGGGAAGAGTCACCTGCACAGAAAAACTTAATTTTTCATACTGAACTGGTCACCTTCCCTTTGGAACTAAAGGTTAAACACGTCCTGAATTAGTAGGGAACACCCACCTAACACGGTGAAAGTTGTTTACTTTCCTTTTGAGCTGTTGCCAAAGCAAGCTAATGCTTAGCACTGGTGTCTGACTTCAAAACCAAGAGCAAAGAGAGTCTTTAAAAGGCTTTTGCATCGCATATCATCTTTTCTAAAGGACTGGTACCTCTGGTTCATTCACTTTCAGAACCACATAATAATTTTTTTAGTGTTTAAAATGGTAACATTCATGTGATTGTTACAAAATATAAACAGGGGAAATTTGCTGAGAATGTTTTTAACTGATAGGATTATTAGCAGATTTATTAATATTAGGGGCTACTTTTGTGAAATCAAATGTCAGGTGACTAAAACAATGTATCTTTTTGATACAAGATGATACAAGATTAATTCAGAGAAATGTAGTCAAGACTGGGGAAGAAAAAAAGCACAAAGCTTAAAAGACAGCTTTTAAAGCTGTCTTTAAAAAGACATTACTTTAAAAAAATTACTACTTCATTAAGTACTAATTTTAAACCAGTAGCAATGCAGTGCATACACTAGGCCACCAATGTCTGCAATCATTGATAGTTTAAAATATTCGGACTTGCATCTCCTACTGTCTAAAGGAACAGGAGCCAAGCTGTCCACTAGATCCTCTGAGTAGCACCAAGCACTCATTGCTGCACCTCCCAGCAGAGCTGAGATCCTATGAACATCCTTTTAGCAGAAGTCCCAAACAAGTCCTGAAGCACAGGAAACAAATAAATCAGCCGGGACCAAAACAGGAAAGATAAAATTTGAATTTCTGAAAGTAACAGCAAGAATCTTATCTTGCAGCTCCTTTGATAAACTTCCATGAAAGCTGTTCCTCAAGGAAAAGCACTCAAACTCTGGAGTGCTTTTTTTATTATTAAACTCAACTATCTACTCCTATTTACACCAGTATTTTAAACCCCAGTAGAATTGTCATGAGTGCATGTGCTGGGGCAGGAAGGGGGAATAACAAGTCTTTCATGCATGTATCCTAGCTGGTGCAAGTGACTGACTTACAACATTTTAATATACACGGCATTATGGTAATTATAACCATTCCATGTGCCTCTGTACCCTGAGACCAGCTATACACTTAGCACATTTCCCAAAGCTGTTCACAGTCACTTGTGGACTCACTCCATTGGGAATTTACCACATTTCTGAAGAGATCATTAACAATACTGTTGATGCACTCACATGCATCTATCAAGACTGAAATTAATTCGCTTTTATTTGGCCCCTGCAAGCCAGTTTATACTGGCTTTATCTATAGTGGCTGGGAGTAGAAATTTCGTCTCTCTTCAGCTGACATGACTGAAAAAGCAGTAACTTGTAAATGTAGCCTAAGGGTCACACTCCCTTCATTAGCACTGGAGAAAACGAAATTCCCCAGAAGTCATAGAACAGTCTCTGCAAGCAGGATGAAGTGCTTCTCTGGTAAACAGGTGAAGCCTTAATAAATTATTTCAGCTGCTGATTCTTAACATAAATGAAGACTTTTCCAGACTTCAGAACCATTCAACTAGATATTCATCTGTGCAGCATTTTTACCACTCTTACTGCCAAAAAAATTCAACAGTAATTTTCCATGACAGTTTTCAAATAAAAGCTAATGCATTCATTACTAGTAAACAGCATAACTTTAACTGTCAACTGCAGTTTATAAACAAACTTGGTTTGGAAAATTAGATCATTTTTCACTCTCAGTTTGTTGAAATGCAAAAACTGAAGAGTTTTTGAAAGAAGGAAAGTGACTTACATTGGAGGTTTCCTGTATTTCTAAAAACAGTCTTCAGAGAGAAACATTCAATAGAAAAAAAGAAAATTAAAAAGAAACCCCAAACCTTCACATTCATTTTTTGCTCTTCAAAATTTCTATTTGAAAACCCTGAGCAAGAGGAGTCATGACAAACTTTCCTCAAGCACCAGGGAAGACTGTCTCATCCCTTCAGGCAGGAGCTCCCAGTACTCCTACCAATGGTAAGAAGCACACATTTAAGAGTGAGTTTTAAAAGCAACACAGATAAGTCAGTATGTTAGAATAGACTGACCCAGCATATTTGTAGGACAGCATGTGGGATGTGCCAACCCATCTGCACTCCTCTATCTGAAGAAAAACCAGGCTACTAAGTTGACTTTAGTGATGTGACACCACAATCACACAGCCACCATTTGGGCTATAATCAGCAGATCTAAGAGCCCTGCAGCTCAGAGCATCTCCCTAGCCTTCCTCAGTGTCTCAGACTCCTCTGCTCACATCCAAGGCAGCTTCTGCAAGACAGCTTCTTTCAGAATTGAAATGATAAGCGCTGATTTTTCTGGCAACATTGTGGCTGACGCACATATTGGCAACAAACCTGAAACTCATTTTGGGTTTAAAGATTAATACTGTAAGTAAATGTCACTGCCCACTTCTGCAGGTTTGGAGTGAAATCAAGCTGCCACTGCTACAACAACACAACTGAAGTTGCTCTCAGGAATGAAAGACACTGCCTGTATGCACTGGAGGACAGTGGAAGAAGAGGATGAAGAAAGAAAATACGGGCCAACCTAGGGAAAGGGAGCAAGGAAGAACATGAAAGTCACTAACTCAAGTTCCTTGAGTTGTACAGTCTTTAGTCACACCCCCCCAAATTAACAATAAACTCAATTTGCATTTGCTTTCTGGCTTTTACATCTTCAAGAAGCACCGTAGCTACAGTAGAGAGCTTTTCTTTGCCCTTAAGAGAATGAGGATTCCTCAAGTAAAAAAATAAAAATAAGTTCAGACTCACATTTAAACATCCAGAAACTGGAGTTTTGGTAACTTTGGAATTACCAAAAACTGGAGATTTGGTAACTAATGTGAAACTGGTCAGATTAGTTTCCAAAAATGACAAGTTCATCCATACAAGAGTCAAGATGAGCACCAATAAAAGGAAAGGGAACGAAAGAAGAAAGCAAAGGCAATCATACCAGAAAAGGAAAAGAAATAAATATCCAAAGAATAGGATTTGTAATTAAATGAAGGGAGAGGAAAATGTTGATGTAGGAGAAATGAGCCAAGCTGACGAAAGACAGTGAAAACTTGCAAGAGAAAAAGAAACAGGGAAAAAAGTGAAAAATATAAAGACAAATACAGGCAAAGGATATCCTAGGAGTAAGACACACCAGGATGCAGGGAAGAAGGTCAAAAAGAGCAAGAACATGAGAAAGTGGAAGGAAGCAGACTGGATTAGGAGAGGTAGAGACCGCCTCTGAGCAGGAAGCACAGAGACCCAAGTTCTTAAGAAAAATCCTTAGGCTTTGAGTATCAACAAATCCTTCCTTTAAACTGTAATTAGAAGGTAACAAGAAATGGGATGACATTTTAGAACTTGTGGCTTCTTGGCTATGACTCATGATTTCTGTATCAGACTACAGCTGATGACTTAGTAATTATATGCCTCGTTTTTCTGCTTAGGAAAGGAAAGAGAAAACTGTAAAAATTTTAAGAAAATACAAGGAAAATTCTCAGAGATGTTTCTAGACCAATGGCAATCAGGACTTTCCTTCCCTGTGCCAATCTCTTTTCATGCCTTCTATTTTCTCTATTCAACACTTCATGGAAGTTACTACTACTTTTGAACAGTCATAAGCACTTTTTGTCTATTGCACAAAGTAAAGGTAATGACTAAGAGGTCTTCTGTATTAATACCCTGCTAGATTTTGTAATAAAACCATTTTAAATTGCAAATTAACAAATCCAGGCTACCTTAGTGGTAACTCCTAAGATATAATTACATGGTCATTGTCTTGTCTCATTTCTATTCTGCACAAGGCTGTGATGAACATAGGATTTTTCTATGTTCCACTGCTTGCTCTCTTCAGCAAACTTGTAAGTGTTCCTTCGGATCACATCAATTTTTGTTACTCTAAGATTAATATTGCGGTAGTTCTGCATCTCCAAGTGCTACTGGACTCCATTCATAGCTGCCAATCTCTTCTGTAGATACTTAAATAAATACAGATACTGTACTCATCCTCCTCCACCCTGTACAGGTATCAACTCTTCCTAAAAAAAAAGTGTGAATTTGCAGAGTTCACAAGCCTTGATTTTTATTTTTTAAAATTTCTGTTACTCTGATCACATTCTAATTTTTCTTGGAGCTACCCAATTGCCTGCTCATTCAATACATACGTGTGCTCCTGGCAGAACTGTGACTCCATTCAAGTCATCAGCAGTTTCTCCCATCTTTTTTGATGGATCCAGAGCTTCAAGCAGGTTACAGCTTTTCTAAATTGGTAACTCAGCACTACTGGATCTGTTAAGAACTGTCACCAGCTGTTAATAAACTCTCTCAAGTAAATGAAAAAGGAGTTCTCTTAATTCTTCTCTACCTCAGCTGTCTTTGCACTATACAAAACAACTCATCTCCTTTTGTTCCTCTTAAACTGCACACTAATAAAATACAGTAATGCAATCATAGTTGCATGTGTCATGCAAGCCATTTTAAGGTTTTATCAGGAATAAAACAATATTGTCTCCTTATTGGATCTGATGCTGTAATGTGATATACTAATTCAGAAACAAAGAGCAAACACTCCTCAGTTTCCTTTTAACAGATATTATGAAAAACTTTCTCTACTTCCATGAAGGTATGTTCATTGCCAACAAGCATGCAGGATGTTACATATCTTTAATCCTCTTGTTACCTGCAACATTCCTACTGCACACTTGGCAAACACACTCAGGCTTGGGTAAGATCTATCCACAGCTCTGCTGCCATGCTCTGCTGTCATTTGCACAGCCTGTAACTCTGATCCTGTCCTGCTCTGAATCATCCTGTTCAAGGCTCTCTCTCTTTCTCTCTTTCTCTCTTCCCCTCAGTCACATCATACACTGCTATTGCCTTCCTTTTCAAAGCTCTGCTTGTGCTCCCCAGTCCACCCATCACCTCTCACTGAGCACTGTGGGGTAAACTATCACCTGCAGCCAGCCCTGAAGCTGGACTCCATTATCCATTACCTATTCTGCACCCCCTCCCCCCCAAAAAGCATCTTTGTTCTTTCTTCAGCAATGCCCCATAGGGACATGATATTAACTCTCTGCAACATCATGGCAGATGTCTCATTTTTCACTCTTCTCTTCAACTGCTGTTAACAATGACAACTGAAATTCCATTTTCCTTCCTAAAGCAACATTTTTACTGCATTAGAGAAGAAAATGACTGTTAAAGTCTTATCTTTTACTTTAAGTCATTATTAATACCAGGGACCCACAATTCCTCAAAGTTCTCCTTTCTAAGTTCATATTTCAATGTTTTCCTTAGGAATAAATGCAGTTTTCAGACAACACCAAATCAGAGTTAATTTGTTCACTGCATACTTACCATCTTCAATATTTCTCCATACAAATACAGGCAACTAAGG
Source organism: Passer montanus (assembly GCF_014805655.1). Classification (NCBI taxonomy): domain Eukaryota; kingdom Metazoa; phylum Chordata; class Aves; order Passeriformes; family Passeridae; genus Passer; species Passer montanus. Next base: position 8,797,148 of record NW_024366480.1, on the reverse strand, counting down.
TCACTTATCCCTGTTGGCAATTTCCTTCCATTTCTTTTGTGTAGGCATTTGAAATATGCACCTTTTTTTTTTTTAACCAAACACATTATTTTGCTTTGCTGAGATCTTTTCTTTGCTTATTTTGTCCTCCCCTACCAGAACTGCCTACAATAGGATGCCCAGCATCTGCTGATATTCACAGAGAGCCCACACAACCCCCAGTGCATGGGATGCATCCATATAAGCCATGACTGGAAGGCTTCCAGTTCATGCTTACGTACTGGGAACCACCCTGATGACAGAAAGCCTGGCAAAAATAAAGCCTAAGCTTTCCCTCTTCCACAGATCAGTAGAGCAAGAAGAGATAAAAGCATCAACTCACTGAGGCTCCTCTCTGCTGTCTAGTAGTATTTTCATCCTACTTGATATCCAATATTAAAATATCTACATAGGCATCTATCTTAAAACTCTTGCACAAGAAAGTGAGGCTCAATACATCAAGCCTTACTATTCTTAAATGCAGATGTTTCTGAATACCCTTGAATTAGATTTGAATTCTGAACATAATTAAATCTTCATCCTAAAGGTACTATTTCTTTTAGCACTATTCATAGCAACACCTCTTTCAAAACTTCAAGAAAGGCTACTCCCACCCATCGTCTTTAAGAAGGGTCAACAAAATTAGAAGAAAGATGGTAGTACGTTTATTTTACACTAAAAGTCATGCATATTTTTTTCAGTAATCCACCAGGGACTGACAGATAAGAATGTCTTCATGCACGCAAGTTGAATTTGCAATTATTCTTACTGTTTCTCCATTCTTGCCTTCCAAAATCTGGGCCGTAAAAGGGACATGGAAGTCACTAAAACTGCCAAGACAACATAAACTATTCTTCTCCAGCATGTCTCACCCTGAGCCCTCCAAGTCCCATAAAAGCCACCATGCAGTCAACTTTTCTGTGATCTTTTTCCTTCAAAGCCAGAATACTCCATGCATTATGCCCTCCTGCTGAACACCTGGCAGATTTCCAAGAGAAAAATCTGCATAGTACTCACTTCTGGTAAGGCCAGCAGTAATTTCCCTGTGTGCATTCTCTCTTAGGGCTGGAGGATGAGGCAAAAGAAGGGCCACTGACACTACCCACAGTTCAGGGTCTCGGGAGGGAGATGAAGGCCAGGAAGAGCCACATTCCTGCCAGCCCTGAACAGCCAACAGCTGGAAGTGAGCCCAAATCTATGTTCAAAGTATCCTTCTTTGCCACTTTCCGAGATCCTCATGGCTGTTCCCCTTCAGGAACTCATGCTATGCCCAAAGTCAGGGGCCACCTTTGCTAAGCCAGAGGTCTGGCACTTACAAAACATCCTCATTTTACCAAACCTGCTCACCCCCAAAACTGTTCTGTTTCCCACCTCTGGGAAGGAGGTGGCATAGCCTCTGTGCTGAAAAGCAAGGGCTCCTTATCCAGCTTGCAGCAATGACACAACCCCAATGAAACAGATTGCTCCACACCCTACAGTATCCTGGTGCCCCCAAATCCTGGGCATGATGTCGACTGCCAGCTCTTGTGTGGGTTTTCTGCTCCTCTATCTATCACTTCATTATTGTTTCAAGTTTATAAAAACATGTGTAAATGCAGTTCTGCAAGAAGAGAACTTGAAAGAGTCAAACCACATGTTTACTCCTAACATTTTAGCTCATTCAGAAGTTATTTTTTATTGCATCTGGCACTTTACTGGATGCCACCATTAGCTCTTTTCATATAAACTGCAAGTTACAAAGACTGCTAAAGCATCCATTAGTCAAGATAATTTCTACACTGTATCTCCAATTCCACCACGGGTATTTCAAAGCAACTCACACTTCTGTGGTATTTACATGTCACTAAGACAACCATAGTGAGCTTTATGTTTATTTTGCATATTCACGCAAAATCTTTTCTTCCTTACTTTGGTTCTGGAAAAGTAAAAGGGTTCATATTGCTCTGTAAAAATGGCTTCATGTGCATCTCTAGAGCAAACTCTGTGACATGACTGCATTTGCTCCCGACGTTGCCCGAGCCCCACTGACAGGCGTGACTGATCACAATCCTGGACAAAGCCCGAATGTTCACTACCCAAAGACACCATTCTTCAGGGATTCCTTTATTTGCCCACACAGGATTCTGTTGTTTACTAAAATAGAAACTAACAGCCAATATTTGTTCCTGTGAATTATCCAAACCTATGCACCAACCTACACCTATACATTTTTTATGTATTGCTAGAACAAAACAGCTTTACAACTCAGAGCATTAACCCGCAGAACCCCTATTGCTCTAACAAACCTCCTGACATAGGCATTTAAATCTAAATTGTCTGAAATACAAAGGCAGGAATCCTTCCTGATCCTCCTCTTGTCAGGGATTCAGGTGATATCAATGGTGACACGAAAATGAACAACTGGGCAGCATTTTCATCCCTCATATTTTTACTTATTTTTAACCAAAACCTTATTTTTTTTAAAGATAATGAAATATTAATAGATCACACAGATAAAACTGGAAAGATCTGAAAATCAGTCTCTGGTTTTATTTAAGGATGGGATTCAACTCCAAGGGCATTTTTCTGCCCCACTATCAGTGAAACTCATCTCTTTCCTATCTCAAGGACATTTTTCTTCAATTTCTATGTATTGTTACTTGAAATTTCAAGTATTGAACATGAACTGGTAAACTGTTTCACAATAAACTGCTTTGGAAAAATACCACCAGTTTCTGCATAATCAGTACTTCTTCCTAAGAGAACTTTAATTTGTATCTTGAAAGTTAAATTATTGTGACCATACAGCTTCAGGGCCTGTTATGTTGTACTGCTCCCCAGGCCACAGAGCCAAAGCACTGGTTCTTCCTGAGCTTTCACTGGTGCAAAGAGAATACAGGAGCCTACAAACAAATACCTATTCCACAGGCTCAAGCTGTAACTGGCTGAGGAAGCACATTAATCATCATCCAAAGAGAATGCAGTGAGTAATAAGGAAAAGAATAGGAACAGTTCAAAAGAAACCAATGACAAGCAAGCCTTCTGTCAGCTCCTCAATATTCAGTACAGTGAACTCCCAACATTCGACGTATCACATATATAACAATTTCCAGTGAAAACCTGCTCCAGGTTTCACAAATCAAGAACAAAATCCCCTGTGAAAGCTTGGAGGATGAGAGGCCTCTGTTTCCAAAGTCTGTTCAAAGTTAGGTAGATGAGGAAGGCCAGGGGCAGGGAAAGGTCCCCAGGAGGAATCCTACCTCTTTTCAAATCCAGGCACCTACCAGCCTGCAGATGATGGAAAAGCGAGTTCACCAAGGATGCTTTAGGAATGGACAGCTGGCAGAAAAATCCCTGCCTCCCCTTCTGCTATTATAGGCACTGGAGGGGCTACTCTCCCTGGGATAGCTCCTGCCTCCTGCTTCCCTGGGAGGTCTTCACAGACTGCTTATCTTTGTTTAGGTACATACACACGGTCTTAAGATTCTCAAGATATAAGCACACACATGTGGTGTTATACAAAATAATACATACACTAATAAGGGGGGAAAAAAAAGAAAAATAGACAGGGCTGGAATATTTTTAAAAAATCTCATCCATCCGAAAATTTAGATGTCATATCAACATACACAAGTTAGCACATGTTGATTAAAGCATTTTCACAGTAAAGCTTTCATGTAAAATAAACATGCTGGATATCAGTGAGGGGCCTGAATTCATATCCAAGTATATTCAACACGCTCCTACAGCAAGTAATGATATTGTGTACGAGGAAATAGGTTAAGTCCACCAATAGCAAGAAAAAAGCCACAAAAGAAAGAAATACATAGTAAACTAATGTATTTCCTGCAATAGAAAATGGAAAGTCTTGATGTCATCTCAAAAGACTGTAAGCAAAAGCAGCACACGACATGCAACACAAAACTCTTCAATGCGCTTGTGACATGCAGATGCCTTGGTCAGGAGAGCATGTTCCTGGAATTTCTGGGTGTCGGTCTGGCATTTAATTAACATTACAAAGACCTGGTTTTTAAAACAATTTTAAAAGCACACCAGATCACATTCAAATGGAAGTCATTATTAGACTCATTACAATTGCAGAACTAAATGATGTCCTTTCTTCCACTAAATATATTTTGATATTTGCATGTACCACTAGCTCCAAACTGGATTACTGCAAGTCTCTGCCAAAAGACTTTTCAGACAGGCACTGTATCAAAAGGCTTCATTAAATTGTAACACCAGGCATAATATTCGTGCTCTAAATGCTGAGGGCTCCATTAATCCCATTTTGTGAATTTACCACTGCCTTCTGAATCACACAACTTTAAAGTGCTGAAACCTCTGTCTTCTCAGAAAATTCTGTGACGTTGAATGTGGACTAGGCTGATACTGGGGAACACCATCATGTATTGGCCACATCCTTCTGCTGCCCATCTTTGATTTCTTTTCAAAAATTGAGCTTTACTTGCAACAAAAAAAAATACTGCTGTTCACATTTAAAATCAGAAGCTTTGAAAGGCTGAGAATAAGACATGCCGCCCTCATTTTCCTTTCCAATGCAAAATACGCTTTCCTGGGCATTTTAACGAAACAGATGGTAGGTGCTAAGCCCCTGTACACGGCTTTCTCACTTACTTAGCGTCAGCACACATCTACATGGATATATTTCTAATAGGTGCCTTTTGATGCCAAACTGTTCCGGGAGCCGCTGCGGGATGCACGGCGCGGCCGGAGGAGCCCAAAGGGCAGGGAGCCCGCAGGAGCGGCGCTCCCGGTGCGCGGATGACACGGGACTGATTACGCACCGGGAGAGACGACGCAATTATAAAACACTGGACCCGCATTCGCCTGCCCGTGCCCGCACGCAGGCGATCGCATCCCAGGAGAGGGGCTCTACCTTTGCAGGCACGACACCGAGATGCCACGGAGACACACACACACACAAACACATAAACACACACACGCACGCAGAGCCCCCACAGCCCCCGGCAGGACCGAGGGGCCGGGCGCTCGCCCACCGCGACCCTCGGGCGGGAAGGGCGGTCGCGTCCCGGACAAAGGCTGATGCAGACGGGCGGCCGCCCGCGCCCGGCCCCCGGCTGCTGCGGCGGGGGCGGCCGGTCGGGCCCGTCCTGCTCCAGGGTGACGGCGCCGTCCCGCCAGACGCGGAGCTGCGCGGCCGCCGCCCCCAGCCTGGCGGTCGGGGTCTCTCCGCGGCGGGCGCGCAGCGAGGCGCAGCACTGGTAACACACGGCCCACGCCTGCTCCTCGTTGATGGGCTGGTTGTAGAGCCGGAGGATCTCCTCCAGCGACAGCGCCTCCGGCTGCCCGCCGGACCCGCCGCCGCCGTCCTCCTCCTCCTCGGCGGCCGGGCGGGAGGCGCCGGGCTGGGGCTCCATGCCTGCGTCCGCCGCGGGGCTCCTCGCTCAGTGACCGGCCCCGCCGCCGCGGCAGCGGCTGCTGATGCTGCTGCTTGCGCTGATGCTGCTGCTGCTTGTGCTGCCGCCCGGTCCCGCCGTGCTCATCCTCTCCGCCCCGCTAGTGCCACCAGGCCGCCGGACGGAGAGCCCGGCCCGCGCGGCAGGCAGCAGGAGCCAGGAAACAGGCAGGAGTCAGGAGGAAGGCAGGCACAGGATCGGCGCCCGGTCCGCCCGCTGCCGCCGCCGCCGCCGCAGGGGGAGCGACAGCTCATAGCAACGCAATGGCGTCCTCGTCCTCGCCCGCCCCCGCCGCGCGGCGCCGCCCGCCGCCGCAGCGCCCCCTGCCGGCACGGCACGGCACGGCCCGGCCCGGCCCGGCCCGGCACGGCAGCCATGGAGGGCGCGGGGAGGATTCACTCGGGGCTGCCACGGCAACCGGCGCCTGCACCGCCGGCCGGGCCGCTCGGCTTACAGCTCTGCCGGAGACAACGACAGACGTGGGGCACTCCTCCCACAGCCCTCGGGCCGCTGTTTCTGCGCCGGGTGTTCGTAACCAGCACCGCCAGAAACAAACAACTCCCGGCGGGACGCGGGATGAGACTCCCGGCACTCCCGAGGGTTAAACACTCGGCACCAACCTGCGCCATCACGGATACAGCGAAACGTGTTAGCAGGGCCCCGCTTTCCTAGCGGGAGGGCGAGTGCCTTGGAATTACAGGGTCTGCCCTCCCAAAGCAAACACTTCCCCCGTGAAAGCTCCATCCTCGGCGGCAGCAGCAAGGCTGGAAGTGTCCAGGATACACAGAGAGGCTGGCAGAGCTAAACCAGCTCAGTCTGGAAAGGGAACAACCAGGGAATCGTTTTCCAAGCAGCTGGGAACTGACGTCCCTGCCTCTGAACACACCTGGGCACCACAAGGGCACAGCCCTTCATGCCAGATTCGCCCCAGGCAACCGAGCACTTTCACGCAGAAAAACATCAGGCTAAATAACACTTCAGTTTCAATTTTTGGTGCTGTACCTCTCAGATGTGAAAGGAAACTCGAAATGCCCCGTTCGCACCGGATCCACGGGGAGCCGGGAGGGACTGAGGGACAGCGGCGGGCGCGCCCCCTGGCGCACAGGAGCGGCACCGCGCCCGGGCACGGCCCCGCCGCCGCCTTCCAGCGGCCCGCTCCCTCCTCGCTTCCCATTCCGCTTCCAGCTCCTCTTCCCATTCCACTTCCAGCTCCTCTCTCCCCCTTCACTTCCCGCTGTACTCAACGCCGCTGCTTTTTTCCTCTTTCCCCTTGTGTAACATACAGCGGTGCATACAAGATAAAAGTGGTACCTGAATAATGCTGCTAAATCTGGCGATATTCACCATGCAACATGATCCAGCTTTTCAGGCTATATTTAGATAGAAGGAAATTGGGGGAGAAATTGTACTTGTGAAGCTTTTATCAGCATCCTATATGCTGGATAACAGGCAAACAAATGCATTTTTATCTTTTGGGAATAAAAAAAAAAATTAACACAAAACCAGACTTGTAAAGTTAGCAGCAGTGGTATAGAAAAGTTCAGTAAGCCCATCAGCTTGTCATTTTGCAAAGCATAAAGACCTAAAGATACTCACCAAAAAAAAAAAAAAAATTAACACAAAACTAGACTTGTAAAGTTAGCATCAGGGCCAGTAAGTACATAATGTACTTATTACGTCCTAAATTTAAAAAACCTCAGTGCTGCCATAGGAAGTATTTAACACCTCTTGAAGAAAAAAGACATAAATGGTGTCACACTGCCACACTGCTGATTAAATGTACATGCAAAATGCCAACATTCACTCCTGCCGTATGTGTTCCAAGATTCTCTAAGGTAATTTTTTTTGGTCCAGCAGCAGCAGAAAGAGTTGCCTTTTTCTTACAAGGACAACCAAAGGAGGTGGTCATGGCATATCACTGACACAGAATGGCTTCTACAGAAGGAACCAAACAGTTTCAGATGTTCCAGCCACAAGAAGAGATACCCGGAGTCCACATGGGGAAAAATCTGAGAAGTTTGGTATAGAAAAGTTCAGTAAGCCCAACAGCTTGTCATTTTGCAAAGCATAAAGACCTAAAGATACTCACCAAAATCATCACCCACAGGTTTAAGACAGACAAAATCACAGATGGCTAATTAACTACAGATCTGAGCATCAAAATTAGACAAAATCATGAATGGCTCTAACTTCTACCTCAGAAATTTCTTAAGGTAACAAGAGGCAAAAGACACCAAGTTTAACTACATTATCTAACCCATCATAGCTATTCACATGTTCAGGTACTCAAGTCTTAATGTGTATTTTTGAAATAAATCCATATACTATTAAATTCACAGAATAACAAGTTTTACCTTTATCTGACTGACAAGTTTTACCTTTGAAATATGCACCTTAAATTCACAGAATAACAAGTTTTACCTTTATCTGACTGAACTGTTCTCAGAAGCTGAATGCAGAAGTTATTGTTAGATCCATGAGAGGGAGAAGTAAATTTTGTTGTCTGAAGGACACATGCCTAAACACCAGTATTTCTGGATCTCAGTCACTCACAAAGTACAGCCTGTACACTACAGGGAAAGGTGAGGTACCAAAGAGTCTCTTACCCTGCAGAGGTAAAGCAGACCCAAATAAACTCTTAAACCAATCAGAACTGCAAAAAACAAGCTAATATTTTTTGGACACATTTCAGTAACTTGACTCAACTTCTATAAATATAAAAAGTAACTTTTATTAAAAAGCATAAATTCTCTTTATAAATACAATCATTACTGTGTACACAATCCCCTTCAATACACACACTGTGGTGTTCAAAATCAGTAGCATTTATATAAAATACTATATTTGTTTTTAATGGAATCATTTTACACCCACATACATTATTTTGCACGGCTGAAAAGGTACGAACAGTTTGGGATTTCTTTCAAAGGACAGAGCGGTATTTACAGGCAAACATGATCCAAACAGCACACGCAGATTCAGGGTATGCAAACACTCGTACACGAACTGCAAGTCGCACTTGGTCTCCCCTACAACAGATTACTTCTTCACAAAAAGGAGACCTATATGACAAAAAGAAGCACAAGAATAACAGACAATGCTAAGATAGTGTTAAATCTTTTAATTACATAGTGCAATTTTTTTAAAGTGTGACTAGCATTTAAGTAAAAATTAGTATCATGAGTCTGTCATTACAAATAATAATATTGTTCTATAGTACAAGGGCTGTTGCCTTGGAGGAAAATGACACCACCACTGATCATTTTTAACAAGTACAGAGAAATTAAATAACTCCTCATTTTTCAATTTAATTCAGTCGTCTATCACCACTGAATCACCAATGTACCTCATGGTCCATTACACACACCACACCACTCTTCCTCCAGCTCTAACCTAAGGAAATTAATTTTCTTTAACATTTATAATTTTAAAAAATGAGTTGCAATTAGCAATTAAGGATTATTATTTAGTTTTAACATATACCTATATCTTTACACTTAAACTTACCGAAGACACGTGGCAAATGCTCTCCTGGCATTTCTGTGCACAAAATGGATGGGAAACCCTTTGAAGGTGTGGCCATCGGGTACCGCTCTCCTTACGGCATCCTGAAACTCTTCATTTCCTGCAGAAACACCCGTTGTGCGTTCGAGCTCGTAGGCTGCTAATGCTTGTGACAACAGATAGGACAGCTGGTCATCCCACACAGTTGAAAGGCCAAGATCCTGGGAGGCAAGTCATAGAACGATGACAACTGTGCAGAAGTACATCAGGATACACCTGAACTCGCCTACTGTATGGATTCAGATAAATCCAAGAATCTTTATATCAGCAGTTAATGGCAGTGATTGAAGCAGTGAGATTTGTGTATTGACTCACACACCAGCTGGGAGAAGCAAACAGCACCACCAGAAGCAAGTGACACCACAAGTATCAAACATTTATCAAGGAATGAAGTTAAACTATTAGACTAAAACATAAGGCCAGCAGAGTTGAAACCAGATGTTTCCGCTACAGTATTTCTGCATGAAATGTAAGAAGATATATATAAATACACAGAAAAAAATATGGAAAAGATCAACTAAAATTCACCTGACATTTTTTCAAATGTCTCATGGAAAACCCTTTCTGAAAAAATTATGCACAACAGCTCCCCAAAACACAAAGGCACCTTCTTTCTACCATCCATCTTCCCACCACATATCTGCACCTTCCTCCCAGCATCCCAAATGCAAAGAAGTAGAAAAATCTTCTATGTATGTATTTAACACTGTATGAGACTCATACTCCGAGAATTACTTTGCCACCCTAAAGGCTGAGCATGATGTGGAGAGATAAAACAGAAACAATCAAAAAACCTCATTAAAAACAGACATAAGCTAACAAGGACTTAAAATATCATTGCCTTCATGTCCAGCATAGGAAGTATAATTTCTGGCACATTCTGCCTTGTAAAAATCCTGGTAAAGGGGGAAACTAACTTCTAAAAATATCTCCGATTTTGTAAAGCAGTCAGAATAAGATCATGAAAGCTGAAAGCCTGATTTTATCTAGGAACCAGAAACATTTGTGCTGGATTGGCAAAGCCCACTAACAACCAGATTTCATCTTCCTGGTGCTTTTAGAGACCCCTCATGGGTGGTCTGCAGGTGCCAGTAAGCTGAAGACAACAGACCTAGCATGAGGGGCAAAGGCAGTGTGGGGGGAAGAGCCCACACACGAGTCTAAGGATCACCACTCCAAATAACTGTAAGTATGATGTCTAAACCAGCTCATTACAGTCTTCCCAAACATTTTTTTCAGTTGTTTCACTTTTCCCATATCACATTTCTACAAAAGCTGATGGAAAACACATTGCAAAGACACATGAACTAACAGATGGCTATCCAAAACAAGTACACAATTAACACACAAACCTCTATTACCATGACAGATCACTGCCAATCTTTCTCACCTTTCTGTGTTCAGAGACCAGTATCCTCAGCTGCACCTCCATCTCGTTGCTTGTTACAGCAGCATCTATTGTAGAAGCACACAGAGGAGGAAAAGGAGGAACTGAAGATGTTGCTCCAGGAGCACATACAGATTTTATTGCTTCTCCACTCATGGGTTTCCATTTGGATTCATCATGCAGGTCAAACACACACACCTCCACAGCATCAGAGGGCTGACAATTTCCAAAGAACTTTTCATGGTTGAAGATACAACCTATTGTGCGATATGGATACAGTGGCTTGGGTTGCTCAGCTAGGGGAGGGTCATCAGGGTTGATAGGTCTGTGGATGTACCTAGCCAAAAAGATTCAATTTCTTATTAATACAACTTCTTTCAAGGCAAGGTAAAAATATTTAGATGGGACAGATATAGCCATTTTTCCTTTAAAAATACAAGCCAAGTTTGTCATTAACTTCCCCCCCCCCAAATGGCATTAATTTGTTTACAGAAATGTAATTGCATATGCTTTGGAGGCATAATATACAATCAAATAATACATAATTTTTAGTATTTAAATCTAGAAAAATAAGCTGTTTAATCAAGCAGTTAAATTTTGCAACTATAAGAACATGCTCATACAGTTTCCCTGTTATTCATCACATTTAGAAAAATACACCTGCAAATGCTAATCCCAGTATACACAAACAATGGCAAAAGAGAATTGCTTGTTTTGAACATCAGAAAGAACATGTTCCAGAAGCTTTAGTACACCAAACAACTACATGTGCCCTTCTCAAATGACTCAAGCCAAGAGAAAATCTCAGAGAACTCAGAGAGATTTCTTCAGGGGAAAAAAAAGTAATGCAATACTGATTTCACTGATGAAATCAAGCAAAAAATACGGGTTCCTAAACAATCATGTTAGATTTAATCTCCTTTACAAATGATGGCAGCAGTAACATCGATGGCAATCAGCTGCCACAAGACACAAAACAGTTACCACACAGTATTAAAGACACTGATATATTACAAACTGATGAAATACTTCCCCTCACACTGAATCAGTTATTTTCCAAGCAAAAGCAGTAGACAGAAACAAATTCAAAGACAAATATCACTTGGATTATATGACAGGATATGAAGATTTAAAAAAAAACCTGAAGAGCAGAAATATCCCACACAAACCTCAAGATACACTGTTCCGTTTTCTTATATTCTTTTTACTCACCTATGTCCTGTTAAGCTCTCCCAAAAAGTAATTGTTCCATCAGATCCACAAGTCATTACCCAAGTATGGGGGACTCCTTTTGCTTTTGTTCCAACACACACAAAGGCTTCCAATCCAAACCCAAGAAGAAGACTGCATAGAAGATTAGCATGATCTTCACAGTCACCCTAGACAGTAAATATTAATAAATAGTACTACTAATAATAAAACCTTAAAGAAAGAAAATAGTGCTATTTATCAAACCACCATTTAACAAGTTATGTTACTCTCCTATTTATCTAAAGCATGTATCAAAAGTCAGGATTTTACCATTTAAACTAGACAAGTTTTAGTTTTCTGTAATAGAATACAGTTAAAAATGCATGTTCTAGTTATAGACTGTTGACATGGTTTGTTCAAGTATGGTGCCTGATTAACATTGGGAAACATTTCTTATTCTTATAGAGATACCTTCAAGAAACTCAAAACCAGGATATATTGCCCATGACAACAAAAACAATGTTCTAATTAAATGTAAAAGTATATATAAGGTAAACACCTGAGGCAAGACTAGAAATTACACAGTATTTTCACATAGTCAGGAATTTTTTCACTTAATAAAATGCAATTCTACCGGTATTTCACTTTCTTGAATGTGCTGTCAATCTTAGAAACTAGACAAAGATAAAACAAGGTTCCCCACAGATCTAACTGTAAAACAGCTGGGAATCATGTGCAGCTGTTTTTTTCCTTCAGTCAGAAAAACATTTATCTCATAAACACATTACTACCACTGATAATTCACGAAAACAATTTCCAAATGCAATGTCTAATATCCTTTGTCTCTTGAGTTCTTTACAAATGTTAGCTGTAAAGTAAGAACAAAAATTGCTCAAACAATGAAAGCTTCATAACACAGAGTACAGCATTCAGAAGCAGAACAGTAAGGCTTTTTAGTCAAATAACTATTCAGAATGTTGAAAATGTAAAATTCAGAGTTCTTGGATGTATCAAAACAACACAATCTTGCCCTACCACAGCATAAGAGAGAAATATGCAGAAAGATAGTTTTAAACAAGTTTGTAGTGAACCTGTGTAATTTTAGTAATACTATACCACTTTTCACAAGAAAAATAATGATCCAGCTGGTGTCTCAGGGGCTAAATTCAGTTATTTTCCATACAGATTCCCACTTCTGCCTTAAAGGAACACCTTTGTCTGTGCCTCCAAAGCCAGTGGTCCTCCAGGTCCCTACTGCCATCTCCATCTGAAAGCCAGTGGGCAGCCAGAGCTGCCTTTATACAGCACTTTATACAGCACCTATGCATCATCTGATATTCAGAGACAGCTGCCAATGCCTGTTCTACGTGGTCTTGGAGGCAGATCTAAAATCTGGGATACAGCTCCTGCTGCCCTGAGCACATCTTTTAAATGCAAACACACCAGTGACATTATTTTTGAAGGCAGAAGTATCTCCATGGCAATGAAAAGTACTGACCACTCCAAAGAGGTATCAGAAGCGATCACTGTTACTTCTGCTCATATAACAGAAGAGCTATAAATCAGAACCAGTTACAATTTGTTTTGCTTATTACAGTCATGATATGAATGACTGTAATAGACCACCAAGAACAAAGCTGAAACTTCTAGTGAAAATTCCTATCTTGCAGAAATGGAACATAAAAACTGGCAACATATTTCAGCCCATCTATTAAAAAAAACCAAACCTCACAAACCCAAAACAAAAACAAAACAAAACCCAACAAAAAAACTCCCACCAAATCAGCAAAAGAGACAAGAGCCTAAAGAGACTTTTTCTGCTCTTCCTGGATTAGTCCAGAATTTTAACTAGCATCCGGCACAGTAGCAGGGATTCACTGGATGACAATAAGTGTTCTCAGAAATGCAACAGAAGAGAAGCAATTTCAGTGTCAAAGACATGCATTGGCAAATGGACCCCAAGTACAGTAGTAAAGGAAGTCTGCTCCAAATCCTTCTTGTCTACTATTTAGCACCTGTTCCTCTTTAAAAACACCTCAAGCACGACTGCAACAGAACCTCCCAAGTCTGATTTTATGCAATTCCAGCCTGTTTCAATTCCTGCCCTTGGTCGGAGCAGGCCACCTACCCCGGAGTGCCACACTCGGGGCACCGTCACGCACCTTGCTGGCGCACAGGAAGGCGAGCAGGGTGCACCACTGCTCGTGCTTGCCGCCGCCGCCGCCGATGAGCGCGGCCCGCTCGTGGCCCAGGACGCTGACGAAGCGCGCTGCCTGCCGCGGCGTGTCCAGCAGCCGCCCGGCCCGCAGGGCTCTCACGTAGCAGCACACCGGCCGGTTCACGCCGTTCTCATCCTGGACACGTCAAACGCGCTTGGTTATTGGCCCGCCGCGCAAAACGCTAATCTGAGCTTACTTTTTGCCTCTGGGATGTGTCCTCCCTGGAATAAGGATCACTCAGAAACAGTGCCACACGGAAATACCCCCAGAATTAGGACACAAGACCATTAAGACCACTGATTTAGAGACATCACAGGTTTCAGTCTGGCTCTGTCACTCACAGGGCACTCTGGATTAAATGTCTGAACACCAGGAACAGCACAGGCTGCAATTAATTTTCTCAAACGGGTGAGGAACTGTTTATGCTCTACCTGCTATCAATTTCCACATTATCATAAAGTATAAAAACAAGCCAGAGCAAATCTCACATAGCCAGTTCCATAATGACTGCAAAAATCCCTCCCTCAAAAACACTAAACATTCAGCAATTGATTCTAGAGTTTAAAAGGTGTTTATTTCCTCCTAAATTTGAATACTCTACCTCTTTGCATAACAACAAGCAATAAAAATTGCTCAAAATGAAGTAACTAGATCTACTAAGCAACTAGATCTAGTAACTAGATCTAAACTAAGCAATAATACTAAGAATTTCTAAGTTCTTGTAAAAATTAAAAAATAAGATGACTCTTAAAAATCTGTTTTATTACATGCTGCAGGCAAATACTATGATTATCATCTATTAAAACTATTCCAAGAAGCACAGAGGTCTTCTGTTCCTCACTGGGCTAAATTGGTACTTTTATGCTCATATATATTTTAAAAGGGATCAAAGCCTTTTGAATCTCTGCAGCTTCAGGAGATTATATATTTTTACTGTAGTCACAGATTGTCCCCGTTAAGGTTCTGTCATGCTTTCCCAGCAAGCTGGTGGAAAAAAAGCAGCATTTATTTGAGGCTGACTGGAATCCTGTTGAAAACTATTTCACAGCTCAAAAGCAATTTAAAAAAACCCCACAGGCAGGATTTATTTTTAAATTTTGTCTCATATATATAATGCCTGTTTCTGCATTACTCATCTGAAACTTGCTGGTAACTAAATTATCAAACAAATCTAATAAACTCATTTCTGTCCCCAGAAAGTTTTACTAAGATTTGCTATGCCCAATGGGAAACTCAAGATAAGCTCTAGCAGGGGCCTAGTTCCTATCCTATTTAATTACAGACGTGTTTCTCTTTATACTCTGCCCTGAAACCCTTAAGCCTTTGTATTTGGTCTATTTGGAAGGGAGCTTGTTTTCTTCACAGCAGCCCTCAGGGTACTGTGTTTTAGGTTTGTGACCCGAATGTGCTGTGAACACAGCAGTGTTTTAGCTGCTGCTGATCACGGCCACCTCTGCTTCTCATTCTGCCACCACACAGGTGTAGGCTCAGGGTGGACAAAAAGCTGGAAGGGGACACAGCCAGGACAGCTGACCTGATCTGACCAAAGAGATATTCTATGCCATACAGTGGCATGCTCAGCAATAAAAACAGTGAGGGTGGGGAACAAATTTTTGCTAAACTTGCCCCTGAAACTGTCTGCTCTGGGAGAGATGAGTGACTGTCCTTCCTTCCTTCCTGCCTGCATTCGTTTTATTCTTGCCCCCATCCAACTGATGAGGAGTGGGAGAATGACAGGGTGGGAGCTCAGCTGCTGGCTGGGATTTGGAAGTTCAAACCATTCCTGTGCACTCAGGGCACAGCCAGAAGGGACGCTGTTGCCTCACCAAAGAGGAGGCACAGATTGCTTCAGGGCACTGCTCTGAGATAAAAAGTTACTATGGTAGGAAAATTGCTGCTATGCAGAGTAAATCCATAGCATGAAAAATGCAAGGATCACAGCATTCCTTTTACTGAGGAATAACTAACAAAGTAATTTATCAGACTCAAGTAATTTTGACTGTAGTTTTGTGTGACATAAACCAGAGAGATTGCATTGCAGACGACACAAGAGTTCAAATATTTTCAGGATCTGTTCTACTACATCTAGGAAGTCAATTTTCTGTAGCTGTTTTATCTGGTACAAAACTTATCTGAAATAGTTCGTACAGATCACCTAGTCTCTGCCATTTTTGAGTCTTCAAGGACGAGACTGAGCAGGCTTTTTCACTTGGTACATCAGAGGTAGTCAGAGCAACCCTTCTGTCTGCATCGTTCTCTTAAGCTTCAATAGACAAACAGAAGTTCAGTCCTTACAAATTTAATTTTTTTGCACAATACACCACATTTACCCCTGACCTGAACATAACCACGTGATAAATTTATACAGATTCCACATACACATAAAGTTCAAAATAAAACAAAAAGCTAACTCAAAGAAAGGACTGGTCTTTTTGTAAAATTTACGAACCTGTGCAAAGATCTTTACCAGCCTTGTGTTGTGGGTAGGCCGGATCTGCAGGTATTCTCTCCACCATTGCTTAGCATACACAAGAAATAAACGTTCTTTTTCTGCTGTCTTCTGACGTTCCAAAGTGAACTGCAGGTAGGAAAAACAAAACCAATCCTACACATACTAATTCCAAACAGGAGAAAAAAGCCCATGAATGATGCCTTAAGTTTCAGCTTTCATATTTTCCGGATTCTGTACTGCATTAGTATATAACTCTGAACTCATATAAAGTGTTAGCAAGTTCCCTTCACAGCTTAGTTAAGACAAAACAATCTTTTTCCAGCTTGAGAACCAAGGACACTGTTGCAGCTTCAGGCCCAAAAAGTACAAACAGCAGTGAATTGAGGAAAGCAATCCGAGAGGATGGGACTTCATAACCTGAAGTTGTAATTGGACAATTAACCCGAACACGTAAAAGGACCAGAACTTATAAAAGTGTGAAAACTCGTGATCCAGTGTCCATCTTGGGTGTAGCCATGGCCAGGCTCTTGCACTGCCCAAGGTGCAACCTTTGAAGGCCTTTTTAATAAATACCTACTTTATTCCTTTAACACTGTCTAGCCTTTGTTCTCGGTAGCCTGTCAGGGCATCATACACAGTAAGCAGATTAACACCACATCCTGGCATATGTAAAATAAAGCTTAACATTTTAAGTGTGTCATGAGAATCCATGGTATTTCTAAATGGAAATCCAACTAGGAAAAACTTCAAGCTGTATTTCTTGTTTGTAGGTTCATATATTAGGCTTGACTGTTCATTTTAAGTAATGCATTTCTGCACAGAAGGATTGCTTGGATTTCAATGTGCAGAAAAATATCTGCATGCACCTTCAGGCCAACATTTACTGGCTTCCCAAGAAGAATAGCTAACTTGAAATTACTGTTTCACATGGGAACGAGCAAGAAAACATATATGCTACCTGAAGAAAATTAGATATATCACATCTTTCTTTTTTCTTCAGAGGTACAAGTAATTAGAAGATACAAGTAATTAGAAAAACCTATGACAGTAATATTTTGAGTAATGTTCAGTATAGACAAAGTAGTTGAAAAAAGGTAATTACATTTGAATTTAACAGAAAAAAAAGAAGCATTAAACATTCAAAAACCCCAGTCCTCAACATCTACAATTCTACACTGAGCTTCCGCCCCACCCACAAAAGAATAAGTTAGCCCTCCCCAAAATTACTTACTTGAGTACTAGTTATTTCTGAAGAAAGTGTCTTATTAAGCTGCGGATACATTTCCAGTCTGATGTTTAAAACACCAACAGAAACCTTTGATTCTGTACCTTTGAAACAAAATAAATTTTCATCAATTCTCTCATATTCAATTTGCTTACATTATTTCAGCCATGCAGGGGCAAACCATTAAAATATATATGTTAGTCTTACATAATCACAAAAAGTAACTAAACTTCTTTCAACATAGGCAAAGTGGGAATCTTTATTTAAATTTCAAAGTCAAATGAACCTGTAAGAAAGCACAATATACAAAAAAAAGCACTGGTGTCTACATCCAAACAATTACCCAAGGCCCTATTTGCAGCCAGTACTTGGACATGAGATGAATTCTGGAATGGTATTCTAGAAAAGTCTAGAATAGGCATCTAAAATCTTGTCAGAGAATCACACACTAAATGTGCCTATTTATTCTGATTTCACAAATAGCTCAAATTTAAATAGGTGGAAATAAGTGAAGTTCATCTTCCCCCAGGACACAGCTCATTAATGAAGGACTCTGGCTGTCATACAAAGAGATTCATTAACTTAAAAAACTCCCCAAAACAACAAACAAATGAACAGCAACCCCCCCTAATGCTGAAAATTTTAAATTACATAACAACAATAAGCATTACAAAACAGATTACAGATGGGTCCATAAGCAATACAAGCAATGGAAACCTCACATAGTAGTTTATCTATTTATCTGAGATGCCAGCAACCTTTGATGCTCTTGATTCATTTTGTACAATGATGGGATTTTGAAGAGGAGAAAAAGCACTGGATTTATTGGACTAATACTTTACTACTTGGAAAAAAGCTAATGAGAATTAAATTTTACTTGCTCCATAACCCATCCAAGAATTAAACCCAACTAATTTGTTATGCATTTCCAATTCATTATAGAAAATTAAAATCAGAGTGGCCTGGGTTGGATGTGATCTTAGAGCTCATCTGTTTCCAATCCCCCTGCCATGGGCAGGGACACCTTCCACAAAATCATGTTGCTCAGAGTTCCATCCAGCCTAGCCTTGAACTCAGGATGTGGCATTCACAGCTTCTCTGGGCAACCTGTTGCAGTACCTCACCACCCTGCCAGGAAAGAATTTCTTCCTAAGATCTAATCTACACTTACTCTCATTCTGCTTGTTCACAGCTTCTCTGGGCAACCTGTTCCAGAGCCTCACCACCCTCCTAGGAAATAATTTCTTCCTAAAATCTAATCTACATTTACTCTCATTCTGTTTCAATCCATCCCCCCTTGTCCTGTCATTACCTGCTCTTGTAAAAAGTCTTGTGGGAAGTCGTGAGAGACCTAGTCTTTATTCACTAAATCATATCCTAAAAACTTGGGTTGGAAATCCTAAGAAGAGGACAGGGGACAATGACACACAAAAATACACACGTGTACCAACTGCTAAGCACCTAAACCAAGCCATTCAGAAAACACACTTCCAGCCACTGGGATAAATGGGAGCAGAGCAGAGATCCCTTTCCCCAGCAACTGTTAGTTTGCTATGAAAGGCACACAGGCTGGATTTTACTCCCCAGTGTGCTGACCAGATATATTCCTGGAGATGAACTACTGGATTTTTGCTTGGTTGGTTTGAGTCTGATAACGTAACCAGATTTTACAGACAATCAATAGTGGGAATTCCCAGACACAAGAACCATTCTTACATGGCATCTGGAATACTCATTTTTATCAGCTTGGTAACAGAAAAATCTGACCATTAAGTCTTCTAGGCATTTTCTAAGGATACTTTACAGTTACTTCTGAATTGAAGAAAAAAATTAACTAGGTCAAAAATACTGCTTTAAGCTTGTAAGAAAGCTCAGTAGCCAATATTTTAAGTCCTCATAATATGCTTATTTTTCATCCTTACCTACACCCAGGAGTTCCACAGCAACATTTGTTACTCCGTTCTCTGCAGCCAAGACAGACCTCCACTCCAAGAAATAGGATGCTACCAGTGTGGTCTCACCAAATGTGTCTGTTTTGATCAGAACCAGATGCACTGGGTCACATATAGATAACATAGTGGTTGCATCCACCATCTTGCTTCCATCACCTGCCATTATTAAACCAAAATAAGACAGAATATATACTGTCATCCCAAGTTCTCCACAGAATTTTAAAACTGTATGCAACAAAATGCAATGTCTGTAGTAAGTATAAAGAGGGATTTTGAATCCAGAAGTGTAAGCAATGGTCCTATCTCTAAAACCATACTCATTTTAGGACAGAGCTACAGAGAGACTACAGAGAACATAAAATTATTTTTGTAGTTGAGTACTGCAATGTAACTAGTTCAGATATACAAACAATTAAAATGTAATTAACATTTAAGAATTTATAAAGCTGGTCAACTTCTAGTTACTTTAGAGTGAAAAATAAGGAAAAGAGCAAGAGCAGAGGAAGATCTACAACACAACAGAGTAATCAGTTTCCTCAGGAAAACATGACAAAAAACAGGAAAGAAATCCATGAAGTAATATCAAACATATTTCACAATAACTCTTAGGGAAACATCCCAACAGCATCAGTTGTAAACCCATAATATCCCTTACCTAGGCTATCCTTGTGTATTTCAAGTAGAAAACCATCCTGAAAATCTGGCTCACAGGCACAGGGTACAGGTTTGGAACGGAAGCGCTGGTTTCGAAAATGTAAACACAGAGTGAAGGTAGAACAGATCTGGCCAGGCAGAGGCTCTGGTTCCTGAAGATGTTCCAGAAAAGCTTTTCCACCCAAAACCTGAAGGTAAAGATACCTCCGTGTTGGGTCAATGTTAGCTGTAAAGCGTAGCAATAAAAATGAAGAGACTACAAACAGATCTTAGAAAGCTTAATTTGTTAAATATCAGCTAACTAACAGGAGACTAACAAAAAAAGAAACTTCCTTGAAACGTGCTTAGGAGAAAGTGATTTTAAAATATACGGAAGTTATCTTAGTGTAAAGTAAATGAAATAACAATAAATCATATTTAATGCAACACTGATTGCTGCTGCTTACACGAGTTTACTCCCTGTGGATAAGCAGAGGAAATATCCACCTTTATGCCAGTTCATACTGGTTTACTAACGCAGAGTGCAAAAATCATAGACTTCAAATTTGTTCCAAAACTATGATCCAAACATTTAAATAAAAAAGAAACATACTTTTTTTCAAAACTGGTGGTTCTCTGTCAACAAAATGTGTTGATGGTTTTAGAGTTGAAGTCCTCTCCGTTTCATTCACATCCTGGAATTACAATTAAGACTTTTTAAGGACTCAAGGAACGCAACAGTGTTCTTACCGCAGCCTTCTAACAATTTAAGGACCCTCCATTTCATCTGAACGTCATTCCTTAGGTATGCTTCCTTTTAAAACTGAACAAATATTTTCAGTGCAGTATTATCACCCAACCAACTTCAGCATATGCATTAATATTCTCTGCTCCTATGTCTTAAATCAGTAAGGTCTTTACAAACCTCCAGAAGCAGCACAGTTTCACTTTGTCAAAACACCCACATCAGTAAGAGGAATAAGGAGAAATACTTCCCCCTCTTAAAAAGCTACTTACAGTTACAAATTTAAGTTCCTTCATAACATCATCAATGATTCCCCGCTGTCTCAGGGCTCTTATCAGATCTTCTGTGGACAGCTGCTGATGCTCAGATGCCAGCTCTTCTCGTATAGTCTCAGCAAGAACTTCTCGTATCCTCCCATGGACATCCATCTGAAAGAAAATTCATTATGTGTTACAAACACCAGCCCTGTTGTACGGCAGCAGGTACAACTTACCAATTGAGTCTGTAAGGCTAAGGGGGTTTTCCTAGGATCACAGAAATAACTATATCAAAATACTGATCCTTGCAGGACTAATCAAATGAGCCACTATTTTACAAAAGCAGCTGTCCCAGTAAAAAAAAAATATAAGAATACAAAACCTAGGCATTTTCAGTACTCTTTGACAGCAACTCATCTTGAACCTCCCTCCTTACAAAAAGGTCTGCAAATCCACAAAATGGTTGCTGTTCTGACTTCCCGTCTCCCTCAAAATTCAAGCTTAATATAATATTTCCTTATTTTTTATGGGGAAAAAATATGCTTTTATATAGGTAAGGCACAAAAGTAGTAGATCTCCCCTGCAAGCTTTCCCTATGCTCAAAGGGAAGTCTGAGAATGTCTGCTCATCAGCTGAGCTGTGAAAGCAGATGGATTTATAGAGCTGGAAGGATGTTAAGGACACAGCCACAGGGACCTGAAACAGAATCACAGAATGGCCTTGCTGGAAAACACCTTAAAGAGCATCTCATTCCAAAACCCCGGCCATGGGCAGGGACACCTTCCACTGGATCTGGTCACTCAGAACCCCACCCAGCGTGGCCTTGAACACTTCCAGGGATGGGGCATCCACAACTTCTCTGGGCAACCTGTTCCTGTCCTTCAGCACCCATCACAGTGGAAAATTCTTTCTAACATCTAATCTAAACCTGCTGTCTTTCAATTTGAATCCATATCACCTTGTCCTGTCACTAGACAATCTGGTAAAAAGTCTGTCTCCTTTCTTGCAGGCTCCCTGCAGGTACTGGAAGGCTGCTAGAGTCTCTATTGAGCCTTCTCTTCTCCAGGCCGCACAACCCCAGTTCTCTCAGCCTTTCCTCGGAGCTGCCTCCCTCCGATCATCTTGCTGGCCTCCTCTGGACCCGCTCCAAGAACCCCGTTCTCCTGTGTGACAGGCTGGAATATCCACCACTGCACTAACAAGCGATATAGGAGTCACAGCCTCCTTACTTATTTCCCGACCAGTTCAAGACCCTCGCTCAAACAGCAGCACGAAAGCGACAAGCGGCGCCTGGAAACCACCTGCAGCCACCCAAGTTGGGAAAACAAAGCGGGGCGCCTCAGCGGGCGCGCTCCGCCACCGCCTCAGCCGGGGGACACCGGCACGGGGGCCGGCACAGCTCCCTGAGGGCCAGGGGAAGTCTCTCCGGCGCCGGTCCCACCTTGAGCAGCTGCTGGTGGATGATCTGCTTCAGCTCCGAGGCTTTCTCCGGCGGCAGCGACATGGCGGAGCCGCCCGCGAACGCGCCCCAACCGCCGCGCGGGCAGCGCCGCCACCGCCCCCTGGCGGCGGCGCGAGGGTGCGGCGTCCGCGCCCTGCTTCCTTCCTTCCCTCCCTCCTTCTTCCCTTCCTTCCTTTCTTCACTGCCTGCTTCCCGCCTCCCTTCCCGGCCGGCATGTTCATTCCGTGCGACCGCGGCGGGGGCTCCGCCGCCCCCGACTTTAAAGGCTTCACTCTGCTCATGGTGAGTCACGCTCCTGCCTCCCCTTCTCCCCGCTCTCGGTGGGTTTGAGGGGTCGCTGCTCCCGGTCCCTGCGCTGAGGGCTCCGCTCCGCTCCTGTGGGACGGGACACGGCGGGTTCTGGTGTCGCTCCCTGCCCTGCCCGAGGGTTGTCCCTGGGAACTTGGCCGCGGGATGAGCGGAGAAGGCGCAGGGCAGGCGGTGTGTGTGGAATCTGTGGGGTGTTCTGCCAGGGGAAAGAGGCTTTGGGGGGCTCTGTGTGCAGCAGAGCTCAGCGGGTCTTCTCCGTTTCTGTCAACTTCTCCCTCCTCAGAACCCCGGGTTTGCCCCGTCAAGATGATCCGTGTCGACCTGCAACAGCTGTATTTTATTTTAGAGCAACAGCTATATGCAATTTCGGAGCTATAGCTAGATGCTGTTGCTCTAAAAATTAACGTGCCCTATGTGCTTTTCCTGCATTTGCAGCACCCGTGGGTTGTTACTGCAATAAAAGCTTGGGATTTTTTTTTCATTTAGACGGGATATATAAATGCCTCCAATGTTAAAAAAATTAAAATTCTGCTACATTTAAATCTCGGATTAGGATTGTTTTAGGAGGTGTTTTTATCGCCTTCACACATGGCGTGACATCAGTGTCAGGTCATGTGCCCGCGGTGACGATGCCATTGTGGGACGAGAGCGCCAGCGCAGGCTGCGGAGGGGCAAACGCCGTCCTTTCTCCCCTTGCTGGGTTACCTGCAGGAGCCCATCGCTTCCCGGGCAGGGCTGCAGAGCCCGGCATGACTGTGCAGGCTGTGCAGGAAGGCATTCCCTGTCAGCTGACACGCAGCAGCAGGAAACACATCACTGGCGAGCTCCGCGCCTGGCGCTGCCGGGGAGCGCGCTGCCAGCCGGGGCTGCGGACCGGCCTCCCTCGCCTTCTGTCACCCTCGAATCCGCTGTCTTTCCCCCGTGGGCAGCAGCAAAAGCAATTCTTAGATTTTATTATAAATCAGAAGAAAGCAGCCGAAGGTTTTACGGTTGTCTTCCTGTAATAGTTTCTTTGCAAGGACACAGACTCTTGGCTTTCTCTTTCCGTGCCATCATATTAGCTCAGTATGTTAGGTCAGTATCTGCTTCAATTGATGATAACCCGCAGCAATTCCTATGAAATTAATTTAAGGGCACGCCTGTAATTTTTTTTTCTTAAAAAAATGAAAAACAACCTACTCTTTTCTATGAGTCAGTCTGAGATTTGGAGGCTTAATATGTAATACCAGAGCTGCCTTTGGGCATCATGTCAGCTTTGCCAGTCTCACATCAGTTGCTTGAGTGGCTTTTACCTACTCTCAATCCAAAAATGTGGAAAAAGAGGTGAGTTTCCAAGCTGTTCTTTCAATTTATAATGAGACAGGATTATTCACAGGATGTTTTTTGTCAGAGACCAAATCCTGTATTTACCAATTCTTCTGGTAGGAAATAGTCACCTTTGCCAGAGGATGAGCAGCCACTTTTAGAAATCATGTTTGACCAGATTTTAAGCTTTCACTATTTGAAGAGCACCTTATGCCATCCATGAAGCACAGTGTAATTTGGTTCATTCTGTTACTTCAGCCAGCAGTGTCCGTGGGGAATGTCGGTCAGCTGGCAGTAGATCTGGTGATTTCCACACTTGACATGACTAAAGTTGGTTACTTCTACACCGATTGCCTGGTGCCAATGGTTGGAAATAACCCATATGCAACAGCAGAGGAAAACTCAGTGGAGCTGAGTATAAATGCTGAAGGTGGGTATGAATGCTGAAAGTATTTGCAAGGGGCATAAGATGCAAGAACATCACATTCACTTTTTTGTTGTTAAATTTTGCTGATGTGCTTAGGGTAAGGGCAGTAATAACAGCTGCAGAAACCTACAGATAGGAATTTACACTTCACAAAGGAAACTGTTCCTGTTGTTATTCTGGAAAACCAATTTGACATTTGGAACCAGTAAGAAAAGTTGAATTTGAGCCATATTGTAGTGCAGCAAAAACTCTGTGTGGTGTTAATCTAAAGCAATATCAAGTGTGCATATACTTAAAAAATTATTGGAATAAAAGTTGAATTTCTGATTTAGAAGGATACTTATCCACTCTTCTTCTTTCTTATATACCTCTGCCTTTTTCCCTATGTAATATTTCTCCTATTCCCCTGACAAATTCTTAATTTCTTTGCCTACAGTGATTATTGTATCTTTTTTTTTTACCCTCTTAAACCACAGAAATCTCAGAATAATATGGCAATCTTTGCAAAGATGCCTACATTATCTGAATCATTACAGAAGGCAAATCCTCACATATGTTTCATAATTCAGTCCTTGAATTTAGTACAACTGAAAGTATAATGCACAGAAATACGTGTTCTTAACACGTGGATGTCATCTGGCTTTCCCATATGAATTGATAGCTGAAAAGTTTACTATCCTGAAGTTTGTAAATGGGGTAGTTCTTGATACATTTAAACCCAGATCTCTTTCTCAGTTTCTGCTTAATAAGACAATGATTTCTTCTTGTAGTGTACTCCTTACCTTCAAGGAAACTTGTAGTTCTGCAGATTAGATCACCTTTTATAAAGGTATGTCTGTTCATTGATTGTTCTTACTTCACTCCTTGGTTTGAATAGTTCTGCTGGCAAATACAAAGTGGCCTGGCACTGAAGTATTTTTCTACTTCATGCTGGAACACCTTCCACAGTTGGTCAAGTTTTACTGATTTCTGCATTCATTGAGGCATTTTGTATCATCACTTTCTGCATTTTGTTTTTCCAATCCCCACAACAGCTGCCTGTGTTGGTAGATTTTAGTGTAAATATCTCCTTAGTTATTAAGAGTCATGAAAATACAAAATGGTCTGGGTTTTGTCTATTTTTTACTTTACATTTATTATTTTTCTGTGTTCTTTGTAGTAGCTTTATTTTTGTGTGTCATGCCGATTTAATTATTTCATAGTGTTCTAGATTCATTTTAACAGTGCTCATTTGGTAAAAATGAGGAATTTAGTATTGCTCATTAACTGGGCAGTGGCTATAACTTAAAATAAGCAGAATGCCATTACAGAAAAAAAATTTGTGGTGCAGTATCTTAGCAGTTAAATGTGTGGAAAAATTCTGTGTGATCCTGCCATCCCATCTTCCTCTAAAGCTTTTTCCTTTGGTGTTAATGGCACACAAAACAGGTGGTACTATTGTTGTTGACATGGTCTTAATGATAATTCTTGTAATTCTACATGTAGTTTTGCTTAAGTAAACAACCAGGGCAGTTCTCTGCTTTCTAATAATATACCTGGGGCTGAAGACTAAGTGGATATGAGGAATAATTTACATACTGCTAAACATTATATATAACACCTAGTATTTTTAGGGAAACATTAAATGTTTCACTTTTTTGTCTGTGTCTTTGCATGAAGAACAAGTACAGGCCATTCTGTGAAACCCTGCTTTCTTGGGTGAAGAGCAGCAAGTGTGCCAGGGTTGTCCTTCTGTCCAGCAGCCACGCGTACCAGCGCGACGATGAGCAGCTTCTGGGGTATGCTTGTGTCCTTAAAAGACCTAACTGATGTTTCTGGGGTTTTTTGACTGACATATTTCCCTGTACTTCTATGTCCTGAGTACTTTTGGCAGATGCTTTTGCTTACATGTGTGCATTGGTCATAAAATGCTTAGTATATTGTTAAAACATGACATATTGCAGGATAAGTCACTGAATTTTCTGGGTTACTGCTGTTGAAAGCACTGAACAAATGAAAAGCTGGAAGCAAATTGCACTTAGCCTGCATTGCCTCAGTTTTAACTTCCTGTGGCTGCAGGCAATGTCAGGGATTAACTGCTGACATACAGGTCACAGGTTAGATTTTTAATAGTTGATAGCAGTATTGGTTTGTTTCTGACCTCTTTGTTATCATTCTAGATTTGAAAGGTTTTCTTTGACACAGTAAGTTGTCCTTTTTTTTTTTTTTTCTAATAGGAAGTTATCAGTTATTATTTGTTGGGAGGCAACTGCAGGGATGCAATTGCAGTAATTTTGTACTAGATATTACCCATCCAAAAGACAGGCATTTCTTGATGATTGAAGGCATCATAATTGGTGATTTAATGAGAAACAAAATTAATATTTCTGCAGTTGTTATCCTCAGGCTCTAAAAATATATAGGGACTCAAAGGACCTTTAGATCTGTGCACATCCCAGATATAGTGGTAGATCCATACAGTTGCAGGATGGCCAGCTAACATGGAATGAAATAAGAGGGACTGATGGTTATTTGATGAGGTCTAAGTCATAAGTTGTGATTTAAACCCTCTCAGCTCCCTCAGCACCACAGAACAACTCCCTTATAGCAGATTTACTGAAGAGTGAGGGTAGTGCATTGAGAAAATATTTTCAACTTAACTGAAGTCTGAATGTATTGGTAGTGTGAGTTTACTAAAAATACTGTACCATGGTGAAGTCCAAGTTTACCTGAACATATTTTGAATTAATCACCTCCTATCTGAAGGAAGAAAAAAACACATTTTATTTGTATATTATTTTAACAACCATAAGCAGTTTCCCTATTTAGGTGCTTATGTATTTGGCACTTGCCAGTTAACTGAGCTCCTGAAAGGGTACCTAAACTCTGTTTGTGGCATAAAGTTGAATACTTTGTACAGTTTTGAGGCCACAGACTTACTTTCTAACTTTGGTTTGAAGAGGGAGAGAATGTCAGAGCAGTTCTTCCCTGCAGGTATGAGGTCCTCAGTGCTGGCACCTTCTGTCTGCCAGGAGTGGTAACTGGGGCAGTGTCCTTCCTTGGCAGCCTGAATGCATCCTTGACTTGTTTCTAGGACACCTCTGCGCTACCTGCTCACACCTGATCTGGAGAAAGCAGTTGGAGGCCGCATGAAGGAGCTAAACTGGAAAGAAATGGAAAAAGTAGCAGCTTATCCTGGAATAAATAGTACAGACAAAGTTCTGCATATACCTGGAGGTGGCATCACAAAACTATTGTTTACTGAGAGGTGAGTTGCCTAAAGATAAGCACAGAAAGATATCAGAAGTCTTGTTTTTAGTACTTGGGTAAAATTATCTTATAAATACCTACATTATAGGAAAAGAAAAGTCCTTCTGTTTATAGAACAGGGCTTTATAGGAATAGTATTTCTTTCAGGTCAGGCCCATAATTAGGAGGAAGAAAAGCAGGGAGTCCTGGACATAAAGTTGGAATAAGATAAAAATACAAGGGAATAGGCTAAAGGAAAATAATAAAGTCTTTACAGTTATGATCACAATCAATCTGGCATCTGATATTATCCAAACTACAAATTGTAAATAGTAGAATTCCTGTATCTGTGCTACTTTAACCAAAAATGTTTCCTGAGGCAGATGGTTCCAACGTCAGTTATACAAAACACCCAAAACCAATTCTGAGCGCTATGAATGAGTCAAGATTTCAGGGGCCAGCAAAAAAATTAGATTAGTGGGGATTTTGTTAAAAGGTGTGTGCATCAGAAGTTGTGCTGAAAGCTGAGTTTTTTAATTTTAGAAACTAATACTCATTATAGCACAACTGTGTCATTCTGCAAAAGATGCTTATTGTCTGGTGGAAAATTTAGTTTTATTTTTTAATTATTACTTTTGACACCTGACCACACTGTTGCATTCAACAGCAGCAGAGTTACTAATGCCATGCTTACATTTATACTGACTTCAGAATAGACAATTGGAAAAGAAAAATACTGCCAGGACTTGAGGTAAAATAATTTTAAATAACCATCTTAATATCTAAATTAAAAAATGAGAATATTCTGAGTGAAGCAGTGATATGCAGCCTGCAAAACTGCTGGTTTAAAATACGCAGAAGGATAAGGAATGATTGTATCAAAGGATGTGTACAGGCACCTCACCAGCACAAAAGGCAAACTAAGTGTGTAAAAGGCCTGAATATTCTTGCAAGATGCAGGATTCTTGTCTTGCAAAGTAAAGAACAAATTCAAGACTAAGCAAAAAAGCATAAAGTGTGAAAATGTTATCTAGGAAATCTGGAGGGAAAAAAATAAAATATATATATCCATGCATTTTTCCTTTTTTGTTTTGGCTTTTCACAAGATACACACATATTGTTGCTGCTCTTAATACATAAATATAATTATTGTGGATCTAAAAACTAAATATAAATGCATGCTCATTTTTGTTGCAGCTGTTCAGAGGGAATCCAAATGGCAGTTCTTCTGAAATTTTGCTCAGAAGGAGACAACATCCCTGATGCATTTGTTCTTGTTAACTATCTTAATGAATGGCTCCAGTTAATTAAAAGTGAAGTAAGTACTATTTGATCTAAAGTTCTTGCTGTCATATTTTATATCCATTATTTTCATTTTTCTTCAGTCCAGATGGGTTCATTTTGGCTCTTGGTCATCAAGAATATGCCAAATAAAATATATATTTGTATTAAAATCTCACTGGGCGTTTTCCCACCTGTAATAACAAATCTGAACACCAGTTCTTTTGTTTGACAGGTTTGGGCAGAAATTGTGTAAAGGTTTGATTCAGTTCTCTCTTCCAGTGCCCTTCTCTAAAACCCACTGTGACACTAACATTTGTACTGCTGCCCATTATTTTAATATCCAGTTACATCATTACTACTTAAAACTTAATTATTCTGGGTTTGTTGCAGAGCAACAATTCCACAGATCCTTCTTCACAGTGGAAGATACCAAGTTCTTGGCGCCTACTTTTTGGCAATGGTCTCCCACCTGCCCTCTTCTGATCAGCTCTGAACTCGCTGTGAGTCACGTGTGTGGTCGCAGATGTCCCTTGAGGTGGTGATTACGCAGTAATTGCCAAGGAGCAGCAGCTTGCTTTGGTGTCTACATAAATGCTTTATTTAAGAAAAATTCCTTTTCTGTATGTAGGTTGCTAAAGAAATTAAGGTAACTTTCACAAACTCACCAAAGAAATATGTTTTGTACAGTTGTTTATTGAGTAACTTTGGTTGGAAGTTTTTTCTAATAAAATATTTTTTAAGAAACTTTTTTCCTTGGTTAAATGTTGCTGCCATGGACAAGCTTAAGGTGCTCCTTTTTAATGCAGCTGAGAACTGAGAGTGATGCGAACTTTTTTCCTTGGTTAAATGTTGCTGCCATGGACAAGCTTAAGGTGCTCGCTCCTTTTTAAAGCGGCTGAGAACTGAGAGTGATGCATAGGCATGGATTTTCTTGGAGGATAAAACTCTCCACTTCCATGTCAACTGTGGATCTTAACTTTTTTTTCAAGACTTCCTGGTGAGGTGAGTGAAGGTCAGAAGTGATCTGGTTTTGCCTTCTTTTCCCAGTGATGTAGTAGCTTCAGCTGGGGAGACTGCAGTGTAACAGCCTGTTCTGTCTTTTCTGCCTATACAGAGTCGTAAACAGTGTGGGTTGGAAGGGATTCTGATCCAAGGGATCCTCCAGTTCCAACCCCACTGCTGCAGGCAGGGACACCCTCCACAAGACCAGGTTGCTCAGAGCCCTGGTCTTAAACACTTCCAAGGATGAGGCATCTACAACTTTTCTGGGCAACTTAAGCCTGTGCCTCACCACCCTGAAAGCAAAAGATTTCTTAATACCCAACCTAAACCTACTCTTAGTTTGAAGCCATTTCCCTTTATCCTTTCACTACATGCTCTTGTAAAAAGTCCCTCTCCAGCTCTCTTGTAAAGTCCCTCTGGGAATTGGGAGGCCACAAAAGCTTTAGCTGAAACTAAAGCTTTCTAGGTCAATGAGCCTTCTTAGACTGAACATTAATATAGTGAAGTCCTGAAATATGAAGGAATCAGGAAACCTTGTCTGATATCAGGCACTCTGGTATCTGTGTATTTTACAGCCTTAGTCTGAGAGAGCAGCTGAGTGATGTACAGTTCATATGTTCCATGTCTGTCATGGTACCTGTTGCACTATAGTATTTAGCTACATGTGCAATTTTGACCTTTTGGAAGTGCTTGGTCACATCAGCTGATTTAAAAACAACTTTAAATCATGGATGCAAGATGGTGAGTTCTGGAGTTGAAAAGTGAGAATTAACCAAAATACATTTTTAGGAGCTCGCACAGGTATCCAGACTGGTAAGTCAAATTTGGTGAGTCAAAATGCAGATGCAGTCAAGGAATGCATACAAAAGGCCATGTGTAGCACAAGGCAAGTCTGATAAGCCTAAAGCTAGTTGGAAAAATAACCATATTCAAATTGAGCCAAGTGACTACAAGATGTATATAGAGCAGGAGAGCAAATGAAGTTTTGAGGGACTGAAGGAGCAGACAGAAGCAATGAAAGGGGTGTTACTTGCTTCACAGTATTTTTCTTAAGTGAGCCAAAGATCGAGCGAAACCTCGAGAAGAGAAAAGAAGAACAGTGGAAGCACTTTCTGAAAGAGAAAATGCTCAGGGTTTTCCTGTTCCCTGTGAAGAAGGTAGAGGGCAGTCGGATCCTTGCGGGAGGAACAAGGACGCAGCTTCCCCAAGCAGTTCCGTGGGCGGCGCTGCTCTTGGCCCCGAGCCACTCCTGCCTCCAGTGCCCGGGACAGGAGAACAGCCCCTGCACGCACCAAAACCTGCAGGACAAGGGCTGCGCCTTTGCCCTGCTGCTCAGATGACCAGCAAAAATAAAAACACCTCTGCAACACCGCCCTTGAGCATGGAGAAAAGAAATGGCAGTCAGTAAATCACAGTTTCTTCATTTGGAAAGAAATGCCTTTCACAAGTCTGCTCATTTTAACACCATTTCTTTAAAAGCTACAATTGCACACTCATTTGGTCCTTTCTCTCCCCTTCCTTCACCTTTTTAAATACACTTTCTCAACAGCAGTCAAGAATTGGGGCCTATGTAGAAATAACCAAACAAATATAGAGGTCAGAAAGCAAGACTTCTCCTGTCACAAGGCAGCATTCAACAAAACAGAACAAAGCCCTGGTTTTGGAACTACTTTATCTTCATTTCCTTTGCCAATTCATCAAGTTGGCTAACATCAACTTTATTCCAGCATCTCAGTAGTTGAAAACCATTTAAAAACTAAGGGCAAACAGTATTTTTATTAGGATATTAATCTGTTTATGCCTCACAAGATAAACCAGTTGCATGTGACAGCAGCAGGTAGAATAAGGCAGCACATGCACACTTCCAGTAGTCATGCACTGCATGCTTACTCACAACTCCAAGAGAGAGAAAATAATGAAAACCTAAACCATAGCTAAAGGTAAAAGGAATGAACAGCTGAAAGCCTTATCCAAAGATCTCCCAAGTGGTATAAACAGGCCCTGTTCCTGCAATCAATAATAGCAGGGTTTGTTGCAGTGGTTTTGGCAGAGCTTAATCTCCTGCTATAAACACTCCTGTTTCACAGCTGCACCAACTTGAAAATGAAAACTGAATCAAGTCACAATGTTGTTTTCTCCTCCAGCACAGGCTCAAAACAACGATCATGTAAAGGAAAAAAAATCTGGACAAACCAGACTGGAAATTTAGATTATTTCAGGATGGTGTCAAGAGTGTCTTTAGCTCAAGTAATAGCACTAAGTACTGCCCTGCTTCAGCTTCCCCTTCAAGTTCAACACAACTCTGAATCTCACTGCTTTCATGAATGGACCTCAAGACCAAGTTCTGCTAAGATTTCAGGCTGCTACCATATCAAACCCCACCACATGCCTGTTCAGACAGTCATAGTAAATATATAGTTTTGTGAGTTAAGGTTTATCCAAAACCATCAGAGAACAAGAGCAGAATTGAGATCAGCTCTGTTACCGAAGGCACAGGGCTGGAAACACTGCTGACCTTGTTGGAAGAAGTCCTTTAAGCACCACTCTGGCTTACCCATTTTCAATCCATCCTGACTGTGTCAAGAAGACTGACAGAAGGTGGGAGATGTGAGGAGAATACATGCATAGAACACACGGCAATGGCACAATCCAAAACCTGTTTAATTACAGACACCATTGACTTCTGTGCACTTTGTTTTTGTTCTTCAGTTCCCATTAACTACATGGGACTCTGGGTCAAGAGAGGTGAGGTTCACCTCTGTTTTCCCTTTAAAGCATCACGAACAGAACACTTTCCCATCACAAAGTTACTCTGAACATTCTGTGCATGTTTTATAGCAAACATAAAAAGAATTACCAAACCAACTGGTCAGATTATTAAAATAATATTCTTAGTGGTGTATTACAAAAGAAATGTACAAGAGTTCCTCCTAAATCAAACTACAATACTTAGCATTAATAAAAATACTTTCAAGAAGCACACTCTAATAATTTTGCCATTTTCCAGTTAAGACCGGTATCAGGAAACCTTAAGGCAAAACCCTTCTTTTTCCACAACACACACTCTTAACAGGTTCTCCCTAACATAATGCGCACACAACAGCACATCATCAATTTAAAAAAATATTTAATGCTGCCAAAAAGTATAAAAATACAATAAGAATGGCAGTACAAAACAAAATACTTCCTAATTTAGTTCTTTTACATCTTTCTACATTAATACACGCATTATAAAAACACAAGATGGCAAATTATTTCGTTTTGCAAAGTAGCACACGCTGCTGGTGGTCTTCATCCCCTCGGTGCAGTTTACGCTGTAAACAGATAACTGAGGTCTTCTTGGTACTTAACAGACCTCACTTTTTGTTCCCGAAGAGGGGGGGTCATGTCTCGCTTTGCATGTCAATAATTTGCAGTTTATAGCTGCAGAATATTCACAAGTCTCGAAGGCTTAGGTGTCAGTCAGTCTCGGCCTGCGACATACAACCAAAAGAAAGTCACCGATTCAGTACAGAGTACGGGGATAAAAAACAACAACAAAAAAAAAAGAGCTAAGAACTGACAGGGGATTTGCAGCTCACTGTCAACACCAAACAGCTTCTCATGTGTTCCCTGGAGCAACTACTGCCTCTGAGCAAGTACTCTTGGAAAGCCGTTGCTTTTCCAGAAGGTATTTCCATGTTACAGTGTAAAGCACAGCCTTGCTGGAGAGTTTCAAGTACAGGTCTCAGTCCAGCAAACCACTTCCTCACACATGTAACCACAAGCACTGCAGAAGTCACCTTGGGCCTCAGAGGGACTAAGGCAGGCTGCATCTCAAAACACATCTCCTCTCACAGCTTTGGAGGCCAATCCTGCTACAGCAGCTTGAAAGTAACTGTTTCTAGGCAAAGATTTCCTGTAGTGAGAAAGACACCCCAGCACTGGACATGTTATTTTTAGGCAAAGGGAAAGCTCTACTCCGAGAGTCTACAGAAAGAGACCTTGGTGTTCACAGCACCACACCCCCAAGCTACTACACGTATAATACGTCTGAGTTCTGCAAGCACTACACTGATTCATAAATCAGCTTTCCTCCACCAGTTATGACACATTGAAAGAGGGCTTCCAAGTATTTATCCTTCCAATTTAAATAAAGACTCAGACAGAGATGCAATTTTGAACACATTTATTTTTTGTACATAAAAATGAAAGACTGACTTAAAACTTGGGGGCAAACAAAAAGGCCCAGGAAGACTACTGTGTGTCACATCACCTTTGCAAATACCGTCCTCTAGCTTAAGCCACTCGGCCCTGCAGAAGACTTCCTCTTTTGTCATTGTTAATTTAGTTTCTCGTGCAGTCCTCAAGTGTCTCAGGTTTTACTATAATGCCAAAGAGCAAACTAAATAATTTGGTTTACATTCATTAAACATAAAGCTAACCAGGCTTGTTCATTGCCTGCATGATCCAGTCACACATACATGCATACACATTTACGCCTCTTCCCTTTTCAGGGGGACATAAACTGATGTCAGTAAACCATATTACTCGAGGTTTAACAGAATAAGCCACATTTCACTGGCAACATCTCACTTCCATAACAAATCCAGAGGTTTTTTCCAAATTGCTATTTCACACTGAATTAAATTATTTTACTTAATACATTTCAAAGAAAATACAGATGTACCGTCACTAAGTGGACTGTCCCTGCACCAAGAACATAAATAGGAAACCTAGAGGATTAATTCCAATCTTGCAAACCCCTTGCAGTGGAGGTCCAAATGTTTGCTAGGTATTTCTTTATGAAACAGTGCGTGATTTGTGCACCAAGTGTTCATCTGAGAGCCAAAAGTTTAATCAGAGATGCCCACTATGCATCAAATATTTTGACTGACGCATTTCCAGAAAAGAGGGGGAAAACCAACACCAACCAAACCAAAACCAATTTTGAATCAAGCCCAACGACATTTTTTAGAAGTAGCACGGGACCAGGCAGCAGTTTGCCAGAACTCAGGGAGGGGAAGAGGAGAGGGGTCAGAAGGCATGTCCTTCAATTTCACCCTTCAAGCATTTCCTATGATAGAGATGACTGGGATTGACAGTTCTTCATTTTGGCCCATATTTGTTCCTATTTAACATCCAAGCTGTGTAAAAATGTGGCGAATTTAAATCCTCCAGAATAACAAAGTATCACAAGGGCTTAGTGTGCAGCAAGGAAAACAATCCTCCAGATTTTGGGTTTTAAGGATTAGTGATGGACCAGAAAGAAGATTTTTATCCAAATTATTTCCTGGAATGTAAAAGGAGACCAATAATTTGATTTTCCTTACTATTCTCAGACTATCATGAACAATTCACTGTTCAAAATAGTTTTGTCCAAGGCTTGTACTGGTTCATCCTCCTTAAATTATTAACACTTAAGACTCCCAAGGTACTTGCAATCACAGAACCAAACTTTTACAGAACAACTGCTGAATGTGCAAGTCCTGCTTTATTGCATCAAGAAGGTAACAGAGTATGAGGTGATCTGAATTGGCTGCCCCCTGCCCTGCCCCACCCTGAACTGAGGAATGCTTACTCAGGATCAAGAAAACCGAAAAGCCAGAATTTAGAAGATGGAATCAGGAAAAAAATCAAGTGACAACTTGACAAGCTGCAGTTAGAGCTCAGTGCGTGTAGGATACTGGTAGCCCAGGAAATCCTCCTCATGCCAAAAGAAGGGCAATAAATAACAGTGTGGTATCAGTCCAAGTTTTGCCTGCACTTTTTCCTTAGCTGCTTTTAAGTATCTAGAATAAAATCTGGAATATTTCTGTTACAAAAGCATTTAAATTACATTCCATGTATTTTTCCATAACCAAAATATCTTTATAAGGCACATACATTTACACCTACTATCAGTTACAGCTGATACTGAAAAAAACTATCCTCAAAGGAAAAAAAAAATATTTTGACAGTCTTCTTGCTGGCTAAAAGTTACTGTGGTTGTAAAAATTCTGAAATGTTGTAAAATACATGAGCTGCCTGCCTGTGCTATGTCCCAGCAGTCATTTTGCTATTCAAGCTGCACAGTTGGTCAGCAATGCCATGGAACAAATTGTCTTGTTCTAGTGACGCACAACTTCCCAAATCCAGTACTCCATGAAACGACACTTGTTTTCCTCATCTGGACCCTTCAGCATTTGTTTACTATACAAACAGCGTAGTCCAGAATTGTATTTAGCTATTGCAAAATGAGAATTTTAAAGAGTAAACTGTACTTAGCTTTGTGTAGCAAATGTCAGAGTAATTGGGCCCCATGCCTCGTTTGTGACTACCAAGCTTGGACATACTGGAAAACTTTGAAGTCAGTTCCTTTGAATAAGGAGCAAATAATCATCCAGCTATTTTAGTATTTTTCAGCAGTAAATCCAAGAAGTGCTTTACAAAATGGGGGAGGGGAGTGGAAGAAAACCCCCAAGACCCCACACCCAAGAGAAAACACCAAGCTTAGAAAACGGAAGGAGAAAACATAACTTCTCTGAAGTTACCCAACAAGGCAATGCTTGAATAAATAAAATTCCCATTTCAAAGTACAATCCAATTCTGCAAATTACTAGATCCTAGCTTGAACAAGCTACATTCAGCCATATACCATCTCTGTATTCAAAGGTAATTTAAAGAGCAGAAAGTGGTTTGTGTTGAATTGCTATTTAAAAAGTGTTACTACTCAAGTAATGGAAAGGGAGTGCTCAATAATTTTAAAGGGGCTGTAGCACAGATACTCCCAAAATATTAGTCTTTAAGTGTTTTACTAGCATGTCTAATACAGTGCTGGGGAATCTGAAAAGCAGTTCTAGACTTTGTGAAGCTAACAAAGTGGCTCATACAGTTGAAAACACTGCGTATGGCAGAACACTACCAACATTTCTTTTCTACTAGAGCCACCCTTGGAAGTTCAACTACCATTTCCTTTGATGTGTTTTCTACAACTATTACTGACTAATTAATTTTAGCAATTCATTCTAGCAATTAAAATCTGTAGACGCACAAAACATTATGTTTTACATTTAATGGAATGTCAGAACTTGAGCAATGTTGGCCTTCAAACAGTAGCTGAAGTCTGAATACATTAATCAATAGTATGACTTTCAGGGGGAAGCTAACTTCTCAAAAGCCTTAAAAAAATTCCAAGTCTTAAATAATAAAAACTACAAAAAATAAATAAGGAATGCAAATTAACAGAGTAGAAACTGGCAAGTGCTTCATCAGACCCCTAGCTGCTCACTTCAAACTGGAGAGTCAAATGTGGGGAATGGTTGCACTATTCTTTTCATGCACAAATTATAATTACATTTAGTTTCAA
The DNA here is from genome assembly GCF_014805655.1 of Passer montanus. NCBI lineage: Eukaryota > Metazoa > Chordata > Aves > Passeriformes > Passeridae > Passer > Passer montanus. The sequence goes on along the minus strand of NW_024366480.1, from coordinate 8,759,741 downwards.
AATGAAATTATTTTGGTCAGAAATTTGTACAAACTGAGCTTTTAAAAGTACAGTGAACTACAAAAAGATTAAATACGCAATTATAAAATATATTTATCCTAGGTCGTAAGAATATAAAATGTTTATGTTCATGTCACTAGTACATTACACATTACACATATTTAAGGATAACTTCTTTGCATTAATAATGTAAATGATACAACACTGTTTATTGCTTATGTCAGGCATGTAAATTTAAATCCAGACAGCCTTCAGTAGCTAAACCTCTATGGTTCAGCATTTGTTCAAGATCTGGTAGAACACCATTTTAAAAAGTGTATAAACAGTTGCAGCAAGTTTGTACCTGCTCATATTAAACAAAAACCATCAATTCTGTGGGGGGCAGCGGTTCATTTTTCTAAGTACCTGCAGTGGAAAGTCCTGAGATGTCGACATGAGATCAAGTTTACATCACTTCTCTATTGTATGTAACAGTCTGTACCCATTCCAGGAATAAGGAATTTATGCTTAAAGTCACACCCCTACTCATTACCTTCCAGCAAAACCAGCTGTTGGAGCAGTCACACTTACTGTTCACTTACAAGGAATGTTTTTGAAAATACATTTTCCAGGAAAAAAAAGCACCAACTAAAATCAGTGCACCAAACCCAACGAGAATACGTTTCCAGTATAACCACCTTTTTCTTTTTCTTTCAGTCTCATTTAGCTTCTGCTTCATCTGCTGCAGCTTCTGTGCTGTGTTTGCTCTTCTATCCTCCCGCAGTCGTTTTCGAATAGAACTTAAAAAGAAAAAAAGGTGAATCTTACACTGAAGAACAGGAAAAAAGGCTATTATAATATTAAAACAAACCTCTTTCCAACACTCCCAATAATTAACCCACCAGTAGCAGTATATAAAATCCAAACCAAGCAATCTTTTATTACATTTTAGCCACCTTGATGTAGAGAGTTTCAGATAGTGAAGCCCCACGAATAAATAAATAACACATGTAAAGATGTACAAGGTACTTAATCTATGAGTTTGACAGAACAGAATTAGTTAAATTATCTGAGCTGAGTCTTTCACCCCTGTCTGTGCCCCATTTGTTGGCTGAGAGGAGTTTGACAGAACAGAATTAGTTAAATTATCTGAGCTGAGTCTTTCACCCAGTCTGTGCTCCATTTGGTGGCTGACATGTTTTGTACTGAGGCTGCCTTTATATGCAGTGCCAGGTACCAGGTGCAAGTGTCACAGTATTTACACAGGTGCCTCCTCTGCAGAGTTCACACCAGCCTCAATGATACGGTGACTCCAACCCCTACTCACAGCTGCAAGCAGGTTTAATAGTATTCATCTCAGAATGCAAACCAGATCTTGATAAGGGACATACAATAAACTCAAGTTCTGTGTGTTACACTAGCAGGATGACCTTGTAATTCTTGTCTCCAAAAGTGCCCTCACAATCTCTAAGACAGCATAACACAAAAACCCCCACAGCCTCACTCCTTCTTGTGAGAGGTTCCTTCAAACAACTACAGAATTGCTGTCATTCTCTCTCAAAACCCTCATGAAGACACATAAAGAAATTCATGGGGGCATTGGGTTAGCCAGGCGTTATTTTGGAATTCCAGCCTATTTACACTGAACTGCTGTGTCTCGTCTCAGGCTGCAGCCCTTTGGGACAGACCCTGCCTTCCTCGGTGCACCACATGGCTCAGTTTGGCACAGGCTGGCTCAGTTTCTGGATCTCTGGCTACGGATAAACATTTGGCAGCCCACATGTGGGAAGGCCTAAGTGATACCATGCCTCCGAGCTGAGGCCTCAACACTCCTGAGAAAGGCAAATTCACCTGACACAGATAAACCACAGGAACCTACTCACAGCAGGTAGATTTAACATGAACAGAGGGTAATACATGGCTCCAATGATACAATTTCAAACACTACACAGAAGTGGTACGTGATAAAACCTTTGTGTTTCTGAGGAACCGTGTAATTTTTGAAACATTAAGTTAGCATTTTATTTAAAAATCAGTATGGAATTATGCTGGACAATTTTAGGACCTCACACTTCACGGTGGAGTTCATTGACATGCTATCAAGAAAATGCTTTCAAAGTGTGAGGTCTAGCTGCTTCAGTTAGAGACACTTGCTTTTCTTCTCTTGACTTCTGAACAGTAAAACTGTATCACAAGGAATCACTGAGGTGGCATTTTTAAAATCATTAAATAAGACAGTCAAATACCACCTGTTCTCTCTTGCTACTGCAGAAAGATGTTGAATGTTTTCACAAAAAGAAAAGCAGCCTAATAATTCAGCCTTTTGAGAAAGTGTGTCTGCCTTTTAAAAGTTTCTTTATCTTGCCTACTTTTCAATGCTCCCATCTGTGATATCTTGAACCTTAGTGGGCAGGTCAGTGTTAATTTTCTCCATCTGATCATTGTTCTCCAGGCCTATGCTGTTCCCATTGTACTTCTCTGTGGTTATTTTGGTTGGGTGTGGAGGAGACTGCTCGGAACTTGGCGCTTGGTCCTCCTTAGAGAGTTCCTTCCACCGTTTCTGAAAACAAGGAGAACACATTTCAAACATTTCCCTAATATTAAAGGGCCCCCTTGCCAAGATGTCTTCCAAAAGAAGAGCCACTGAAGCAGATTAAAGGAACTACCAGATCAAGAAAAAAAATTGCTAGATGAAGAAATAAAGTTAGGCCAAGAAGTGTCTTCTCAAACCATCAATGATCCTTTTTTCTATTTTTCCAGGATGGTGCCACTGCAAAGGCATGGGGCCTCTACCTTCAGGGTTTGTACTGTCCACAGCAGCTTCACAATTAGGAAGCATCCTGTCTTATAAAATCCAGCACTTGCCATCTCCCACTACTTGCTACAGGCCTATGCTGTGATCTTACTTTTTACGGCTTCAATATACAAGACCTTGTATATAAGAACTGCCTAAAAAGAGAGAACTGGGAAATTTTAACAAAGAGTTATCTATGCCAGAGTCATGGCCCACTGTTTAGCTTAGTGGCCCATTAGCCCAGAGGTCTACTGCATCATAAAACAGTTAGTCACCTTATTTTGAGAAGTAATCTGAAATGGGATGGAAGAAAAAAATAAATTGGAAGTAAACCTGTTTTGCTAGATCTCTGTCCTAATGACAAATAGTTTGAAGGACTTGCTACAACAAAATTTCATGCAGGAAACAACCCTAGAAAGTGCACAGGAAAGAAAAGAATCAGCCCTAAGAAACAATCACTTCTCATACAAATCAGCCAGTGCCTATAGATACATAGAATACCTTGTAGGGAAACAATCAGTTACTTTTAAAAGTCTATGATAAAGTAAATGAACTGAAAATTGAATCTTCTCAAAACAAGTAATAGACTCCTGTCCATGGAATGATTTCAAGACTGCTGGTCTAAACTAAATATCGAACTCAGAAAGTGATATAAAAAACCAGCTACTTATAAATGGACTGCTGGCAAAATGAGTTTTAACAATAAACTGACTCCTCCATTAAAAGTCAAAGTTGTGTTTGCACAGTTTACTGCCTTCCAAAATCCAAGGAGACATCAGAGATGAACGTTTGGCTAATGTTAAATAAGAGAGGCCTTCAATAGCTTCAGGTCCTCTCCATAACTAGCAGAGAGAAGCGAATACTTCACACGCTGAAGAGTCAACCATTCCTTATGGAATAAAAATGACCTAGCTGACCTTGAAAGAGAAATATGCTTTTTTGAGCACTGCCAATTGATTTTCTGCACATAATACTACGGCCTAAAGAGAGAAGCATCAGGACAAATGCCTTGCACTGCAGGAAACACTGATTTAAGGAAGATCTTTTGAAGAATCATAACAAGAAAAAGACAAGAAATAAAAAGTGTGCCCTCCTAGGCATTCTCTTACTATGAATAAATAACACACTTGAATGTGACAAGCAGTATTCTGAGTTGACAATGCTCCCTTATATCCAGAAGTAAGAAATCTTGGGATCAGCTGGGTAAGTGTTGGAACCAGAGCTGCTCATGGTTCATGAAACATTAAAAAAAAGCAAAGCAGAACAATACCTCATACCACCAGAAGCAGCTGCCACAAAATGAAGAGACTAAACTGCTGTTAGCATTAGGATGAATCATGAAGCCTTCTAGACATATGGCACAAGTGTCAAACCAGCAGCACACTATCTAGGTGTTGATTGGCAGTTGTGTAAAATTATTTATTTATATACAGCAAGTCAAGAAACATTTTTTTAAAGGGAAGAATCAGACCACTACCAATACCACAAAGAAAGGAAATGTGTTTTAGCTTATCTGCTGTATTCGTTATTTCAAGAAATCAATGAAATAAAAGAACCCTAGCATATAAAAGCAGAATTAAATGTGTTCCAAAGCCTCTCCTCCCACTTCTCCCTCCCACCTAGGCCCAGCCACTTAACAAAGCTGTAAGCTGTTATGTCTGCAAGCTGCACTGATAAAACAGTGAGATTTGGTAATCTCTTTGCACCCAAAATCATTATACTTGGCTAGATTGTACTAACTGTAACACAAATTTTAAAGGCTATGAAGAAACAACACAACTTTACCAATAAATATTATCTGTAGCATCAGGTAACTTATCTGCTAGGAAAATAGCAGAGATTCTAAAACAGATCCTTGCTATCTTCAAAGTGATACTGGGCATTATCTTCCCTTTTTAGTATTGAAAACATCAACTGAACCAATTTTTTCTTTAAACATTTGGACAGACAAATTATTTTAAAATTTTATCTAAGAGGGGACATATACACAGGGTTAAAAGTTTAGTTTGACAGAAGGCACTGAACAGATACCCTTTGATACCTCCTAGGCATCTACTGACAAAGGTTAATCGTTTCAATCTCACAAAATTACATGTTTTCAAATAATCAGGAGCTTATTTTTTACTGTTGTTACAATCCGCTGTTCAAATACACGGAGCTAAACATTTACCTGTATAGTTGAATCCCCCATTATAAATTTTGCTCCTTCTATTACAGCCATATATGAAAATCTTAGTTGATCAGGAGTCTGAATAAGTCCCATTCGATATTTTCTCATATCCAGTAATACCTTCTTAATATCTACAGAAAATGTGTCTTTTTTCTCCATCTGTAAAGCAAGTTACATTGAAAGTGTCAATGGTATATAAAAAATAATTACAAGTAAAAATTAGTCATAAAATTCAGTCTAAAAACTAATTTCTCCATATTATGCTTCAGTTAGTTATAAGGAAGATTAACATCTCAAATGACTTCTAATTTGTTTTTGAAGGAAAAATGCAAACCCATCTAATGAAAACTTAATACATGAGCAAATCAAGGCTCATGTATTAAACAAATAAATTAATACCTTAAGTCTTAAAATTAAGACATAGATATGCTCAATTTTATTCAGGCTTGTATTTGGACCTTGAAATAGCACTGTAAGAATCAGAGCTGTAAAGTAATAGTTCCTACTGCTTCTGAATAGAACAGCAATTCAGACTGACTGACTACGGCAGAAATTTCCTTATGTAAAGCAGAATCCCAAACCCAAGCAATGGACACCCTTATCCCCACATTACATTCACAGGGTGTTTCTGAAGTACAATTGCATCAAAATATAGCCCTATGATTTTATGCATTTTGAAAAACAAAGAAAAACCGAAGTATAAAAAAAAAGAAGTAAGTTGAGAGGATCTAACCAAACCAGAAAATGTGTCTCTTGTAATTAAATTTAAATTCTATTTCAGTTAAACCTGTGCTGTCCTTTTCACTATTACCAAGCACAAAGAGAAAACTCTGTGCCTGGACTTTGAAGTCCACTGAAAATTTTGATTTTTTAAAAATATTATTTAACATTCAAGGTTCACTCATATCATGAGCAATTATATATGATGCAGTTCAATATAAGCAAATAATCTATACATCCATGTGGCACTGGAACTGGCTGCCAAGCCCCACTACCCAGAGGGCTGCACAGCAGGGAAAATTCTGCACCACCCTCCATTACACACTGCAGGAAAATTAGGAGCATGCCTGAGTTGTCATCCTAGTTCAGGTAACAATTTCCTGCATGCTTAAGAAAAGGGCTCTGGAGAAAAAGACTTACAGATTTAATCACCTCAATATATATTCACAAGCTTTTTTCATATGGAAAATACAATCAATCCTCAACCTTTTCTAAGCACATCTTACATAAAAGGAAAAGAATGTTTACAATTTACTTTCCAGGAAGCTTTGAGAATATATAATTGTCCTGGGGTACTTCAAGAGGAATTTGCAAATGTATTTCAAGAGCCGTGTTTCTGCCATCAAAATATGTGAAGAAGAAAAAGCATGACGTCTTAAATTAAGTTTCCACTGGAATGTCATTAGCTTCAATGTTTTTAAAGCCTTCTGACCAAAAAGCCCATATTGGGAAGGTTGGCAGGGTGTCAGGACACGGGAAGGGGTGACAGAGAAAATGCAAACACTTACCAGAACAAGACAAGTATCTACTAATGAAAATGTGCCGGAACGTCCTATTCCCGCACTGCAGTGAACTACTGCAGGTCCGTGTTCGGGACTCAGTGAGCCAGATTCTCTGACTTTAAACAGGAAGTTCAGGAATGAAGCTGGGGATTCAGGAACTCCAAAGTCTGGCCATGTAGTATAATGAAAATGAGAGATCATCCTGGACTCACCACTCTAGAAATGAAAACAAACACTAGAACTAGAAAGCATTCCTCTTTGGCTCAGTTAGCACACATTTCCCCAGTCTCAATCAACAGCTCTGTTCTATTTTAAACCTCTCATTAAGACAACCCAGTAACTTGCTTCAAGCTGGATGACAACCAACAGTGGACTCTGAAACAGTTTTATCTGAATTGGTAATTTTTTCCTTTGTAATTATTACCACACGTGGGGTCTTTTTCTTCTTCTTCTCAAAATTCCAATATTCTGTTTGATTTGCTTTACTACTTACTCCCAAATGTCTTTGTTTACCAATCTCTGACATCAGTTACTAGACAGCTAGAATTAACATGACTGAAAAAACCTATGTCAGCATTGTACACACTCTGCATTCTTGCTTCAAGCAAGTTTTAATGCCAAGAGGTATTACATCTCCTTTATACTAACCACATTACTGAGAGGAGCAGGAAGCGTTTCTTCCTGGAAAAGGCTATAAAATCCATACAGCACGATGTCTAGCAAGACTTCTGCTGGACACATTCTATCTTTTTAAGTAAAAAAGGAGGACTCTAAAATCATACAGCTGCTTTAGAACCACTCTGTTAAGAGTTCCTCTCCTAAGACAATGAACTAACTACAAGTACTGAAATGACAGCAACAGAGTATGTATATGAAATTTGGATCACATTTTTACGGAACTCACTTCAGATCTGTTAAATGCTACTTCTTGCCATGGTGATCTGATTTTAGCTCAAGAATTTTATAAATGTTCCATTATGTTTTAAAATTTATTAATTATGTTATTTAATTTTAATTAAGTTATAATTTATTATTTCAGTTATTTAATTTTCCACATAGACTGACACCACCATAAACTATGGTAAAGTTTGAACACAAAAGGGTTTAAATTCAGTGTATTCCAGAAAAGTTCTTTTTCTTCTTCAGCAACAGTAAAATATAGCCATGAAATAAAATAAATTCTACTGTTCTTCATCTGCTCAGTCTGTTTCTACTTCTTATGAGAGACAACTTACAAAATTACTTTATGAAACTAAAAGAATCTGTTTTATGGTTTCTGCAGTAACAAAAATAAGTCTCCCAACTTGTCTTTTGCCTTCAACGCCCAATACTGCAAGACTGCCAATACTTTCACAGAAAATAGTGGATATTAACATGAGTCCAGTCACTCTAAGATACACAGCTATCTTCCAGAAATATTTCGTCTTTTGGCTAGGTGCTCAACAAGAACAACAAAGTGTGTTCTATGATATTGGGAAAACAAGTTTATGTTAGGATTTCATAGGGGAAAAAAGGAGTATCAGGCCCAAAATTGTATAAATATACTATGACTTCCCTAGAGCAAAGCATTAAAGAGTTTGCATTTGCTCTCCTACTGCTCTTCTGTACCTCATTTTTCAAGTAGCAACTTAACTCACAAATGAACTGAATGACCTGTTTGTTTAAAAATTATGAAGGAGACACATTTTTCATAAGAAATCTGGAAGCCACACTTAAGCAATTTCCTCTATTTCTAAGGAAAAACATTCATCACTTTAGAAACAAAAATAAGAAAAAAAAACTAGAGAGGTGAGCTAAATGCACATGCTAAGTAAAGGCTGAAGTTGTTTCTTGTGAATCTGGATAGTCTCTGTAGGTAGCAAATGATATTCCCTACTTCAACATTCTGAAAGAGCATTCCAGATGAAAGCATCCCTTACACCTCAAGAAGGCAAAAATGCCTTTTTTTGTCACGTCAAAAAAGGTGACCTGTGGCGTTTGTTTGTGTGGGCTTTCGTTTGGTTGGGGGGTTCTTTTGTGTGGGTTTTTTACCCCAATCCCATCCATAACAAGCACTGGCATCTTGTTCCTAAAGAAAAAGAACAAAGTATGGCTAAGTGTCACCCTACTTATACACTAATCTGAAATAGTAATTTCTAAAAGAGAGATCAAACAGTGCTGTTGTACATGTCACTCTGCTCTAACCCTCAGAACTACATTTTTCTTTCCTTTCTTGCATGAAGGCTTTATCCATCCCATGATTTTCCATCCCTTCAGCTCATTCTAGAAATACCTAGTCCCTTCATCTCTCTACAAGAGTCCCATTGCGAGGCATTGGAACCAGCTGGTCATCTTTGAATTTGCAGCCTCTAATCCTACAGCCAAATCCCATTTGAGTATTTCAAACCTCCCACACTACTCTCTTAAACAGAATGGCTCTTTCAAGTGGTGCTTGGCAGCCAAGCTGTACAGCTGAACCACTGCCTTTGTGAGCATCTGTACCACCCTTTCTTACTGAGCCATGCAGCACTTACATGAAGTGACGTGGGACTGTTACGAGAAGAGGTCTGGCTTTTTGATTCACAACTGTTGATGGACAAAAAGTCAAATTTAAATAACAACTAATTTAATTTGAAGTGTTACCAGGAAACTAGCTAATCTTTTCAAATAAAAACCCCTGGACTTCAAGACTCGGGCAGCACCATAAAATTTCATATGTGATATACAAGGGATATAACATAGAAATATTATATATTTCTGCATGGTAGCTGAAAACCAGCTAGTTCTATGGTAACCACAATGTAGTTTTCCAATATTTATTCCCTACAACTAGCTACCACAAAAAAAAATCCTTGTATGACCATGGGACAGCACTTAAACTACTATTTTGACTATTTTGTTTTTTAAATTACCCTAACTAGGGAAGTTTTACTGGAATAAGCTTTCTATAAATAACCAAGATAGCTAAACCTGATGAACTTGTAAAGCAGACACCACATTGCACAGTTCTGCACTGACTGCTGGAAACATCAACAGTATAATCAAAGGACGATCAAAGGACAAGCTCCAAGTTATAGAGATCCACATGAGGACTTGAGCAGAAAAGGAATATCCCATTAGATTAACTTCCAGCAAAACAAGCCTTGCCATAACCTTTTTGCAGTGACTAGCCAATCACTCAAAACAAAAAGGAGCAAAAATCTTGTAGAGTAACTTCAGGTTGTTCAGTCACATGAGTTTGAACATGAATAAAACACTACAAAAATGGTCAAAGGTTAAGTTGGTGCCTTCATCAGGGTCAAGCAAAACAGGGGACAACAAAACAATGCTGGTCTGTCAAGTTTCACACACTGCTTATAAAAGCCATAATCAAAGTGCTACTGAAATGGTCAAATATATGGAGACATGAAACACCTACAACCCTATCGTGTCTCCGTATTTAATGTGCATGCCTTCAGTTCATTAACAACTAATTTGATCATATAAAAATGAAAAGGCATCCTATAATGGCAATATTCTACAAACTGAAATTTAAAATCATAAATCAACTTCTACCAGAGCCTCCTCTGTTTGCTCATTCATGATGGCCAAAATGTTTTCCAAAATTTAAATAAAAATGGCCTTAAGGAAAAGGGGGCCAAATAACTATCAGAAACATTCTGGCTCATCCACAGGATCAGCCACTGAGGGCTGCTCAGCAGCCTTGCATTACCTTAATCTGACAGTCACAGCCACACAGAAGCTTGGTCCTAAGTGGAGAATCCATTTTACTAATGGGTTTTTCCAAATATTTGCTATTTGTGAAGGACTCAAGATTCCACTACAGATTTATTAATGGTCCTTACTCTAAATTATCACACCACCAGTGTCACATCAAATGTAGTTTCTCCTAGACCTTTCTCCACCAACAAGTATTTTCTTCGCAAACCTCTCCTTCTCTTGCTGTATTCTTACTTCCAGAAACCCAGTCTCAGATACATTCACAGAAAGGTTCCTTCTGCAATTTCAAATTTCACTGCTGTTTTCCATCCAAGCAATCCCTGGTTTCCCTGAAGATCTGATGCTCATTTGTGCTTGCAAAGTTTATCTGAATTCCTCTGTACCTGTGTAGTAGCTTTGCTTATAAGCATTCATTATGTGTCACACTGTATCTTTCTCAGGATATCTGGGTTGCACCACCAGAAATTACTGAAAACAAAATTTTCTTCCTCTAAAGACCAATACATAAAGTTGTGACACTGAGGAATAAAAAAGCTAAAGGCAACAATTAAGAATAATATAAAAATACATATTCAACACAAGGCGGAGTCTTTCCCAAGTTAGATGTCAAGATCTAACAATTCTCCTGCAACATTTTGCAAAGGTTATTTTACATATTTAATAGGCTCTCACACACTTTGCTGTCACTTCTCCAATAAGCTTGGAGACTTTGCTTCAAATCACAGCCATTCGACAGCTTCACACATCAATGATTACAAAATTTTAACATGAGCACAGTATCTTCCTTCTCCATTTATTTTCCAAGGGGCACTGGTTGGTGGAAGGCTTCACAGTAAGCATCTATTAAGGGACAGTTCTAATACCTGAGCTATTACAGTAGAAAGCAACACTCAACTTTCAGAAAAGCTGACAACAGACACCATCAAACCCATGGAAGATAGAAATGAACCACAGCGGAAAAGCAGCTGCAAATACCTGTATTCTAAAATGCAGACTGGGTCAGGCAAAAAAATAATGAAATTCTAAAATGATCACCAGCAAAATAAAGAATATGAGGCATCTTTTCAAAATTTTTGGAAAAATACCAATAAACACCATTTTCCCTCCATTTTCTCTGTGCTAGCCCCAAGAACAAAATTTTCCTAGAACAAATATATAAGAAAAAAAAATCAAACTAACAAATACCCTGATACAATCCTGAAAAAGAAATACAGGTGGGATTTGGGGCTGTTCTAAGTAATCTTTTACACAAGCAACAAAACCAATCAGAGATTGTTTCATTGGTAACAACATAAACACTTTACTCTTCATATACCCATATTTTATTTATGTCTTAAAGAGATTTGCTGCAGTAAAGCAAACTTAATTGAGCTCAGAATGCTTGCATTATAAAGATGACCTTGGCTCCCTCTATTTTCAAGGAAATACTAAATTTTAAGTATTCTTGGCATTCAGAGTATATTTTGTTCATGAGTCATCCTATATTCCAGGCATTGAGTGGCTAAATGTCTTACACTCTGCCTCCACCAAAGGCCCCTGCAGAATAACTTACATAAACACAGTTAAGCTCACATTTCAAGTTACTGTGAATACTCAGTTCCCACAAGTTTTATGGTATAATTATCAAATTCTTACAAAAGGCTGCATATAACATTGACAGTGTTAGGCTAGAAACTATGCAGCTTTTTTTCATTTGAGTAACCAAGTATGCTCTGTTTCTTCTACAAAAATTATGCACTGGAGTTAATATTGATGGAGCCTTACCAGAGTACTAAAGATACAAAATAAAAATTCATTACAGAAAGACTGGTATTTGTGAAACTGATTTATATGACTGTCCTGGGTTTGCCAGAACAATGACACACAAGAAACTCTGTAAAGTGCTGACAGGCCTGCACTGCTGGTCCAAAACAAACCCAGAAATTTAAGTGCTCAATAGCTCCAACTCAAAAGTCTACTACAGTATACTTTGTGTTGTTCCTTGAGGCATTTCTGCATTTTCCAGTTCATGTTATGTTCAAACATAAACATGTAAAGAAAACTGTATCCTTTGAAAATAGGAAGTTTAAAAGTAAGGGCCAACATCACCCAAACAATTCCATGAAGAAGCCTTTTTGGTAGTTAGGAAAACTTGCCTCAGCTTTCCAAAAGACAGAGTTGCTCTTTTTCAGGCACTAGCTAGCCAGCATTACTCGTCTTTCTTTTGCCTTTGCTGTCAATAAACAAACTACTCAAGAGAAATTCTTCAGGTCAGCAGAACAAATATTTCATAAAGCTCCTCTAACATGGAGAAGACCAAGCAACAACATGCCAAGTTCAATCCTGTTAATCGCATGAGGGAAGTTATGAACTAATATTATCTCATAATGCCATCAATAGTTACTACAAATTCAAATATTTGGGAACAAATATATGAACAGCTGTATAAAACAACATACATGCAGAACATCTTCAAGCTCTCCTCTCCCAAGTTCTCTGACAACCTTGAAAACTTGCCACACTAGCACTTTCAATTAAAATAAGGCAAGATTTATAGGGAGAGAGAGTATCTTACAAGATATAGCTGGAACAAACAGACAAGCTCTTCAATCCTGTTGTCCACTCTGAAACAGAAGCAGTAAATTCCAACCCCAGCTCAGGCCAGGAAGAATTTTTTTGAGCTTAATTTGGTTAAATTGTCAAAGTGCTTAATTTTTTATGAGAAAAGGGTGATTGGTCCTGTGGAGTAACAGGGGAGGAAAACAAGAGGCGACAAAGTTACCTACCTACAGGTGGTCATCACTCCTCCCCCCAAAAACTTAAAGACAGCTGGACTAAATTACATAGAAAACTCAAGTTCCAGTACAAAATCAGTAATTACTCAGTCAGGTATCTGATATTCAAAGGAAATCAGAATTTTCCACTCTTGTGTTCCTCCCATATGTTAATTCTTACAGCTCCTCTTAGAATTACCACTACCATCGTTTAGAATTCAGCATGTTAAGGTACTGCTGAATGGAAAACACAAGTATACAAATGCCAAAGATGTTATCTCTCCTAATGTATAGACTGAGGTCTAAATCACTTGCTTATTTCCACACAAACATCTTCAACATTCTCAGAAGTAAAGTGCATTAAAATTTCCAGTGTAAAAGCTCACTCAAACCTGAAGTGACATCATGCTAAGTTGTTCTCATGATACCCTTAAGGCCATGAACAGAGCCGTACAGACTGAGAAAAGCTTACGTTGGTATTTTCTAATTGCAGTAGGTGTACTGTGTAATAGGATTTGATGTCTTCAGACACTAGTCTCACACGGAAACCTGTTTCACTGAATGTCATAACTTCTTCTTCTTTTGTTGGCCAGTATTGTGCACACTTCACCTAAGGATTTTTTTTAAGAGAAAGAAAAAGAAGGGAAAAGAAGAGAAAATAAAGAAAATACTTGTTAAATATCCTAGTATCTTAGGCTTTGCATGTGCAGATTCTGAGTCCACATGTTTCAATACGGCCAGTATTGTGCACACTTCACCTAAGGATTTTTTTAAAGAGAAAGAAAAAGAAGGGAAAAGAAAAAAATAAAATCCTTGTTAAATATCCTCATATCTTATGCTTTGCATGTGCAGATTCTGAGTCCACGTGTTTCAATAGAGTAGACTCAAATACCTGCTGCCACTTTGAGGAATTCCTAAAGTCCATAATGTTTACAGCCAAGTTACTACAACTGTTTCAGTGGCAATTATGCATTCCATTTTTATGTGTTTATGCTTTCCTCCATCACATGGCTAATAAAATTTGAGATACATCTTAAGCCTTCCCTCTCCCCCCTCTAGTTCTCTACAGGGAACTGAGATGTCTGCTCAGCTCTTTCAGCATTTCCCCCCTTTGTTTCTGACTTGCACACCTGCACATTTATAGAACTCATCTATCACACCCAGTTCTATCCAGGCTTACTGAATACTGGAAGGTTCTGGTGAAACAAAAGAATTAGCTAACAAGCCAATGCAAAACTACTCTTTGTCTTGTATTCCTCTTGCTCTGCACTCAAGCCTTCTGTAGGAAAATTTTTGCACAAGAAAATAGGTGACTTTTTAACAGACCAGTCTAATTTTTTCATGACTCTGCATTGAATAAAAAACAAACCTCAAATTACATGCAATTATAACAAAAATCTGCAATGCTTTTAGGCACCGTAGCAGAAAAACTACATCATAACAGCAGATCTGTGTATTCTGCATATATGTGTATTCTGCCACTGGTTCTAAAGAATCAAAAATAGCTAGATCAATTCAACAGTTCTTGGGCAGCAGTCTGCCTTCATTGTTACAGCCAACAGCTCTATATAACAGACACTACTCTGTTACATTTAGAAGAATTAATCTAAAGATACTTTTTTTCCCACCTTCCATTTTGTCCTGGGAACATCTCACACTGCCTCTACTCCTCACTGTACATCCTTTCTCAGAATGCTACTTTCACCTTTCAGGATGTACATTTGTTAGATGTTCTTTTCACCAAACTGAACTGGATGTCTTAGCTCCCTCACTTCACTGTCATATTAAATACACATTACAATGCTCATCAGTGAGAACATCTGTTAGTTCTTCTAATGTAACAATCAAACATTGCTCAACTGTATTCAAATTGTGTGGCATATTTTACAACTTCACGCCTAATGTCACTTACCGATTCTTTTTCAACAATCCTGTTCAACATGACAACTGCTTTGGTTTTTTGTTGCCATACCATTAGCCAAAAATGACAACATGTATTAGGTAGTGGACCCTGCATAGTAAAAAACACAAAAATAGGCATGAGAATGTATAGGCAAAGCAGTGTTTGAGCACAGTTAATAGTTCACTGTGGGAAACAGGAAAGAGTCTTCCCCTTAAGTTTAAACAAATTATTAATAGAATTATAGAAATGGCAGGCAAGAAAGTAGCCACAGATCATTCCAGGACATAAAAAGATTGGGGTTTTTTTTTAAGGAAAAAAATACCAAACAAAACCAAACAACAAAACAGTAAGAACTCGGGGAATGGTTATTTTGCTTTAAGCATCCCTACTGTTGGGCTGTTAGAAGAAAAGCTACTGCAGGCATGCTCAGAAGGTACAAGATGGCTTAAGGGGTAGAAGTATTGTTGCAACATATTTACAAAAGAACTGAAGAAAAGTGGAAGAAGTATTTCAGAAGCTTCATATGCAGTAAATTACTCATACTTCAATATCCCCTTTAGCTTTTCTTAAAACATAATCTATTAGCAACTACAACACACTGAGATATTGTAATTCATGTAATAGTGATATATTTTTAATTCATGGAGATAAGAAACAATCCAAATATGAATTAAAACTGTACAAATCCCCCTCCCTAGATTCTCAATCCCTGTAATAACCCAGTAATTGTACTGCTTACCTGTGTTAAAATATAATATCTCTGGGCTTCTTCTATGACCACTAGGCTGGCATTGATATAGTCATTCTCAGTGTTCTGGAGTTTTACACGACTGTGATCATCTAAAATTCAAAGGAAATTAAGAATTAATGACGCATCCATCTTGATGAATACTCTCTAACAGGCAAGTTTAGGTGTAAGTCTAGTCTACAAGCAACTAGTACTAAATTCTGCTGTATGACCCAAACTACAAATAAAAGAGAAACTAATTTCTCAAATAACTTTGATAACTGTCCCATTCTCCCACTGGCATTCTATCAGAGTCATTTCAGACAGCTATTAATAGAAGCTGCTCAGAAAACTGGAATACCTATTTAAAAAAAAAAAAAACCCAAGCAAACAAAATTACCCTCCCACATAAGCCTAAAGGTCCTCACAGTCATCCCTCAACAGTTACATTTCCTTAATACAACAGCACCACAACTCACACCAGACAACACTGCCCTATCACACCAGATCACTCCACAGCATTATTTCCTAAGTTCATTATTTCCTAAATTCCAAGATTTTTGGTGAACTGAAGTTTCAAAGGTTGGCATAGAATCATAAAGTTAAGCTCACACAGCTAAAAAAAAACCCCAGTAAAGTCTACTTGCAGTAGTAATTCAAGCCAGGCTTGAATTTGATAAATTTCATTTTCCCTGTAAGCTGTTGTTAAATATTATACAACACAAAAAATACTAACAAAGGCACATGCACAACCAAAAAGAGTCAACAAATCACCCAATTAAAAGAAGCCTAATCTCACAACATTGTTTAATTTCAAAATTACACAAGCAAGACTGACGATTCCCCTTTTTATGGCAGAGGCAAGCAAAGGACTCTGTTTAAAATTCTACCATTAATATGAGAAAGATTATCATACTGTCAAACTAAAAAACTGCATAATAAAAAAATGTCATTGTGGTTGCTTCTGGAACCTTTTAATATGTGATTTATGAACCTCTAGGAGACATTTAGGTAATCAAGACTTGTTCAGAGTAAGTAATCCTTCAGCCATTTATCAGTCACTGTATTAAATAAACAGTACTTTCAGTTTAAAATTTGTACACAGCAGCATGCTGGAAAATGAGATTCAACTGACTGTAAACCTCCTGAAGCTCAACACCTAGCAAAATAAGAAGAGCAAATAAAAAATAGCAAACTAAAATTACTTTAAGAAACTTCAACATATCTGAGGAAGAGATGGAAGAGATTCCATAAGGAAACTGACAGCAGAGGGAATTATGATGCAATACCAGTTTTTACAACTAAATTCAACTAGTCTGACACACAAAACTCAATTAGGGCCCAGACTGCTGTTAAAATGCCAGTCCACCCATCCTTGCACCAGAAGGCTCACAAACACTTTGGGAAACACACAAAGACATGAGCAACTACCAAGTGTCAAATTCAGCACAACTACAATAGATGAACTCACAGCCAGCCTGTGCAGCACAAGGCTTATCTCAGAAATCATAAATATAAACCTGAATAGGCAAAAAACTAATGGCAATCAAAAACAGTTACTCTTGTATGGTTTAATATGAATACTTTCCATGTGTTTGGAAACCTGGAAAAAGTACATTTACTAGGTCTTGATCCGCCTTTACATTCTACCTCATCTATCTGCTATTGGTAACCACCGAAGATCATCTTGTTGGATTTGAGTAAAGAAGTCAACAATAAAGTGGAATTGTTTTGCTGCTGCTGAAGCACTCAAATTTGGGGCTGTTGCCCCACCTCCCTTAGCTCCTAGCTTTTATATGCAGTCACATATGAATGCGCAGAGAACAGAAAAATACTGAAAATTTATTTTTGATGTAAAAGCATGAGAAAAACACCGGGTTGGTCTGTTTTCATTAGCATTCTAGCTGTAAGACAACACCACTTTAATTTTCAGGAGTCTTAAAAGATTTATGATACCCCTGTGTGAAGAAAAAAAAATATTATCAAAGCCAAGACACAGCAAAATTAAGACACATGTGCATTTTAAAGTAAAATATATCCCTTTGTATTATTTTGCCAGGATAGGAAAGCATTACTTTTTCCTTTCATGTATCACTTTATCTGAAATGTTTCTACTGGAAAGAAACCAAGACCTCTGTAAATATTACATGTCATTTGCCAACAGGAAAAACTTAAGATCTTGTTATAGTAAATCACACATACCGGTACCAGTGTTCTCGGAAAGGTGACGCAAGCAAGCTCTGTTAACAGTTTAATCACCCAGCGGCAGCTGCTGAACTGCTGCCAGGGACAAATAACTGCAGCCTCTAAGGAGGTTTCCTACTTTAATCCTTACTTTCTCAGATTCATTTTTTCCCTTCTTATAAATTTTGCTTTGTAAACATGACAAATAAAGTTCTGCAAGTTGTTTGGTTTTTTTTAAGTCCCTTTAATAACTAGTTCTATGTACAGACAGCCTCCCTCTCCCTCCCCAACTAAAACAGAGGAGATCCTGCAAGTACTCTGGCAGACAGTCCACAGGACAAAAAAAACCCACACTAGAATATATTGATTTCTCTTCTTTCAAGGGATGAGGTTCTTAAAGGACACAATGACCTAGAAACCTCATTCAAATCCTGGCTTGCTTTTCTGAATTAACTGAAGCAAGCCAACTTTTGACAGTGAGTTAGCTGTAATACATTTCCCGTATGTATATAATTTCCAGTTACAAAGTACTTAAGATTTATATGAACGATAAACCTATCTTTAAGATAAGATTTAGCTTGTGTTGCCATGCCCACAGCAGCTAAAATACAGTACTGCTTTTCTGAAGAGCTAATTCCCCTATTTCGACAAACTGAAAAGGAAGTGGAAACCTTAAAAATTATTCTCATTCTGGCTCCTGCACTGAGAAAAAACACTCCCAGAACGACCCTATCTGAGTAAGCAAGTTCTGATTACCCATTTCCAGTGGAACCCCATCCCACTGACAATACCTCCCATGCATCAAATAATGCCAAAACTTCACAACACTCATCAGTCTGCTCACCTCCTGCTTAATAGAAAATGACAGATCCAGTTAAAATCAAGATACAAAATGTTTGGCATTTTACACCACGCAGTTCTTGCAGTTGGTTAATGAAAGGTATTCATTATAAAACAAGTGTGTTTGTAGAACACTGTATAACTTCAAAATTATCTTTTATCGAAGAGATGTGTCTGATCCCCCAAATATACAGCTATTAACAATAGAGGAAGGAGAAATGCTACTTAGTGGATTAAAGAAAGTCATAAATCAAACATGCAGCCACCGCAAGCCATCCTAATGACCCTGGCTAACCTTTCCCGCCTACCAACAAATCCCTTCCATTTCACTAATCTAAATCTAGTCTAGCTGAGCTGCTAAATTATTAAAATTGCAATAGTCCGTCACTAGACTTCCAGTCTCAAGTTTCAGAGGTAGCTTAAGGCAAAGGAAAGGCAAAATGACTTCTCACCACCCTGTCACTGGCTGTACACAATGAATGCCATCGTATCAGTCATGGCCTAGCTCACCACTGAAACGTATTCATACCGAAATATGCATGTCACTACTGCACAGCATCCTTACAATTGTAAGCAGGATTACAGGAAAAAATATTAAGGCACATTAAAGTTTATATCAGCATGTGCTATAAAATTCTCCTCTTCCCCAACCTCAAAGGAAGAAATATCTCCAAACTCAACAGAACCTTGAGTTTATTTTGCAATGTTTCATGTGGTAAGACGTTTTAGAGAATCGTTAGATAACGTCATAAAAATCACTAATGTCAGCTTCTAATACTTCAAGAAATGCAGCAGGCTTATTCTGGGCTGAACACCTCCCTGTTCTCAGCACATCCACTTGAAGCACAGGACAGAAAGGGAACAAACATTCCCGCAATGATAATTAATCAGCACCAACTCTGCTCCCTGCAAAACACAATTCTCTTCATGTTCCTCTCCTGTACTCCATGCCAATTGTAAGCCTATGGTTGAAAGATCTGACACAAAATCTACTCAAGGCCACAGGAAGAAAACATGAGAAATCACTACCTTGCAAGATCTTCCAAAAGCAACACGATCTATCAGCAAAAATGCTCAGATGACCCAGGTTCTTGAGCAACACACCATATTACAAAGGAAGGCTGAAGAGAAAATTGTGTAAACCCCCATCTACCCTTCCAAAGCAAAAAGCAAAAAAAAAATACTGCCAATTTTGCTGAGGGGATTTCCTTCTTGCCTGTAAATCTGGGACCTCAGGTCTAAAGGTGTTTACAGTCAATCTGAGACACTAGACTCCTCTGGTAAGAACTGAGGTTAAGATTTAGAAGCAAAGTTAATTACAGAAATCTTTGGAGTTTCATTAAAATTATTAATAAAGAATAACAACCTCACAAGTTACTTTCCTCTGTTAACAACATTTTCTGAGAAATGGTTTCATCTGTCCGGAAATGACTGGCTGTCAAACCAAACCTATTTCAGATTAACTTCCTGTTTCAGTACTATGAAGCCAAAATACTCCTCTGCCTATTCTAGACTAATACCAAACTATTAGACTGCTATTTTCTTTCATCTAGGCAGTAATTCTTGAGGGCTTTTACCAAACCAAACTTACATATGCTACAGATCTTTAGCCAACAAAAACGGACACTAACAGAAATACTCATGAAACAGGAAACAGTGTGAAACTCAACCGTAATGGGCAGAGATGCTTAGCCTTTCCCAGCAAACAGAAAAAAATTTTTATCCAGAAATGTATGTAACAGACAGAAGTTTGTTTCAGTGTACTTGTCCCAGGTATCACAGTTGAAATGGGGCAAACCAACACAAAATATTTTTCCTGGACTTGTAATTGACATATTTCCCGTAAAATTGAACAACCTTTGCACTTCCTCTTGCAGACACACCACCTCAGATTCTAGACAGGCTTAGCAGCTACCACAGTTAACAAACCATTTTCTCATTGCTTTTGGAGAAATAAAACTCTTTCTTTAAAGTATGTCTTTCAGTATGATTAAGTAGCTAGATATTAAAAGTCCAACAGCTGGTTCTGAAGGCCTTTGGCTATTTGAGAATATTAGTACCACCCATTTTTCATCTAAACACTGTTAAAAAGCAGCAAAATTTACAAAGTGAAGGACTGAGACATCAAGATTGTGTGAGACTGAGTTGTCTCACATTTCTGCAACACCAAGTCCTTGCACACACGCACCACAATTAGATGTGTTCACCACAGTTATCAAACCATGCAGCTTTTATCCCAGCTGCTTTGAAATTTAGGCACTGCTACCTTGAAATCTTATTTATCATACACTCCCCTCCAGGCCTCCTTCTGCTCCTGACTCTCATCGTTCTAACTGATGCAACTGAGTCATATTTAAAAATACAGAAGTGAAATTCAGGAGGAATTAACTAGTTCAAATACAGTGTTTTGCTCTGTTCTCCTCATACAGCTTTGTTCCTAGTGCCCAGTTCTGCAAGCTATCTAGGTGGACCAATTCAAACCATCCTTCTTTCATAAATGCTAGAAACTGACACATTATTCATAAAATTCACCATCTTATTCAGTTCATTCATCATGTAATAATCTATGTCAGAGTGTGACAGAAAAGCTCTAGCTTTTTCCTAAGCCAAACCACTACTTCAATACTAGATTTTATCTGTCTTTCTGCTTTTGCACTGGGTCCAGGAATTAACACAATCATTTGTATTTTTTCTACTGGCTAAATATGCATTTCAGAAGCAGGTTTTGCCATGACTAAAGCAGAAGCGTTTGATGTTCCTCACTACTATAAAAGGCATGCCATGATTAAGGAAAATATTGAGCTGTACATAACTGCAGGAGATGAATACAAGTCACATCCGTAAGGTATTACTGGAGGCATTATTAGATATTACTTAAATAAAACCATGTATTTTTATTTCTTTTAAAAACACTGTTTTTAAAAAGAAAAAAGCACAAACAGCTTGAAAGTATATTTTCACTCTGTACATAAATTACAGTCATGTATGGGAGAAAAAGTAGATAAATGCACAGATACAGTGTTTGACATGGAAATTGTACAGGATGTTAGACCCAGGACTAGAACCTAGGACTTCTGGGCTCACATCTCATTTTCTACCTTCTCATCTTAAACCCCCACTGCAACTTAGATATGGAACAGAAATTGAATAAAACATCTCTTTCAGCACTGGTAAGATGCCAGTGCTGTGCTGCAACAGGACAGCAAAGCTGGGACACCCAAGTGCCTCTGCACAGACCAACACGTGTCCACCAGAGGCCTGGCTCCATTTCCTGAGCCTGTGGTGGAAGTCAGTCAGCCTTGCCTCATCTGAGGCATCTTCCCAGTGCTGGACTTTCCTCCAATGCACTGAATTCCTAGGCTGAGTTCCATCAGCCTGTGTGGGAAATGGATTTATAGAAAATTTCAGGGGGGGGTCAGCACCATGCCAGACTGGACCCATTTGGTAGGAATTCTCTGTGCCAGTGGAGCATCCTGGCAGCACCCTAAGGAGCAGCACTGCATCTGAGCAGTGTGACTCAACCCAGGACCCTTTCTGGGCCATTTTGAGAAGTGCTATGCACATGCTGTCACCACAACTCTCAACTGGAAACAAGGAGCTCAGCACTTCTCCAAATCTCAGAAGAGGTATTCAGATCAACTGAAGCAAAAAGCCCCAGTATACCAGCAACCCTCCAAAAACTCTAGATCCAGTAAGAAGGTGGTTTTCAGGACCCTTCAGTATTCTGGGAAACTTCATAAGGAACACAAACATGTTATCTGTCCCAACTTTAATATACTGAAAAAAAAAATTAAAGCTGTATCATTTCCCCCCTATCTGTAGCTCACATATCTTTTTGCAGTAATTTTGGCTTATAATTTCTGAAGTAAAATGCTGATGAAAAGAAGCCCACAGCATCTCTGCAGCAGAGAAGCTGGTCTAAAAAAAGTTTTTTTTCATGTGAGACATAAGTTCATTAAGTCAAAAAGACCATTTTATGGCAATTAGTAGAAGTAAAAAGCACTCCATACCTTATTTACTATACGAGCAAAACCAACAAAATTTCAAGCATTTTTTAAAGCAACAGTAGAAATTGAGTGGCATTTATCCACACCATCTTAAAAACGGTGTTTTTTAAGTTCAAAAAGAAAACATTTCTTTTAGTCAAGGTGTACTAACTTAATCTCTATACTCATTTTTTACAACAGATAAAGCAAATTAAATAAATCATTTCCCCATGAGAAAAACACTTCTAAAACATTACTCTGCAGCTCACAAAAATTTACCTATACACTAATACCTTTGATTTGCAACCATCTCTCATTCACCATTCAGCACAATGAGCTTAACATGCAGAGTCTTCTCCCTCCTGTCATACACATTTGTGTGTGTTACCAAAAATCCTATTTACATTTATCAGAGGACACATGCCTACAGAAATAAACAAAATGCCAAATTTGCAATGACCATGATTTATCACCTCCAGTGATGGCAGGGTAAGAGAAGGTCTAATAAGTTTAGTTGCAATGATTGCAGAAAAGGTACTCACATGGACTAACATCTCTGTATCTGTTTCGATTTCTGTTTTCTGGATATTTTGCAACTCTGTGAGGGTAGTCACTGGATTTATGTCGGATTTCCTTAAAAAAGACAAAATAAATAATTGACTTATAGCCAGCAACCTGATTAAGATTAACATTCTACACATATTATTAATTAAGCAGCATTACTAATAATTAACATTTGTTTAAACCAAGTTTTACTGCCCCTAGTGTCATTTTTCACTCAGAAGATGCATTTCATTCATGGCCAAACTGCTACCATTTAAATCTTCCTACATTTGGCTAAAACTACCAAATGTAAGCACCATCTGACAAGCAACTGATGCATCAGGATCCAAGGGCAAAAAAAACCCCTAATCCCAGATATTTATTATGCTTACAGTTTACCTCAGAGCTGCACATTATCTCCCAAAGCAGTAAGGGACTCAGATGCAACAGCAGTATTCTGCTGGCTCCTTTAAAGCAATTGGCAGCATAAAACCCCACAAACTTCAGTGAGCCAGTTAATGGTTTTATGGCTGCTATTAAGGCCATAGGATTATTCTTGGTGGTTTGATGGCTCATCCCATACAGCTGTAGTTAAATATGAACCAATATAAGAATTCTGGAGTCACAAATATCAATGGGAATCAAAGCCTGCTCTCCTCACGCATTAACACAAACCTTCTAATAATGTAAGAGATATTCAGACACACACACTATTTTAAGGACCCTACTGTTCACACGTTCTGAATGTTCTGCTTTATTGATTTCTTCCCTGAGGGCACCTTTTCTAAGGCTTCACTGGGATATACAGAATTACCTTATGTAGAAAACTGAAAATGTGTATTCTGCTCTGTATTTATAGCTCTGTACTGATGCCATCTCAGCAGAAATTCTGCACAGTACAGAATTAACAATATTTTACTTTGAATTCTCCTTCTGTTTTTAGATTATGTTGCTACATTTGATCATTATGTCCCAAAGGGCATTTAAACTTCTTATTACAACTGAGCATTCTTTGGTCTTCTCAATGTTCCCACTATCTTTGTCTTCAAACTTCCTAAATAGTCTAGTCTATTCCCAGACAATGAACACAGCCAGAAAGGGCATCAGCGGAAATATAACGTACAAAAGAAAGCTCCAATTTTTAGCACTGGTTGCATGACCTTTCTTTAAAATGCACTGCAAAGAACATAAATCAACAATGTGGAGCAGCAACTGCCAAGCACCAATACTCCACATATTTGTATAAAAACCTCTTGATCTATTCGGTTTTCTGTTTTGAAACAGACACTGGAACTTCTCTTGTTTACATGGCTGACAAGCTTTGGGAACTTGCTCGTGGAACGAATGGATCTGGCAGGCATTCATATCCAAGTTTCCAGGAAAGGTAAATTTTGTATTACTCAGTAACAGGATACAACATATTTTGTTTCTTACAGCACCTGCACCATCAGTGCACAGAAACAGACCCATGTTTTGGTAAAGAAACATTAAAATAGCTAGAAACACTTCTACAGTGATGGTGTGGGAGGGTGGGCTTGCTAAAAAGAATTAAACAAATGTAATGAATAATTCAGAAATCAGTTTTCCCACATAATATCCAGCCACCGCACAGAATCAAAGCACGTCCTGACCTGGAAGGGACCCACAAAGACCAACAAGTCCAACTCCTGACTCTGCACAGAACACCCCAAAGAAGCACAGCATGTGCCTGAAAGCACTGTCCAAACCCTTCCTGAACTCCGGCAGGCTTGGTGCTACATCCTACTTATTTTGTAATACAGATATATATACAAAACTGCAACAGCTGAAATATTACAGTAGAGATACTGTATTCGAATAATATATAAAACAAATAAATTATTAATTTAACATAGAAAAAGCATAATTTGAAGTCAGTAAAGAAAACTTTGGGGTTCAGTTCTCTTCCCTCATTTGAGAAATAGTGCTATAAAATACTGTGGGCTTAAATAACTGCTCTAGCGACACCAGCTGATACATAATGCCTGTTTTATGGGACTGACTGTTCTCGGAAGTTCTTAATCTCCTTAAAAAATATCGCAAATACTGCATTTTATTTACTGGCACAGGCGCAGAGCCCCCGCAGCAGACGCCGAGCTGGCCAAGGCAGCGGGAACGGGGGCTGAGGAGGCAGCACGGCTGCCTGAGGAGCCGCACGAACCAGCGCAGGGGGGGGGCACCCAAGCCCTGGCCGAACCCGTACTATGGGGCACGGGTTCCCACACGGCCCGCAAGCCGCGGCAGTCCCCGGGGCACTGTCCCAGGGGGCAGTCCCAGGGCGCTGTCCCGGCTCGCTCCGGCCCCGCTCCGGGAGCCCCGGGCGCAGCGCGGAGCCGGAGCCGCCGCCGAGCGCCCCGCGCCTGCGCGCCACCGCCCCCCGCCCGAGCCCGCCCCGAGTGCGCACGCGCAGCGCTTGCCCACGGCTCCGCTGCTCGCACCTGAGGGCGAGAGTCGCGTTGGCCCAGCGACTTCCGCTCTCCCCGCTGCTGAGGCGGCGGCGGAGCCGCACGCCAGGCACGGGCGCTGCCGGCCCCGCGGGTCTCTCCCCCCCCACCCCGCCCTTCCTCCCTCCCTGCTGCTCTCCGGCTAGAGCCGGCCACGCCGCTCGGCTCACCAGATAACGCGCCTGCCAGTCGTTCGTGGCGTCGATCTCCTGGAACTCCTGCTCGATGGCGGCGGACATGATGGTGGCGGCGGCCGCCAGGGCGCGCGAGCCTGTCCGCAGGAGGCCGAGCGGCGAGCCCGCACCCGCTCGCGCGCAGCCCCCCGCCTCGCGGCAGCGGCGGGCGCGGCCAAACGCTCCCGACCGGGTGTCCCGCAGCCGGCGCCGGGCGCATGCGCGGCCTTGGCCCCGCCCACCGAGGGCCGTGGAGATCACGCCTCCCCGGCACGAGGAGGCGGGAAGCACCTGGGGTGACGTCACTGGCGCGGCGGGGGGCGGGGCCGCACTCAGGTGTCGCGGGGCTCGGCAGGGCCGGGGGCTGCGGTCGCCAAAGGAAAAATGTCACAAAAATCACGGACTCAGTTCGGTTGGAAAAGATATCCGAGATCATCGAGTCCATCCTTTGGCCGAACAACTAGACCATGAGCACCTGCAGGCACGGTGACTCCATCCCCTCGCTGGGCAGTCCGTCCCAGTATTTAATCGCCCTTTCTGTGAAGAATTTCTTCCTAAAGTCCAACCCGAACCGCCCCTGGTGCAGCCTGAGGCCATGTCTTCTCGCCATGTCGCTGGCTGCCCGGGAGAAGAGACCGACCCCCAGCTGGCCAAAATCTCCTGTCAGGCAGGTGTAGAGAGCGATAGGGTCACCCCCGAGCCGCCTCTTCTCCAGGCTAAACACCCCCAGCTCCCTCAGCTGCTCCTCACAGGCTGTGCTCCAAACCCTTCACCAGCTCCATTGCCCTGCTCGGGAGACGCTACAGAACCCCAATGTCCTTCTGTACTGAGGGGCCCAGAACTGACCTCGGTATTCAAGGTGCAGCCTCACCAAAGAGCGTGCAGGGGGACAGTCACTGCCCTGATCCTGCTGGCCACACTATTGCTGATACAAGCCAGGATGCCACTGGCCTTCTCGGCCACCTTCACACTCTGCTGCTCTCGTTCAGCGGCTGCTGACCAGTGGTTCTTTTCCACTGGGCCACTTTGCAGCCACTCCGCCTGTAGCGCTGCGCCGCTGTGCCGATGTCCCGGAGCGGACACGGCCCCGAAGGCTCCAAGAGCTCTTCCAGCCGCCGGCGAGGCCCCAGCCCGGCTCCGCTTCGCATCCCCGGCAGCCGCTGGCCCAGAAAAGCAGAAGTGCGGGGACACGGGCGTGTCGGACAGACAAATCCCAGCGGGGCTCGCCCTCCCGAAAGCAGAAACGCCGTGTCCCGCAGCGCCTGCCTCTCTGGGAGAGAAAGTCCCTTAAGGGGCGGCTCCGGCAGGCGCTGGGCAAAGCCAAGGGTCGGGCCGGCTCAGAGAGCGCTGCGCTGTGCCGGGGGACACCAGCCCGAGCCCCCGGGCAGGCGGGGCCAGCACACGCCGTGGCTCAGCACAGAGCGGGGGAAACGCCCGGCTCCTTAAAAATGTGTGAATTGGTGCCACAAAGGGCCGTGTCCCATCAGTGTCAGTGTCTGAAGGGAGGGTGCCAAGAGCCAGGCTCTTCTTGCTGGTGGACAAGAGGCCACGGCAGAAACTGATGCGCAGGAAGTTCCACCTGGATATGAGGAGGAACTCCTTTATTGTGCCAGTGCCCGCGCATGGAACAGATGGCCCGGAGAGGTTGTGGAATTTCCCTCACTGGAGATACTCAAGAATCGTTTGGACGCAATTCTGGGCAATGTGTTGCGGGATGACGCCGCTTGAGGAGGGAGGCTGGATCAGATGATCTCCCCCATTCTTCCACATTTTGTGAGAGGTTACAGCGCCGCCCCGCACGCCGGTGACGGTCCTGCCGCGGGTTCCTGTCCCGAACCTTCACTCCTGGCACGCCCTTTCCCTGCTTGAGCAGGGAGGCTGGATCAGATGATCTCCCCCACTCTTCCACATTTTGTGAGAGGTTACAGCGCCGCCCCGCACGCCGGTGACGGTCCTGCCCTCGGCCCCGCCCCAGCTCCTCTGCCGCGGGTTCCTGTCCCGAACCTTCACTCCTGGCACGCCCTTTCCCTGCCGCAGGCTCTCCCCCACCCGCAACACGGCCCCTCACGGGCTGGGAGGTTTCCCTGGAAACGTTTGTCCCTGCCCTCTCCCACGCCCGAGGGGCCCTGCCGCTCCCCTCGTCTTCCCTGCTCGGGCACACCGGCCCCGCTGCCTCGGAGTGCCCGACCCCAGGCTCGTACCCACGGGCAGGGGCTGGGAGTGTCAACTGAGGTGTGACCGACAGCTGAAGGACGCGATGCCATCCAGCGGGATGGCATGGATCCGGACAAGCTCGAGAAGTGTACCTACGGGGACCTCGTGAGGTTTAACAAGACCCAGTGGTCAGGTCAAACCCCAGTATCAATACAGACTGGGGTCCAAATGCATGGAGAGCAGCCCTGCCAAGAAGCACTTGGAAGTGCCGGTGGGTGAGAGGCAGGACATGAGCCAGCAGCGTGAGCTTGCAGCCCAGAAAGCCAACCACATCCTGGGATTCTGCCCCTCTGCTCTACTCTTGTCAGCCCCCACCTGGAGAGCGGCATCCAGCTCTGGAGTCCCCAGCACAGGAAGGACATCAACCTGTTGGAGCAAGTCCAGAGAAGGGCCAACAAGTTGATCAGATGAATGCAGTCCCTCTCTTATGAGGAAAGGCTGAAAGCATTGGGATTGTTCAGCCTGAGAAAGAGAAGGCTCAGGCGTGATCTATTCACGGCCTTCCAGTACCTGAAAGAAGCCTACAAGAAGACCTGGATAGACACATTTTAGAAGGGCATGTAGTGATAGGGCAAGGGTGAATGGCCTCAGATTGGACTTGGATAGACATATTTTAGAAGGGCATGTAGTGATAGGGCAAGGGGGAATGGCCTCAAATTGAGAGTAGGTTTAAATTAGGTATCAGGAGGAAGTTCTTTGCTCAGATGGAGGTGAGACAGTTCTTTGCTCAGATGGAACAGGTTGTGCAGAGAAGTTGTGGATGCCCCATTCCTGGAAGTATTCACTGCCAGGTTGGATGAAGCTTTGAACAACCTGCTCCAGTGGAATGCAAAGGGGTTGGAACTAGGGAATCTTTAAGATCCCTTCCAGACCATAAGATTCTGTGATCTACAGCCCCTGTGATAACCAGCTGAGTGTGGCTGTGCCATCACTCTGGTTCCTCGTGTGCTGTCACTGCAGCCCCACACCAGCCCCTGCCTCCTGTGGGCCTCACCTGATGTTTAAGCACAACAACAACAAGCATTTTTTTTGAAACAGACTTTTCATTTTGAATACCTGTCACTGAATGCTGCTGTATTTCCTTTCTGCCACACAATGCTCCAAGTCCACTGGCTCATGTGCTCCCCCAAGTCCTGGAAGAAAAGCTGGAGTCCTGGACACCATGGGAGTCTGTGATGCCTTTGAAGTACAGCAGATGGAACAGCATGGATCAGTAAGTTCATAACAAGTTTTCCCAAGTAACTCAAGGAAATGTTGCACAAGATTTTCTTCAACTATGGGTTCAAGCTTTGAAATCAATGTAGGGAATGGCTTTCTTGGTTTTTCTGCCTGCACGACTGAGGCATGGGTCATGTCTGAAGTTCTGCTGGTGCTCTCTAGTTAATCAGTGTTCTATGTATGATCAGTTATGAAACAAGCAAATAAGAAAACATTTGTGAATTATGTTTGTGATTTAAGAGTACAGAAAAGCGTCCAAGTGCCCATCCTCAAGGTAATGATTGATTTTCATTTGAAATAGATTTCTTTTAATTCAATTATTTAAATTGTTCTTTATATCAGAAAACTTATGTTGCACAAGCTGGCTGTAAGAAAGTAACTAGGTACATGGAAGCTGTCTGCCAAATAACATATTTTAATAAAGAAATTAAAATAGGCATCTTCTTTGCTGATTTTAGTCTTTGGCAAGCTTTTCCCTGTATATAAGCTTGCTGATTGGTCTGGATTTATAGCATTTATGACATGATGTGCTTTTCACTCGTGCTTGTGATATTTGGGGATGTAGTTAATATTGGGACAGCAATGTAATTGTCTGGTTAGGAAAGGCAGTTTTATGGTAGCAGCATCCATCTAGAATCTCTAATGCAGATCAGTGCCCAGACACATCTCGTGGAAAGCTAAAAATGTTTATTAGTTGGTATTTGGAGCTGGTTTAGAAAAGCAATAACTTGTAAACCAGAGTTTTCTGAAGAAATTGCTATTGTCCAGATTTGGGTTACTTAATTTTTACTGCAAATATGCTGAAAATGCAGCACCAGTTCTCTGGCTTTTAGTATCTGAGCCTAGGATAGGCCCAAGATTACATTTCTAATGGTCTCTGAAGGAGAACTGTATATACAACATAAACAAAGTACACTCATTAGACAATTTATTCTGCCAATAGTAACCTCCCATTCTGTATTAGCTGTGCAGCCAAGTCCAGATGAACCCTACATAAAGTCTTATGCCCTTGGGACCATGTGAGACATGCAAAGAGGGACAACACAGTTGCTGGAAAGTCTAGTATATTGTAGTGTTTTCTGTCTTAGTATAAACAGAAGCAAGCAATGTTTTTTAATTAAAATCTCTGATAATTTGAGAAGCCCATTGCTGTACTGACAAAGCAGTCACCCCAAAGTAATTGGTATCTGCAGTAGTTTTGATTTCAAAATTGACTTTGGTGCCCATGAAGACCAATCAAGTTAATTTTAAATGTTTTTGTCCAGTGACCTTGGCTGAACAATTATTTTAGTACCAGTCTGGAACAGACTAAGTGTTTGTTCCTCTGTGTGTACTTTTTTGGGTCATTCACTGGAACTACTTAAGCACCATTTATTGGAAATGATCTGGTTTGTGCTGCTTTTCTGAGAACCATTTTAGATATTGGTAGATGAAGAACAAATTCTTCCCTGAGGTAGTTTTATTCACAAATACACTCCACATCAATTTTAATTGTTAAGGAAGAGAGCTGTAATGTGCTTAAGCTTGCCACTATGTGAAAGGAGGAGAACATATAATTCCTGATTTAAGTTTTATAGCCCAAGGCCTAAAGAAGAAGAGGATCCTCCCTTCCCCGATGAACTGGATAGGACTTGAAACACAGAAGGGCTGGCCACTCCTCTGGCATCTGGTAGGGAGTGGGAGAAGCTGAATGAAAAGGTCCAGTGGTCAGGATAAAACAGGTTTCATTTTTTATGTTCATTACAGTGCACTCTTATTTCAAACTTTTGGAAGCTGTGTTCGTTGCTCAAGTGAACATTAAAATTCCCATTACTGAAAGTGGGTGTTGGTGCAAATACTTTTCCTCAACTCTATTATTGCTTTTCTTCCCCTGCCCAAAATTGTATTCTAGCATACAACAAGAAGGGGGGAAAAAAAGAAAGAAAACACCCAGAAACCCATAGCAAACCCTTCAAAATGTATGTAGCAAAATGCAAATCCTTGAAGGCTGCTACAAAAGTAGAAGTGCAAGGGCCTCAAACAGGTTTGCTTTTAGCTCAGGAGGTCTTTCACATCAGTCAGAAATCCACAACAGTGGGATCCTATTGTCCAGTGTCTGATAAGAACCAGCTCTGTAGTAAAGGTGATGGGATTGTGGAAGAGGAGGACAATACAGCTGTGCCCAGACTACACAATTGCCCAAACTGTTGTCTGGAGTTCTGTGTAGAAGAAATCCATGGCCAAGGAAGAAAGGAAATATTAAGAACTATTAAGGAAGTCTGTTTCACGGTCTAGAGATTTGTGCAAGTCTGTATGGCACTGGACTCCCATGGTGAAGCTGAAATAATTGTGGAGTATGAAAAGAAAAGGGTAACTGGCAGAAGTGCTGTCACGAGTGAACGGACACACCAGCTGGCAGAAAAGGCAGCCAGCCAGGATGTCTGAGGGATAGAACAACTTTAGGCTCTGCTGTGGCTTTGTGAAACAGCCCTTCCAGCAACCTAAGCTGGGGTGTGCAGTCAGCCACAAAGCCTAATGCCGATGAGTCAATGCAGGGGTGTTGGGTACGGCTACGGGAAGAAGAAAAGAGCCAGTTGCCAAGAGAAAGATGACCCCGAGTTATTATTTTTCTCACTTGTAGAGAGGATCTTGTCTGCTGGGGATGGTTTGTGTATGTTACTTGACTTTCTCTTTCCTTTTTACCCCTAACTACAGAGACATTTATTGAAATCATCATTTGCAAGTGAGAAACTCTTAATTCAGTGAGTGTGGCTTAGTGTCATTCCATGGTCCTTGTCAGAATGTCAACTTTTGCTAGAAATGGCATCTATAGTAACTGCCTATAGCTGACAGAGTTTTCATGTTGAAAGTTTGTTTGAAGATCATGGGTGTATTAGACTTTAAAATTGCCTCACAAACTGAATAGGGCTGTTCCTTGCTTACACTATTTATAATCTCACAGCTATTGTTTCAAAGCATTACTTTGTATAATGGCATAATGGTTAATGAGCACTTCTGGAAACAGTTCTGGAGTAGTTCTTTATGCTGGCCAGTGAGTCTTTCACTCAATTTCTCTTACAATTGTGAAGTGATAGTATCATGATCTTGTAACTTGTTTCTAGCACAGATTCTGTATTTTAGTGGTTTCTATGCTTGATTATATGTATCTTCATCCATATTCAAGCTTATCTTCCAAATTACAAAATTAAGGTAGTTTTCTGAATTACAGCAGGAAACACTGTGATGCACCAGACCACTGCTGTTTGCTAGGAGAAGCTCTGGTAAGAAAATACTGTTTTAGCAGAAGAAGACTTTCTCCTGAGGAGTAACAGTAAATGTTTCTATTATAAACTTGTATTCTCAGTTTTATGTTCCAGTTTTCCTTTGGGTTTCCCAGCATCAGGACAAAGCAATTGTGACTATTTTCATGGATCTAACAATCTCTGAATTGTTTTGCAATTTTTTTTGCCCCAATTGTTCAAAATAAGAGTCTTCAGATTGTAATCCATGCTTGTAATTTATGCCTCTGCATTAGACAACCTGATATGCCAATAACAGGAAAGGATTTTCTTGTACTACTGACTGTAACAGGGATTTAAAATATCTTATTGTTACCAGCTTCATAGATACTAAAATTTACCACGTGGTGGTGAGCCTTTAGCTTTTATTAAAATAATTACTTCTGTCTTTCCTGTGATAGCAGAGGTACGTCTGTACAGGATTTGTGATAGCTTTGCCTGTTTTTAAGTTGACATTAATATATCGAATTTCATACAATTTCCCGTAGAAGCTTGTCCTCTTGAGATAATGAGCAGCCCTGTAGGAGCCACATTCTCTGAGTCACTGTTTTGATGGCAGAGTTCCATGAGTGTGTGGCTCATTTCGCCTGCTGAGATGTCCTTTGGTATGTTATAGAGAACAAGGTGTTCACACTTGTGTCACTGTGGAAACCTGAGCACTGGATCTCGTAAGGACCATGGAACACTACAGCAGAATTTGCATTGCTGCACTTGCTTGGCAAGGCAGGACTGCCATATTCAATGCACCTCTATTTTTACCTCCAAAGTAAGTCAAAAAGCAAGGAGGAAAATAGATTTTGCCTGTAGGTGGCAAAGAGCCATGAAGAAATTGTTAATTTTAAGCAAGGAGGAAAATAGATTTTGCCTGTAGGTGGCAAAGAGCCATGAAGAAATTGTTAATTTTTCAGGCAGCATGATTTCCTAACAAAAACAAATTAGTAGTGCATGTAAAATTTACCTTTCCTTTTTTTAATTTGATAATGTCTCTTATAAAAATGTCTTTGAAATTAATCTACTAAAGTAAGGAGTCTTAAAAATCTGGTTTGCAAAACCAGTATAATAGAGCTTTTGAATGTATGCTATGTTTCCTTTGGTCCAGACATTTCAAACCTCTAATTCATACCCTTGTGGCATACAAATAGGCTATAACTGCTAAGCCAATTTGTTTGTTTTCTCAAAGAAAAGAAAAACTGAATGTAATGTACTCAAAGAAGGATCCATAACACACGTTTTCCAATTGGAATGCTGTCAAGGTCTTTAACATCTTATTTTAGCCAGTGGAACAGTTCCAGCAGTTCAAGTCATGACATGACCACTTACTGGAATTAACAACCCAGGGAGAAAAGTGCCCTTATGCAGAACGTGTCCAGTATCAGAATGGCTGTAGGAAACTCTCTGGATCTTTTACATGTTATACATTTTAATTTTTTTTTCTCCTACTCTCTCACTGCATATAAAGTTACATCACTAAAAGACACTATTTTCCTTTTAAAACCTCTGTGGAACCCCTCCTCAAGCAGAGCTCTGCAAGTTCTTTAGTGGCAGACTTTCTAACACAGATTTGCAGTAAGGAAAAAATGTTACAAAGAAAAAAAGAAACAAAGTATGTTATTAAGATCGTATTTGTCAAGAAATATCCCACATGGTCACTTCAACATCTCAGGTAGCTTCTAGCTCCCATTCTCTTACACTGATTTTGGAAGCTCTATTCACTTGAAATTAATTTTCACTGTCCAAGATGACTGCTTTCTTCATAGCAGCCCCCCCTGAAGCACTGAGCAGGAAAGGTAAGGTGCAGAGTCAAAACAAAGATGTTTGGGGTTTTTTATTTGTTTTGTGCTCATCAAAGACCACCTCAGTTTTCCCTTTTGTTTTTCTTAGTTAAGGAAGAACATTTAATTGAATGTGGTGACTGGCTTCCTGAAAGTGATACTGTGGGAAGGGGATTAGGAGATACAACTGCCATAAGCCCATATCTGCATTCCCTAAATTGTTACATTAACATGTAGGTCATAATCAGAACAGTCTGGATTTCCCATTGCTTCTCAACACATTGGTAATACCTTATGGATACTGTTATCAGAAGTTATAAATGCACAATCTAATTTCTAGATTCAGAATATATTTTGGCTGGTAAATGCCATACAAGGAACAATATGTCAGCAACAATCATTTGTGAAACTCTGCCACATGCACGGTCTTTGTCCTGGGGTTTTCTCTGGGAAACATCACAAATCATGTGATGACAGTATTTCCTTGTCTCAGAAAAAGGTGTAAGGATAATTCTCACCTAATTTCCAGAGTTTCAGCAACCTTGGAAAGCAGGATGAGGCAGACAACTGAAGGAAGTGACTGTATCAGTCATTACAGCTAATTCTGCTGTCAAATGTGCATCAACAGCGTGCAATATTACTATTGAATTTACACAATTCTGTCACAGCAAATGGCATAAATCCTGAATTTCTTTGGACAGGAGGTTCCAATGAAATAATGCAAGGATTACATTTCTAAAACATAAACATATATGCTTCTCAGGGTGTTATTAAAACTTTCCCATCTCTTTCTTTTACCTCTCACTTTCCTCAGAGAAGAAGAAGTGGGGGTGCATTGTTCACACAGAGGAGTGAGTCATTAATAGGTTTGATAATTAATCAGATTAATGAAATCTATGCTGCATGTTATAGCCCTCTGGTTACTCTAACTGGAAACTCATATACACAGCTTTTTATACAATTGTTTTTCTAATGGGAATTTCATAGATGTGTATCTTTAAATCTACCATTCTAACACAATGTGATAGAAATTAAATTAGCTAAAACTATCATGTGCTGAATTATATTTTTCTTGATAATTTAAAAATATTTATATAAGAAGTAAGGCAGATACTTTTAATGATCATGCAGATAACTGCATGATTAACTCTTGGAAGTTTACTTCTTTCATCAGAATACAGCATTATTGGGGGAAAAATGAAAATAATATTTTTGCTTTAATCTGTGCAAGTCAGCAGATGGTGGTTAAGTAGTCTCTGTACACTGTTCAGTGTTCCATTCGTATGCTTATACTTTGTGCATGATACTTGTGTATATAAATATCATCTGCTCCTGCTGTCCTCCCACAGAGTGCTTCAATGCACTGGGTATTTTCTTTGTATTTCAGATATCTCAAGGGCAGGGGCTCAGAAGAGATGCTCAGCACTTAGGGATGGAACATAAGCCACTCACCAATGACACATGTATCTGAAATAGTTGTATTTCATCTTATTCAAAAGCATAATGGTGGGGGAAATACCAAAAAAGCTGTGTGGGTAAAAATTATGTCTTTTAGGCATGCACTGTTTCCTCCACAATGTAGCAATGGGTTACCTTGGGCAGAAAGCAGTCACTGGCAATCAGTGTCACTGACTTGACCTTGGCTGAAAGCAGCATCCCCTGTGCAGCAGTTGCTAGTACGCCTCCACAATGGAGCTGTGTGGGAATGTTCAAAGCACCATTAATCCTGCGGCACGAAGTGAACATTTCTTAAAATACCCAAGTACTTTTTTCAGCATGTTCGTATGGTGGATGCTCTCTCAGATTTGGGCTGTGTGTGCTTTGGCATGAGCCTTGAGTCTTCAGTTTAACTTATTCCTGTAAGGCCAACTAACCATGCTAATTTGTACAAGATTGTAGAAAAGAGACTTAACAACATGCAGACTTGATGCTTCTCTTGCAACAGTGAAGTTTCAAGATTTAGAAATAATTTAATTAAAAATATGTTAATGTAAACTATGACCATACAGTTTACACAATAACATTTTAAAATTATATAAATTCTTTGCTGCTTCTAATGATTCCCTTGAGTAATCTGTCCTCATAGCAGTTCCTGCTGGGAAGTTCTCCTTGTTATGATTCTGATCTAACAGCATTGCTGAGTTGAGACATAAGATGAATAAAGTGACTGGTGATTAATATGAAGTCACAGTACACTTTCTCCTTACAGGGAGTGCACCCTCACATCTGACAGTAAGGCAGCATTTTTGCTAGTGAGAATTTCATGGGCAGAGGGGACCATAACTGAGCACAACAAAATATTTTCAAAATTTCCAGTGAATGGGAAATTAGCTTTTGTAGTCATGTGTCTTCCAGAAATTCAAGTATGCTTCCCCTGGAATTTTGTCTGGGATTTCATTACATGTTCTTAATCCAGATGTTTCAAATGCTTTGGAAACAATGAACTATTATTATTGTCAGAATAAATTAATCACATTTCCTTTTAGAAATGTCAGAGGGAGGAGGAGTGCTTAGCACATCTCTAGGGAGCCTTTTGGTGTAGACTCTCTGCTGGAGCCTGAAACCTCCCTAGACAAATATGTTTCGCTTCTCCTAATGGTGGTCAAAGCAGAAAATTACTCTAGCACTGCCCATTTAAAATTTGCTGATATATATTATCTGGACTATATCCCCAGACTGTTCCTTAGTCAAATTTACTCTGTCTTGTTATGCCTCGTGATTAAGCTATATATATAGCATGTGACATCCCTAAATATGTGATTCCATATCTATACCATAGTCTCCCCATGCACCTTGCAGAAATTTAATTTGAAATCTGAGATAGAGAGATGGGGTCTATGCTTCATAAGAAGAGACTGAAGGATCATCTAACAGTTTGAAAATCTTGGCTTATGCCCTTTCATAAATATTCCTTAAGTCTGAAGCTGCCTGTAGGTACTGCCACTTGCCTCAGCTGAGATTCCTGTTACCCCCCAAGCACATAATAGGTCTTTATTTCTTATGCATCTTCTTTTAGATACACTGAATGTCTCCAAGAGTTATTATTTTGCTAGAAGACAGAAGTATATGGATGGACCCTGAGTTCGTTGAGCTGCTCTGCCTGTAGATGCAAAGATATGTTAGTGTTCTGTATAGCTGCTTAAGTAATATTTTTTTAGAATGGGTAACCCTGTTGTGTTTGGGGAATATGTGGTTTTCCTAAAACACTGATTTCAAAAGCTCTTTAGCCTATTATAGCTAAATAGCATTTTAATGAAGGATGTTTGTTACACTTAACAACAACAAAAGTATCAATCTTGTAATGAGTAATAAGCAAGTTACTTCACCATGTTGTTATCATCCTTCAAACTTCATTGTACCATCTCTGCTGCATTATAAACTAAGACTGGTTTCAGACAAACATTTGGATATTACACCCTAGTATAAATATTTATTCTTCTTTTTCCAAATGAAAAAGAAATTCTTAAAGAAAATTATTGCTGAGCTTTCCATTTTAAATTTAGAGTTTTTATTTTATTTGAACAGAAAACAGCAGGGCCAGCTGCAGGAATAGGCAATGTAGGCAGGTTGCCTATGGATGCAGCTGTTCAGGGTGGCACAAGGGCCCCAATAAAGAGCAGCCAAGTTCTGCTCTTTCCTCTGCCAAGGCATTTCTCCTATGGATAGGAAGACCATGCATTTGAGCTGTTCATATCATGTGAGCAACTTATCTCTACCTTCTGACAGCAAACTCGCTCAGCCTAGGTAATTTGTAGTTTTATACTCTAAGGATGTATGTGTTACATTGTATGAGTGTGTGCTTTATTCTCACTCTAAGAGTGAGTATGCATCAGCAGCAGTAGCAAACCTGACCTTCTGAGCCAATCCTATTCCTGCCCCTTCCTTTGCCAGAGCAGCTGAGCCCTGGAAGCAGTGGAGGAGGTGTAATGATGAGATGTTTCTGCTTGAGAGGTGAGGAGTGTGGGCAATGAGAAGAACAATCTCCTGAAACTAGAGACCAGAGAGCTGGGATCCAGTGACTGATGAAGTAGGTGTCTTAATTCTACTCCGGGTCATCCCAAAACTTGCTGAGTGGTCTTGACAATGCATCTCCCTACACCTCCCTCTCCTCTTTCCTCCATGCTCTTCTTCATGCACATCCACCTTCTACAACCTTCACGTTCTTTTCTGTAGAGTCTAGTACTGCTGCAAAATTTGAATTTTCCTGTACGAGGAGAAGACTTGAGTCAGCTCCAGGAACCAGCTACTTAAAATTTTCCAATCTATTAAGCAGATCACATTAAGCTGTACGCTCACTTTAAATATGTGAGAAAGAAAAACTCCAAATAAAGGAAAAAATAATCTAAATATATACCTGTAGTAAATGAAATTGTCACATTCAGAATGGATGGCATCATGATGTGCATTTGGCATCAAACACTATGTGGTGCAGCCCTGCTTTTTGTGGCCCACCACAGCTGTGCCTCTGTCTCCACAGAGCAGGAGGACTGCCATCCTGCAGCTCCATCCATGGTGAGAGGCTGAAGGGGAAAGGCTGCAGCATGTGCTCCTTCCCTTAGCACTGCTCTCCCCCTTCATAAGCACACTGCTGAAGGAAATTGGAGCTGGCTCATCTCTGAGGTCACTGAGAGGCTATGGAACCTAGAAGGCAGAAGTCCTTCTTCAAACCCAACTCGCCAAACCCTGCCTGACCACACTGTCCAAATCATTAAATATTACTGTGGTAACTGGTGGTGCTGGGAAATCTTTTTATAAGCTAGTGAAAGATTTGTGTTTGCACCCACCAGTAAAGGCATTAAAGGCTTTCTCAGCCCATAAACAAGCATACACAACCATTCTGTAAGCAACAGCTATAATAATGCGTTTGATATTCTATCATAATTGTAGTCTGCAAAAATGATTTAACTGGTAACTTTGTCAGCATTTATACCCTGTTTTCTACTTCTGATCTTTCTTTCCACACTCCAGAACAGACGGAGGAAAGCCACCGCTGCTAAGTTTAGACTTTTCTGTCTGTTCTTACTGTGAAAACTCTCAGGGCCAGTTATTTTCTACTTTTTCTCCTACAAGCTGTTTCTATTTCCCAACTTAAGATCACTAGTTTAAAGATAGCTCTGATGTAATTATATCATCTGAGATCAACCTTCATATTCATCTGTTATGAAGCCATCAGTATTCCCTTCCTAGCTGTCAGTTATGTTGCTTGTCAACTTGTCATTCCAATTTTCCCTCACATTTCTTTGCACATTCATATGACTCAGAACAGTTTCCCATCCATAAGCCACTTACTTACACATAACACCACTTCTGTTTCTCCTTAACTCAACTTTATGTGCTGCCACAGCTATACTTGGTCATGACTGAGTAACTGCTTTGCTTGACTGTCATTTCTAATAATTATTTTGCTTACTTTCTCTTCCTGTACTCTTTTGTATGTTAAGTGGTAAAACCTAATTTTATAGAGTTGAAGCTGATATATTTTTTTCTTGCATCTTTCTAATAGTCCTTTTTTTAGATAAAACAGTAAGTTTTAAATCCTATTTGGGAGATTTTGTTGAGTTCCTGGCAAAATAAATCACAGGTTCTAAGTGGAACTCTGCAGCAGCAACAAAGCAGGGTGATACATAAAGGTTCACTGTTCTCTTTAGGTGCCTGTTTTACTCTCAGGTTACTCACATAAAGGCTTTGGGACTTTACCCTCATTTTTGCCCACAAAATAATATTTTGCTATTAATTTCTTGCCATGATAGGCCAGTCATGCCTGGCAAGTGATCCTCCTAATTTGTCTTACTCTTCATAACAATAATTGCTGGTATTCTTTTTTCTGAACAGGAATTCAACCCACATCTTGCACACACTGTTGTGATTATGCATGCTTTCCTCTGAAACATTCCCCTTTAGATTTCCAGTTTGTATGACACTTTTGTTACACATACAAGACCACTTGCTAATATTTTCAATCTCTTTCCAAGTTTTAAGCCTCAGATTCTCAAAGAAAAGCAAACTCCTAAATGACTGGGCTTACCAGTCATTTTTTCCCCCTAATCTAATTGCTCAATAACACCAGTTCATATTTCTACATTGCCTTAATCCAGGACATACAATAATATATATTATTTCACTCTCTGTGAATTATTATTAATTGTTGTGAATCCAGTTTTTAAGGGTTGTACCATGTTAAGGAAAACATGGTACAAAAAACTGTGTGGATTTCACGGGATCAGGCAGGTCTTCCTTGCCAAAAATAATATTTTTTAAAAGGTTGTCAGGAACGGAACCTTTAGCTCTGCTGAAAGCTGTTTGCTGTGGGCATGATAATCCATGAGTGCCTGTAACAGACCAGCTTCTAGTGCAGACATGAGTGAAGCATGTAACAGTGGTAGCCATTTTAAACAGGCTTCCTCGCCCTCTATCCCATGCTGATACAAACATTCTTAATGAGTACAGTTCATAATTTTCTTTCTGTTTGGTAGGTCTTTGCATTTTATAAAATGTCTCTCTACAGGCAAAAGCAGCTTTTACTTGAAGAAGGTAGTCAAAAGGGAGAAAAGGAAAGTACTAACTGTATTTTTTTAAAATTCAAAGCAATGCCAGTTAAAGTAATTTTGAATGAGAATATCTCTACCAATGCTAATACACTTACACTAGACTTCCAGCAGAAATAAATTAAGTTATGCAGTTTTATAAAGTCAAATTGAGAACAAAATTGGCCTACTGTGTCAAAAGTGAAAAACTAACCTTATTATAGATGCTTTTACTTCTTCTTCTGTGCTGTGGTTCAATTTAATTTAATCAAGGTATAATACTGAATCAAAATGCTAAAAAATATGCACCAGCATTGCCATAGTTGTGTGATCTTCCTCTGCACATCATTATGCAAATAGTAATGCTAAAATACAACTGTCTTTTCCACCTCACGCACATCATCAGCACAAACAGAATGTCCTTCCTTACTGTTCAGCTGTAAGAGGAAGTCTCCAAGGTTAGCTGGTAGCTGAATCCCGATTCACGTCTCAGCTAACTGGAACCTGCAAGCTTCCTGTGGTTTCCCTGAGTTCCAGCATGCTTCCCATTATCTCGCTATGTGGCAGGAAGTGTTCTGGTTACCATCAGCAGCAGATGCTTGTGCCCCCCTGACCTGGCCGTGGTAGCTGCCAAACACTGCTGTGCACTGGGGACTGTCCCTTTGTGCTCCGACTTCACAACCCTCGGATACTCTGGACATGCAGCAGGGAGCTGCTGTAACTTTCCAGCACTAAGTGTCTTGCTTTCTGGATTTGTTATACCAGTCCAAGGGGAATGTCTCACTCGGCAGTAGTCTTGAATTTGTTATTAATTTCACCTAGATGACGATAGAAATAAATTGAAGTATTCGTTCATAACAAAGGTTTATATTAGACCTAGGTGGGAAGCAAAGTGCTCACATGTTCACACTATTTCCATCTTATTTACCACACTACCCCAGATGTCAAGACTTCTGTGGTCCAAGATAATTTGTGTTCATGTTACATCATTGGAAAATCCCTCTTTTGATGTAGCATGTTAGCTTTTATAGCCAATTTTTGGTAACATTTTAAATCTTCCTGAAGAAGTCCAGAGAGATTTGATTTTATTCAACAAATTTTGTTTTACTTTTAATGTGAGAGATACTCTGGCCATTTAAAAGAATTTAAACAAGTGTTGTTTCATTTCCCAGAAAATGTGAATGCCTCTTTAGTAGTCTGCATGCCTTCCATCCTAATAGGCTGTCTATTTAATGACTGCTGGCCTTCACAAAGGCTGTATCTTGTCCTCTCATCCCTTTGCTAATCCTGGTGTTTCACTATGAAGTGTTTCCTCTATTGAGCCTTCATTCTGTGTCAGTCTTTCTACTAACTGAAAACACCAGATACAATTGTCTACATGAGGTGAATGTATTTATCTCATTCCTGGGCACTGACTAAAACCAGACACCAGAGTAAACAAAGATTCTGGGATGACAATCATCCATGTTTCCTGGATTTTTTTAAGTAAGTGATGATTTTTGACCCTGTTTCTAAATAAATCTAAACTGACCTAACTTGCTTTGAATCTAGGGAATGAGGTCAGGAGCCGTTTTATTTTAAAATGGACAAATATTTGTGTATGTGTACATGTATTTAAAAAAAAAAAAAAGCTATTTGGGTTTAATTTTCCTTTTTTTTGCTTACTGACCAAACTAAAATGTCAGAAATAAAGCCTAATCTTGACTTGAAGTGTACAATTTTTGTGTCTTGTCAGAGAAAACAGACATTTTAGGTCATTAGTGCCTTTGTGATACATTTACATATTTATATACTGTTCAAATGAAAATGATTGATGCTAATTATTTGTGATTCTGACAATTTTGCCCTGCTCCAACTATACCAATATTACTGGCTGAAGAAATAAACTAAATTTGAGCAGGTGAAAGATATTCATTCACTAGCTGAAATGTACTCAAGTCTCAACAAAACCATTACATTAGTAAAATTGCAAAAGAATTTGGTTTTGACAGCTGAATCACTGACTGGAAACAATTGTTCTGAAAAAAAAAGGCAGTTTTTTATAAACATAGTCAGTGGTTTACAGTAAAAGACATTTCCCCAAATAGCTAAAAAAATCGACCGTTTACATACACGGTCACAGACTAAAGAACTTAAAAGTCAGCTTTAATATTTTTATTAGGCACTGTCTCTCCAGCTGTTTGAATGAAGCAATAACTGAAGTTTCAAAGTACATGTCTCTAATTATGCTGAAAGATTTAAAAAAATAAAAATCTTCCTCCTTAGCAATCTAAATACATGCATTACTACTATTTGTTGGGGGGTTTTTTTTGCCTTTTTTTGTTTTTCTTACATATAAGGATAGCATGAAACACTTACTATCCCTCTCATTACAGCACCGAAACAGTCACAGTCACATTTGCTTGCTTCTTCTATTGCATTACCTAAAATTTAGCCATTGTTTAGAAAATACTGAAATTTCAGCTTTGCATGTGATTGCAGGGGAAAAAAAGGGTATTTGTACTACAGCCCTAGAGCCCAGAGTGAGGTTCCCTCTAGGAGAGGAATTGTGCAATAACAATTCATCTTCAGAAATGAGAAAATATTAACCTCTTCCTTTCCTTAACTTCTCTTTTTTAAAAATGCTTTGCAATTTTTCTCTTATTTGTAAATGCTAACTAAATTCCTCCACTAATAGAAACAGGTAAAGCTTAGATATCTAAATTTTCTTGACAATTTTCTTGCAAATTCCTCTTTTCAGCTCCAGATGTTATCTATTGAGATTTAGCTCTGTAGTATTTAAAATATATATTTTTAAAACTAATATTGGCCAACGTGGACAAGAATGTAACATCAGCTGGTGATTTTTCTTCCAAATTCTTCCACATTTTTGACCCTCTGTAATTGAAAGCACTTTTTATCATATTTGCGGTACGTGGGCAAAGATATATTTTTCAACATGTTAACTTTTCCTTACCCAGTATCACTAAAATAATTGAATCCTAGCATTTTAAAGCCATGGTGTACCTTCAAATTTGTTGTAATTTACCTTAATCTATTATTCTCTCTCTATTATAATTCCTTATCACATTTGTGTACCACCATATCTACTCTTAATATAAGGCCTACCAATGAAACTCATGCATTAGGATGCTAAATACTGGCATATTTTTGTATGCAGATTATGCAGAGAGAATGAAAGGATCCCTCTGGCACATGGTAACAGCACCTCCATCAGTCCCTACTGAATGTAGTCTGCAGTTTGTAAAAATAAATGCATTAAATAGCAAACTGTCAGGTTTATTTCACAAGCACAGAACAGTTTCTTTACAATTCTGTGAAGAATTTGGACATCTCCAAACAAAGTCCATTCACTGAGTGGACAGAAATTGACTTCTCATTGCCATGAACGTGAAAATTTTAAATGAGATAGTGAGAAGCAAAAGTCTTTTTGAAAATGTCAAAACTAATTTTCTGTTGAAGCTGTAGTTACCAAAAATCTTCTAGAAAAGGTCTGAATCTGACTTGAATCCAGAGAATTTGAATATATCTGGTATCAGGGAATTTCATCCTTTCCCCTTTTCACTTAATAGATGATTGGAAAACTGGATCATGGCTTTAAGGCACTGGAGGTGTTCTGATGACTTCAGTACCGTTTTGGACCTGAAATATAAACCAGTTAAATACAAATGTATTTGCTTTTGTTGTCTACTGCCATGATAATAATTTTATTATTACTTTTTCTCTGAAATCTACTGACTGCATTATTGCTATTTGGAATACAGTGCACGAATTATTTTCTCTTTGCTAATACTTGTCCACTACTGTAGTTATCTTCAGAACAGTCAGTAAATAACACAGCCTGCAGATGAAACATTCCTTAAAAACAAGATGCTGTCATGGTCTTGTGCTCAGTGATCCAGCAAATGAATGGTGTTTAAAAGGTATTGGCATGTGAGCT
Source organism: Passer montanus (assembly GCF_014805655.1). Classification (NCBI taxonomy): domain Eukaryota; kingdom Metazoa; phylum Chordata; class Aves; order Passeriformes; family Passeridae; genus Passer; species Passer montanus. The sequence goes on along the minus strand of NW_024366480.1, from coordinate 8,715,080 downwards.
GCATGACCCAGATTGTGACAGGATACTGCAGGACACAAACTGGAAGAAAGGTGCTAGGTCGGGGGTGAGAGTATTGAGCCCTCAGGAGTCTCCATCTGCTGTGGTTCATTTATTTTGCACATTTATTTTTTCTGAGTACAGACCAGTCGTTACTGGTCTCTAGGTCCTGCAGAGCTCAGTCACTCGTGATGTGTTTTCTACCACATGCCAGGCTCTATTCCGCTTCTGCTTCACAGTCTGGATCTTATCCAACACCCATCATGTCTCACTTTGAATCACTGGACACCCTGGCTTGGAAAGGACCTTAAAGACCATCCACTTCCAACCCCTTGCCATGGACAGGGACATCTTTCCTAGACCCGCTCGCTCGAAGCCCCAGCCAGCCTGGTCTTGAACACTTCCAGGGATGGGGAATCTACAGCTTCCCTGCACAACCTGTTCTGGTGCTTCACCACTCACACAGCAAAGAATTCATTCCTAATATTTAATCTGAACCTCTTCTCAGTTTGAATCCATTCCCCCTCGTTCCGTCACTACACATCCCTGTAAAAAATCTCTCCATCTTTCCTGTAGGCTCCCATTCAGGTACTAGAAGGCCACAATTAGGTCACCCCTAAGCCATCTCTTTCCCAGACTGAACAATCCCAATTTTCTTAGCCTTTCCTCATAGGAGTCTCTCAGGCTGTCCGCGGATTCCTCCCCTGCCTGCCCTGTCGGTCACAAACTTCACCCTCGTCTGACAGGGCTCATTAGTACAGTAAATCATTAACGAAGCAAACGCAGTGCATGCCACAGCGCCGCGCCGAGTGTTGATTGATCTGCATTACCACAGCGACCTCCGCAGCCGCTCGGATCCGCCATGGAACGCGATTTCCATATCGGGGCCGCACACAGCATCCCACAACCAGCCGGGCTGGAAAAGACCCCCGAGATCACCGAGACCTCGTCACAAGTGCCACGTCCAGTCCTTCCTCAAACACCGCCACGGACGGTGACTCCACCACCCCTCTGGGCAGCCCATTCCAACATCTAACCACCTTTCCTGAGAAGAAATTCCTCCTAATGTCCAACCTAAACCTCCCTGGCGCAGCTTCAGGGCTACGTCTCTGTACTGTCGCTTCGCCAGGGTACATGTTGCAGTCAGGCGCGGCAGCAGGGGAACTTCCCGCACCGCACCGCACCGACCTCCGACAGCCGGTCCCGGTGCCTGTCCCTGTCCCTGTCCCGTTCCAGGTCCCGGTCCCGGTGCCTGTCCCTGTCCCTGTCCCGTTCCAGGTCCCGGTCCCGGTCCCGGTCCCGGTCCCGGTCCCGGTCCCGGTCCCGTCCCTGCCCCGCCCCGCCCTCCCCCGGCTGTCCGGGCGGTGGGAAGGAGTGCGCACGCGCGGAGCAGCCCCCCAGCGCACGTGACGGGCCCCGGCGGCTGCGCGCGCGGCGGCGGCCCCGCCCCCTGCCCTGCCCCGCCCCGCCCCGCCGCGTGAGGCGTGCGCGCGCGCGCGTGGCGGCCGCGGCGGGATGTTCGTGGCGCGCAGCATCGCCGCGGATCACCGCGACCTCATCCACGATGTGTCCTTCGACTTCCACGGGCGCCGCATGGCCACCTGCTCCAGCGACCAGAGCGTCAAGGTGAGCCGGGAGCCGCCGGGCCTGGTGCTGGGCGAGTGTCGCGGCGCCGGGCGTGCGCGGCCTACCGGGCTGCGGGCCGAGGGCTCGGTCCGCCGCAGGGCCCGGGCGGTGTCGGGCCGAGCGGGCGGGAGCCTTTAGCGCACGGGGCGCGCTGTGGTTGTGCGTGCGCCGACGCGCGTGAACACGGGAACTCCGCTTCCGACCCAGCGCCGCGGCTGGGAAAACATTCCCGGCTGCTGTGCCTGCCGTGGAGTTCATTCAGCTGAAATGCTGTGTTAATAAGGAATGCTTACGGAAACAGCTATTGTAAGTGCCAATAATGCGTATTTATTATGGGAAGAAGGTGAAGTGCCGGAAGCAAAAAGCCGGAGTGTTCCGTGTGTGCCCCGACAGACTGGGGAAAGTGTAGAATGCTAGAAGCCTTAATTTTTACGTTCCTTTAGAGGAAATGAAGTAGCATTTTATATTTACTTAAGCGAAAAGTTGATTGCTTTTTTCCCTTTTTTTTTTTTTGTGCATAGTGAGAGGATGGGCAAATATTCGAGAGTCACGCGGATAGATTTAAGAAATCTAATTTGCAGAGAGCAGACACGTTTGTTATTAAATCTAGATAAATGGTTGAGAAAGTCACTTTTTTTTTGTAGAAAGCTATGCCATGTGTAGATTAGGCTTAAAACCAAGGAAGCGGCCCCTTCTCCCTGGCCACAGACTTAAAATCAAATAACCAACCACAATGAAATGGTCCCCCCCAGAAAATAAGCCAAAGCCATGAGGATCTTTGATTTGGCTGACTACCTAGAGTGTGCAGTTCCTAAAAAAGATGCCAGGAGGTAGGTTGAGCACAGAAACTGTTCTTTAGCAGTGTAATGTTACTTTCCAGTCATAACTGAATCTTTTATGAGACTGTTCAGAAGTTTTCCTCCAACCAGAGGGACAACATGACCCAGGCTGTGTTAGAGAGCCAGAGTGGCAGACTTGAGATGACTTTTAGTACAGCTTTAGAGTGAATGAGTGACAAACAGGAGTGAGTGTCAGGTGGTGTCTTTCATTTGGTTATGTTCATGACTTTCTACTTAATTTTTTGGTAAAAAACTCATAAGTATAAAGTTGTATGGGAAATCAAGAGAGGGGAAGGTTCAGTGACTTGCATGTGGTTAAAAATCAAGGCAGAAATCTCATAAAAAGAACAATATCTGTTCCCTGACTACTCTGATGTATATTTTACTGTCCTGCTCTGCTTTTGGGATGAGTGCTGGGAGCTGCATTTGGGTTTTGCCACCAGAGCTGAGCATGTGAGGATGCTGGGAGCTCTAGAACGAAACAGAACAGCGTGCTCTTGAAACAAAGTGAATGAAGTATTAGGAATTGTAATAATTTCTCGTCTATGTAATTAAGTGTTAAAAAGAGATAGAAGTCATACAATAGTGGGTTTTGCAGGCAGTTTTGCAGCCTCTTCTCCCTAATGTAGTAGGGATAGTTTCATGGTGGAGTAAAGTGTAATTTTGTACTGAACCAGATACAGTGTCCTGGATGAAAATGTTTAGTGGGGATGTGTGTGTGATGTGTGTCTATGTTTCTGTATATTTTATTTATGTGAATGGTTGTGTCTTTAAAGTCCTGGTCAGTAAGGTTTATTTGCAAATTGTATAATTGTATTTTGATTTCTCAATAGGTCTGGGACAAAAGTGAAAATGGAGATTGGCATTGCACTGCCAGCTGGAAGGTTTGTATTTGTCAAAATTACACAGACATAATCATAATTTCTCCTTTGCTTTTGGAGAACCGTGCTTCATTTCTGCTGAATTTTAGAGCAGAAATGCTTTTGGTTTGATGTAGATTCTGTATGTCTTGTGTAAAATACTTTTTCTTTGCTTTTATAAAACGTCTCTAGTGCCTCTCACTTAAAGCAGATGTTAACATGCAGTCTGCTCTTGTTAGCACCTAGTTATGTTGGCAGACTAGAATTGGTAAACAGTGGCTGCTGTTCAGGGAGTAGAAAACAGTACCTTAGATTTTAATTCAATATTTCCTTTTGCATATAGTCAGACTTAAAAAAAAAAGGTGAGGGGAAAGTTAAAAGGAAGATGTCTGGCTCTTAAATGTTACAACATCTTACCTCTGCTTTTTGTTCTCCAAAACCTTTCTGAGAACTGTGTCATATGTAGGCTCTGCTTCATCTGGATAATTAGTGCATTCAGCTTCTGAATTGTCCTTAAAATGGCAGTGCAAGGGAGGCTTTTGAATTCCCCTTCTCTATGTTGAGAATTCCCCTTCTCTAGGAATTCCCTTTTGAATTCCCCTTCTCTAGGAGCGTTGACTAAGTGTGAAAGAGGAGCTTTATATTAAAAAGAATAATAATGCTTTGCAAGTGCTTTTGAGAAGTACAGGCAAGCTAGAAGTGAACATGGTAATGGCTGAAATTTGATTAAGCACAAAACTACTTTTTGCATCGAGGCAGAATCATAGTTGGGAACTTAAAGTAGTAATAAAGGATGCCTTGAAATACACTTGTAATAATTGCATTTTAAACACTAAGAGCAACAGCTTTGCAGTGCTGGGTTGAAGTAAACACCTGCAACAGCTGATATGTAACTTTGTGTAAAAGAACATAGGTTTCAGAGGAACAATGTTACTACTTCCTAGAATTCTGTTCTTCAGAAAGTCATGAAAAGATGTGGTTCCTTGGCCTAAGGCAGTAAGTTTGCTTCACTACAATGTTCTGATGTTATCTTGCAGACACACAGTGGATCAGTGTGGCGTGTGACATGGGCCCATCCTGAATTTGGGCAGGTCCTGGCTTCCTGCTCCTTTGATAGAACAGCAGCTGTATGGGAAGAAATAGTGGGAGAGTCAAATGATAAACTCCGGGGCCAGAGTCACTGGGTGAGGCTTCTTTTCTGTAGCTGTAAAGTTTCTGATTTTGACAATGTTTTGATAATTTGTGGCAACATTCCAACACAAAGTAAGTATTTTCAAAACATTTCAAAACACTTAGCGGAAAACAGCTAAGTTGTGGCAACATTCCAACACAAAGTAAGTATTTTCAAAACATTTGCGGAAAACAGCTAACTGGCTGCATTCAGGCCGGTTTGTGTCACTGTTAATGTTGTTTCATAAGAAGATGTTCCCTGGCAAACAACTTGCAGACATGAATTCCCACCTACAGTAAAGTTGGGCTTTTCTCTAACAGAAGATAATTTGAAACTACACTGGCTGTTCTTGCTCATCTTTCAAACAGTAGAAAAGTTGGGGGGGATTTTTTTGGTGGAAGGTGTAAGCAATCCTATGAAATGGTGTTGTCAGAATTTGATTAGCCTTCCTTAGGAAATAAATTTTTGATGGAAATTTCTTTGCAGGTCAAGAGGACCACTCTAGTAGACAGTAGAACATCTGTTACAGATGTGAAGTTTGCTCCCAAGCACATGGGTCTTATGTTAGCAACCTGTTCAGCAGATGGAGTTGTAAGGATCTATGAAGCTCCAGATGTGATGAATCTCAGCCAGTGGTCACTGCAGCATGAAATCTCATGTAAGCTCAGCTGCAGTTGTATTTCTTGGAATCCCTCAAGGTATGCTACTAAAACATTTGCTTTTTGACTGTAACTGGAAGGGAAAAACCATTCAAAGCTGAACTGCTTTAATTTCTTTTTGTCCAGAAGCACTTAATGGCTTTCCCTGTGGACACAGTGTTGTGTCCTGCTGATCCAGTTACTCTTCTATTCATTAGCAGTAGTCTGTGCTGAAGATTTGGCATACAGGAATTCCCTTTAATGCATGGGATAGGATAAAAGTTGATTTAAAAACTAGGATTCATCTACATTTAGCTTTTGTGATTTATCTTTGAAACCTGAATGAAATAATCACTAAGTGCATAAATGAAGAATGCAGACTCTCCCATGAAACTTAAGGCAAATACTAGACTGCAGATGTAGTCTATTATAGAAAGTCAATTCTTCTCTCTGAGAACATAATTTGAATTGCTAGATAAGGTTGTCTTATGATTTCACCTTAGTGAGTGTAAAACCACAGAGTGAAGGCAGTGTTAAGAGTGAATAGCATTTAACTCCTGTTTGTTTGTGATTTTTTTCCTTGTGGTATTTTGTGGTGTTGTTTTGTTTTCTCCATAGATAATGTGTTTGAAATGTAACAGATGGCTTGGTGTACTTTCTGTGGGAAATACTGTATATATAGATAGATATAATATGTAAATATAACAATATTTGTTTTCACCTTTTAGCTCTCGAGCACATTCTCCAATGATCGCTGTAGGAAGTGATGACAACAGTCCAAATATACTGGCTAAGGTTCAAATTTATGAATATAATGAAAATACTAGGTATGCTGAATAACAATATATAACAGTTGTGGGATTGTGAAGTTGTTTATAATATATGACCTTTTATTCCTGTCATTAGATGTGGAGTAGTAAATAATACGTTAATTTTGTCTCTGATCCATTGGGTAGGAAAAGAGAGGAAGACCTCAATCAAAATAGTAACTGATGTTAACAGAAATTATGTTGATAATTTTATTTTCTGTCAGTGCAGAAATGTCAGTGTTCTTACCAGCATTTTAAAGGGAGAGTTGTTTCTATGTCTACTAAATTGTATGTTTAATTTTGCACAAGGAGTTAACAGTTGAAGTTTTAATTGTGTTGCACCAGGCACTGTTTAGTTCAAAGTCACCTTACAATGATTTTAAAGGCATGATTATAATGGCAGAAAGCACTGTAAATTGCTCACGGTCTGTCAAAGTTCAGGTTGTGCAGTCAAGAGTTCACAGAACCAGAAGAGGCTAGTAAGTTTGTGCACCACCACTTCCAGTTAAATGATAACAGAAATTGTGTTTGACTGGGAGTGACTGATGTGGGGAAGGAGCCAGAGTGTTCTGTGGATTTTATGCCCAGCTTCAGGCAATTGCTCTCCATGCATTAACAATAAAGTTACTGTAACTTACTAAGAAAATGGAATATGTGTTTATCGTACAGCAGAGGAGGCAGACAGTCTGCTTAAAAGCATGGAAAATTTAGTGAGTTACTGAGATGCAAAGGCTCTTTAGATTTGTGAATGGAATATTTCTTTTTATTTCCCATTTCGAGACAAAAATGTTCCTTGTACTGCAATTCCTGCTTTGTTGTATGACTCACAATACTGTCGCATACTGTACTTAGTGGCTACTGCATCTGATAGATTCAATTTCTGAAGAAATCTGCTTGAAAATATCGCCTAAATTTATGTTAAAAATATTCTTATTTTTGCAAGTTTTATTGTGTATACTTAAACTTTTTTCCCATTTCCCCTATATCTGGTTTATATAATTTGCATCACTGGCAATTTTCATGGCATTAAAGGTTAATTTCTTGCACTGTACAGGAAATATGCAAAAGCAGAAGCTCTGATGACAGTCACAGATCCTGTACATGATATTGCGTTTGCTCCAAATCTGGGAAGATCCTTCCACATCTTGGCTGTAGCAACCAAAGACGTACGAATTTTCACACTAAAACCTCTAAGGTGAGCTTAAGAGGAAGATGGTTTGGTGTGATGTGATGCATCTGTACAATCTTATTCAAATTGTCTCTGCAAAGCAAAAGTAATAATGTATGTAGGATTGTTTTTAGTAACCCGATTTTTAAGGTGACAAGATTGTGAACAAGTCTATAATTTTGTCTAAATATCTAATCTTATAACAGTTGTTATTAGAAAGATGTAGTTCTGTCTGACATCGTGTTCAAACCCAGACCTTTGAACAGTTGTGTGCAGAACTGTCGCTTTTCTCTTAAACAGGAAAGAATTGACTTCATCAGGAGGATTAACAAAATTTGAAATTCATATTGTGGCACAGTTTGATAATCACAACTCCCAGGTGTGGCGAGTGAGCTGGAATATTACGGGCACAGTGCTTGCCTCCTCTGGTGATGATGGCTGTGTTAGGCTCTGGAAGGGTAAGGTCGCCCACTTGAAACACATTATCTTTGTAGTCTGTTGAATATGCTTGAGAAATTTTACTCAAAACATAATTTTGGAGTGAGTGTCCATTTTAAATTTGTGAAATATAGATATTTTTTTCTATATTTCTGTTTATGAAAACAGAATACAGAAATAACTTTCTGTGCTGAAATACTTGCATGATTTAGGCTGCTGTGAATAGTTGTCTCTGTACCCTGAAATTGTTTCACCAAACTAGAGCTACATAAAGTTGTCATTTAAAAAAGTAAAGTAGGTCTTTTCCTGCTGCTAAACCTAGAAAATCTACATTCAGTCACTATGTCCAGGCAAATGGCTTTTTTCTGTTTACATTTTTAAGAGAAAACAAATACATACACCCTGTTCATCAACCAAACAAAACCGAAAAAAACCAATCCCTGCTGTGAATAGTTGTCTCTGTACCCTGAAATTGTTTCACCAAACTAGAGCTACATAAAGTTGTCATTTAAAAAAGTAAAGTAGGTCTTTTCCTGCTGCTAAACCTAGAAAATCTACATTCAGTCACTATGTCCAGGCAAAGGGCTTTCTTCTGTTAACATTTTTAAGAGAAAGCAAATACATGCACCCCATTCATCAACCAAACAAAACAACAAAAAAACCAACCAACAAACAAAACAAACAAAAAACCTCCAAAAAACCCACCAAACCAAAATCCCCACAAAAAACAAAAAAAAAAAAAAACCAAAAAAAAAACCAAAAAAAAAAAAAACCCCACCAAACCAAAATCCCCACAGCAACAACTACAAAAACGTACAGGCAATTACCTTTCCCTCAGTATTGTAATAGTGGAAACTGAGTTTTTAATTATGGACAAGCAGAGAATATCAGGCAGCTAAAGGGCCAGATCCTCAGCTGTGTGGAATTTATATATTGGTATTGAAGTTCAGTTTTGATTCACACCAGGTTGGGACAGTTGAAACATACTTGTAGGGAAAGCTGAACTCCAGAAGAGAAACTAACAGTTTCTGTGTATCTGTGTTTGCAGCTAATTACATGGACAACTGGAAGTGTACTGGTATACTGAAAGGTAATGGGAGCCCAGTGAATGGTAGTTCTCAGCAGGGAATTTTTAATGCCTCTCTAGGTTCAGCCAATACAAGTCTGCAGAATTCACTAAATGGATCATCTGCCAGCAGGTAAGTGAAGTAGTACAGAGACTGATTTTCAGTAAATAGTCTTTTCTCTGAATCTATGTTTCATTTAGCTCTCATATTTGTTTTACATGTTTTTAAAGCGCAATGTCATTTATTGCATGAGTTCTTCTATAAGCTCCTCTGGTTTTGCTCTGTGGTTCATCTGTTATGCCAGTGTTAAGAGGAAAATGAACAAAACAGTAAGTCATGCTGAATCAGTCTGCATAAATAAGCAATGTAAATAACTATTTTCATTTTTAGTCCTTTCATATTATTAAAAACAACGTTTCTGAAATAGTTTCAAAGGAGAAGCTTCATCCTATTAGTGTGTAACTGCCCTTTTGATTTAGATACATGTTTAAAAGTGAAACAAAAATGCCAGCAACAAATTCTGGTTTTCTCTGGGGTAATATAGCAGAAGGGGAGGAAGAAAAGTTACTTCATAAGATAACGGTTTCAACAATCAAATGTTAGTGTTAGTTTACTTGGTTTTTGCAGGTGTGTAGCATCAATTGAATAAAAGTTTTGTGGTTTTTAAATTTTCCCCACGTGACATTTATATTGCAAATAAATTTGCCTTAATATCTGTTAGGTTTTTATTCTGTAATAGTTGCTGTTTAGTGGGTGAATTTTACTGCCTCTTCTGAAAAACCATTTTCATTTGTGCACACTGAAATGTAGAAATATGCTGAGTCTTGCATATGTATGGGGCAGTGTGTACAATCAGCTTTACAGAATTGTAAGTCCTATATAAGGATGAGATGTGGCCAGAGTCTATAGCAGCAGTTTCCAACTTTTGTGGCCACCTTTGTTTCAAATGCCTTGGGATAGTTTCCCTTTCCTTCCATGTGCAGCTACTCATGTGGGGTTTTTTCAGTTTGGAAAGCTTGTTGGCAAAGTTTGCTTTTGGAGAGTAGCACAGCCTGCCCCCTCTTGCCCTTCCAGCAGTCAATCCTGAATGGCAGTCCAAGATCCCTAGCCCTGTTGAGCAGAGAACAGGTTTCACATTTTCCTCACAAGATAAATGTGCACACAAGAGGTGGTAAGGGGCCCGGTGCCTGCAAGAAAGGGCAGCAGAATGATACTGGTCATGGTTCCAGGTTCTACTTGCAGTGCAGCAAATGAAATGCAGCCCTGCCTTGGAAGTGGTATATCCAGAGTGGTGTAGCTGTATTTGCTTGGGCTGCTGTGGGGAAATGCAGGCTGTCTCACAGCTCTTTAGCACAGGGTGTGGTTTCACAACCTCCTTATCTATGGCTGGGCTGCCACCAAGACTAACCATCCCCACCCCGCTGGCACTTCTGTCCCTGAACTTGGTGCTAAGCCATTGTGCAACTGAAACCACAACCTCCTTATCTATGGCTGGGCTGCCACCAAGACTAACCATCCCCACCCCGCTGGTGGCACTTCTCCTGTCCCTGAACTTGGTGCTAAGCTATTGTGCAACTGAAATTTCTAGCATTATATCTATTCCCTTCATTGCTCTGTATTTTGGATGGAAGGTATTTTGTTTTGGTTTTTAATAAATTATTCTTGCCTCTGATTTGTAAGACAATGTTATTTCCAGAATTAAGTCAGGAGCTGTGGAATTTTGGTACATACCGGAATTTCGGTGTCTTGTCCTAGGATTAAGCCTTATAATAAAAGATACACACTTTACTATTCTTTTGTAGTGATACTGGCCTGAGTTGTGTAAGCACAGTTGCTAACTTCTTTGTTAGTGTTAACATGCTGATAAAGATTTATGCATTGACTTGTGACTGAATAGGTATCCTACACATAAATTATTTTGTCTCTGACTGTCCATGCAATTTTCATGTCTATATGTTTAAACACTTGAAACAGCTATAGCACAGGCAGATCTGGAAAAGGTTATAAAAGCACTATGGCCAAACTAGATTTGTACTTTAAATAAGTTTCAGAACATGTGATGTAGATTGTTAGGAAATAAACCAGTAGGGCTGTATTATTATGTTGATGTAATTGTGTGTCTAGATTTATGATGCAATTTCCATTCTCCATTTGTATTATGTCCTTTTTAACAGAAAGCAGAGCTGATACCAAGCTAACTGGAGTAACTTTGGTGTTTTGCTGCTTGTTGCATGCACACAGGAATGGAAAACGAACTCCTTTTTCCCTTTCCCCAGCGCCGTTTGAGCTCTCCCAAGACACCAGCAGCCTGCTAACTACTAAATACTGTTCAAAAAGCCTTTTAAAAACACGTTGTGTGCATTTTTTGTACTAGCCTGCACAGTTTGATACTGATGGAACGCCCGATAGAAAAATATTTGGAGAGGCATCTTGTTTGGAAAAAAACCATAAACAACCCACCCAAACCCCAAAACTTCCATCAGAACGTATTTTTGAAAGCTTGTAAAATTAAAAGCTAGTTCATTATTAAAACCAAGAATTTTTGTCCTTGATTGGGATGGGAGGAGGTAAACGACCATTACAATAACTTTCATTGAAATTGTTTTGAGAACCAATTTGTTTTGCATTTCAGAGTGTTCAACATTTGATTAAGATTCCCTAAACATTATTACAAGGTTGTAACTGCTTTGTAATATATGCAACTGTTAGTTCTAAAGGAGTAAGAAACCGGTTTTGACAATTGTACAGATGATGGCTTTTAGTGGTTTGTTAATGCTTCATTTATATTCTTTAGTATGACTTCAAATAAATGTTTTGTAAGTACTGTCATACTTCATCCTAAAAGAAGTACTTTTTCTGTTCCGTATTTGTACATTCCTATGGTAGTAGTTATAATTACATGGAGTACGTAAATTCTCTAAACGTAATGTCCTTGAAAAATGCAAACACTTTAGCCATACAGAAATATAAACCAAAATGCAGTTTGTTGTTAATTGTCCCATAATTTCCTTAATAAACTGATAGCTGTTCTTTGTTGTAAGTCCACAGAATTGTAAACAAGACAGAAAACATAATATAGTTATACTAAAATGCACAAGTGTTACGGGTAAGTTCTAATAAAAAAAACAGTAGCAAAATGACACGGAGTGGCATAATTCTGAATCTTGCATTCACCAGGAATCTTGAATTTACACTGAGAATTTTGCAGAAGTATGTAAATAGGTACAAAGACTGTATTTCATTCAAAGTAGTTAATCTCTGTAAATGTATATCATTAATGTAAAAACGTGGTGCTTTTACCTCTATTCTGGAAATGCTGTAAAGTTAATCTGAATTGGACAAATATGCAACAAATGTTCTTTAATAATATTTAATGTATATTTTGTGTGACAAACAAAGCATTACTGAAAGCTGTTAACAAATCACAGGAATTCTAGGAGAATGAAAGCCTGTTAATAGCTGTACTACACCACCCTTTTGACTTCCAAAGCAATCCATTCTTTTGTAAAAATGTATGCTAGGACTATGACTATGGTATTATTTTCAGTGGAAAAGACTATTATTTTGCTTTAAAGAAGAGTTTCCAGATTTGTCTTGTTTTGAATTACAAGCCTTGATTTCTGCTATTATGTTCTATTGGTTTTGGCATGGATATACTAAAGCCTTTTTTTTTTCCAGCATGTCTTTTCTCCCCTTTGGTTCTCCTTGTATTTACTACCTTTCTCTTCTTTTCTTGTTTTGTTGATTTTTTTTTGTTTGTTTGTTTTTTGTTTGTTTTTTTGTTTTGGTGTTTTGTTCCTTTCTTAATTGTTTCAGGTATTTCTTTCCCCCTCTGGATTCCCCACGGGCTGGATCGAGATGGTCCAGTCATGCCCAGCTCCTTCCTCCTCCTCCTCTGATAGAGCAGTCTTGTGATGCTGACACTGCCAACCTCCAGTATCCTCACCCTCGCAGACGATGTGTATCTCGGCCTCTTAATCTTTTACCTGAGAATGAAGGGGTTTAATATGTTATTTTAAATAAATTCTGAAGGGCCTTACTCCGGTGTTTGTGAATGCTTCCATTTCTGGCTACCTTTGTAGTCCTTCTCTGGTACAAAAGACTTTTTAAAGAATGTGGGAACTTCATGCATGTTTTGTGAAGCAAAAAAAAATTTAGAACATGTTATTTGTGTATCCAAGACCATTATTTTAATTTGTACCCTTTGAATTTTGGGAACCTGTATAAACAGTATTAGCCACAAGCTCTTTATGGAGTAGATGACTTCAATGTGCCTGAGGTTTTTTTCTTTTTTTTTTTCTTCTCCTTTTTGAATCCATTTAGTATGGTCTTTAATTTTTTCTTTTTGTGTACTGCATTTATGTGTGAAACACATTCTCAGAATTGGACATACCTTCAAAACACTTCTGAGTGAAGAATGATGTCAGATCAGCTTGTTAAAGAAACAAAACCGTTCCTGTGTATACTGCAGCAAAATAACTTGGAGTGTTTGGTTACTTAAGGTTTTTCCATCTTGCTATATAAATATTTAAATTTTATAATTGTGGTTGACTAATAAACTTGTTCTGAAAGGTCTGTATTTGTATGTTTTTCCTTGAAATTATTTTTTGATAGGTTCCTGATGGAAGGTGTTTTTTTTGATTCAGGTGTCCACTCTCCTAGCTCTGCTTTTGTGTCATTCTCTATGTGCAGCTGCATATTCCATGTGTGTGCTACAAAGTGTGCTCTGACTTTTCCTGTGGCTGTGCTGGAGGTCTGTGGAGACTGCTAGAGATGTTGGGTTTTTACACATTGCCTCTCAATTCTTTTCCAGTGATTGAATTAAATTAGGACATTTTGAAGAAAGAGTGCTGGCTTGAAAAATGCCAAATGTCTTTTCTGCTGTGTCAGCACAGGAGCATCACTGCTGTGGATCAGCGTGTTGGCACTGACTCAGGCTGGTCCAAGACAGGCAGGAAGATAGTGCTGGACAAAGAGTGCATGGTATTGCCCAGGAGTAGCATTACTGCACAGGATGGGATTGCTGAGGTTTTTGGGCAGATCTTGGGGGAGGAAGGGAAGAGGAGGCCTTTGTGCTGCAGAAACCCAAAGTGTAATTGTATATTTCAATGGGCTCCAAAATGGACTTACCCTGTTTCCTGATAGACTGGGCCACTACTGTGAGGTAAGGGAGAGTTTTTCCAAAGTGACAAGTGAGCTTTATTTGTATTCTGAAAGCTTCATTTGCTCAGATCCACCACGTTTGTTTCTTTATTTCTGTGTGAGGAATCATGTTTTAATTAAAAAACCCATGAGGTACACTGGTATTAGAATGTGCTTGCTGAAGATGTGTGGAGGGAGGCTGCTGATACTTTCCAGCCAACGGGAACAGAAGTGAACAAAAGGAAATTAAAAAAAAAAGTTTTATACCTTTACTAGAAGAAGGTAACATGAAATCATGCCAACTTTGTATGGTAAACAGAAATGTTACATGATTAAAGATAATGCTTAAATAGTGGGCAGAAAGTAACTATTCCTCTAAGGGAGAACGAATAATTGAAAAAAAACACCCCACTATTACACTGGGATATATTCCTAAACCAGAACAAACTGTTTATTAGTATGGAAGCAACAGAACATATTTTTGAAGTGTTAAACCCTTTGCAGAATTTGTCTTGACCCTCAAAGAGGTCACAAATTAACCAGTTAGGGTAATTACATTTTCTTGCAGCTTCTAGTAGTGCATTGTTAATAGTTTATTCAGCACAGTCATTGTTTTTGTCTGTGATGAACATGTGTTATTATTAGATATCCTAATTCCAATCACACTTATTACTAATGGAAACATGCTGTAAGTTTCAGTGCAAGCAAGTCATGTTAGAATACAGTGGCCAAGTACTTTAACCTCAGCAAATGAGCTCAGGTTGGATTTGTGGCCGATGCCTGCCTTGCCCCCTACCTGCTGTTTTGTACTGACCTCTCTCCAAACCAGGAGCCTTGGATCCACATCCCTGACTTTCCAGCTCTGCTTCCTTAAACTCATGCTTCCCTCTATTCCCTTGACTCAAGCCTGTGAACTGTACTTCTGTGCAGGATCTGGACCCTTGCACATAGGCAGCAGGACTCTAGGAGAGATGATTGTAGAAGGGCTTTGAAAGGGATAATTACAGCAGGTGCACACAATATTTTAAATTTGTGCAGCACTTTTTAAGGCTGCGCTCCGTTTTCTTCTGGAAGAATACCTGCAGTAGCCCTTCTACTGCTTCTGTGTTTGGAGCACATCTTAGTTTGAGCTGCCAGGATTAGAAGTTTTTGGGTGTTGTGGAAGCCATGAGATGGCATTGGTGGTTTTCTTTGTTTTTCTTTGGTTTTGTGTGTGTGCGTGTGGTTTGTGTCTGTGTGGTTTTGCTTTTGCTGTTGTTCGGTTTTGTTTTGAACATATTTGAAGCAGTTTGAATTTCTGATTACAACAAATATGGATTTTCACTCCTGTAGATTTTTGCACTCTCCACACAGGAATACAACTGTAGAAACGTGAAACATTTGTAGAAAAAAACTGTGTAGAAATTGTGAAAACATTCTGGACAGCACTGAATTTGATGTAGATCTGTTGAAGTTTCCATGCAAAAACACACACCTGTGTTTGGAAGGCACCTGCTCACATCCTCTACTTAGAAACACCTGTGACACGTACGCTTCAGCATGGAAATGAAATTTTCCACGTTCAGGACATAAACTGGAACACAAGGAGTTCCCCTTCAACATGAGAAAGAACTTTACTCTGAGGGTGGCAGAGCACCGGGACAGGCCGCCCAGGAGGTCGTGGAGCCTCTGTCCTGAGACATTCAAACGCAGCCGGAGTGAATGACCTGCGCGGGGTGACCCTGCCCTGGCGTGCGGCAGGCACTGGACGATTTTTTTTCTTTTTTAAATTTTTATTTTTAGGTAGGGCGGGGTGTTCAGCGGCCCTTTCCCTGGAAGACCCCGGGCTACTCATTGGTACGGGGATCCAAGCCTGGCCGACCTGAAAGCAAACACTGGAGACAAAACAGACCCATGACATCATGCCCCTCCCCGCACAGCCCGCGGCCCATTCCCGCTCCCGTTCCCTCAGGAAACGCCCGCCCCCGTTCCCGCCTAACGGCCGCCGGGGGCGGGGCTGGGCGGTGCCGCGCGCGCATCGCCCAATCAGCGCCCCGCCTCCCCCGCCCGGACTGTCTCTCCCCCCGCGGGCCGTGCCCGCCAATGGCCGGCTCCGCTCGGGGCGCTGCCATTGGCTGCGCGGGACGGAGCGCCAAAGCCGGGGAGGCGCGCGCGCGGCGCCGCTGCGCACGCGCCGCTGGCCGCGTCGGTCGCGCGGCCGTTTCCGTTGCGCGCCAGGGGAGCGAGCGGTGCCCGCCCGGCCGCTGGGGGGCGCTGCGGCGGCGCGGGGCGGATCCCGAGTTTTGGCGGTCGGTCCGTCTGTCCGCCGGCGCTCCCGCTGCGCCTGGCACCCTCGGGAAGGGCAGGACCCCTCTCCCCCTCCTGTCTGGGCAAAAAGGCGGTCGCCGGCTTCCAGCCGCTCCCCCGTCGCCGAAGTGCGCGGCGGAGCGCGGCCGGTGAGCAGCGGGAGCCTTCCCGGCGCGGTGCCGTCTCAGGTGCTCCCTGGAGGGGCCGCGGAGGGAGGAGGGCAGGCTGGGACCGCCGCGGTCCGGGCGGCTTTACAGGCTAAATATAGGCTGGCACGTCTCGCAGCGGCGCTTGTGTGAGTGGCAGGAGCGCCGCTCGTTTTGGGCACACTTTCACGTGTGTCCCGAAAAAGTCTCGGTGGGAGAGGGCTGGGAATGGTTCTTGAGCACGTTGTGGGTAAAGCGGGGTGGCTGCTGGGATCCTGGCGGTGGTGTGTGAGTGGAGCGCGTTGCCTTGTGTGAGTGTGAAGCTGTTCGCGTCCTGCTTGCAGATGCTGCCCCAGCGGGGCTGATGTGCTGCCGGGCCCAGGGCTGCTCCAGGCAGGCTGTGCGGGATGATGGAAGACTTCAGGAATATCGCCGACGAGACGTTCCCGAGCTACTTGAGCCATTCCTTTAACAGCAGCGCGAGTGTCGTCTTCGAGAATGTCACCGTCTCCAACCCGGGGTTACCTGTGGCGGCCTCCACTGTTGCCAGGAGCCAAGAGGGTGGTGGCAAGAGGTGAGGTCTCAGTAAGTGCCATTCAGTAACACAAAACAGTTGAAGCATCTAACTCTGGAGGGCAAAAATTAATTTCACAGGTTACTTGGTCGGTGACAAAACTATTTACCAAATAGTATCTCAGTAATCAGCAAACATAGGATTGTCTGTATTACCAGTGTAAAATTTGCACTTAATTTGTAACTAGCACAGTACTTAACGTTTACAAAAACTGCCCTTCAAAAGTAATTTAATTTTTAGACTGTAACAGTCAAGTCTCTTTTAAACTCATCTCTCCAGCGTACTTGATTCGAGTTGGAAGTTGTGTAGAGAATAATGTATTTTTTACATGTGTGTTCTCTCTTAACTTTTCACTGAATTTACCTGAATTTAGCTCCTTTTAGAAACTGTAAGAGCTAGTGTTATGTATAAGAATTAAAACTTACTCAGCAAGGAGTAGAGCAAGGAGTTACGATTTGAAGCCTTTGTGCTTAACTGTCGTCCTGTTACTTAACAACAAGTAAGATGAGACTTTAATACCCTGTCCTTCCAGAAGTGTGTGTGCCAGAAGGACACCACTAGCCACTAAAAACTGTAACGTGGTTTTTCTCTAAAGAGCTGCAGAAGACTGGAGAGGAGCATTCAGGAGACATGTGTGTATCTGTAAATATAAATTAGCTAAAATATTGAAATAACTTACAGGAACTAAGTAGTCACAAATATGAGTTTTTCCCCCCAGTTCTTTGGAAAACAGGAGCAATGCATATTGAAATGATTCTGATGTATGTTTTTCCACCCCACGTTTACAGGCTTCCTGATGATTGTGCATCCTATTTGGAAGGAAAACATTCACCTCTATCAGGATCTTCTCACAGCAGTCAGTCACGTCCTGAGCCAGTGGAAAGATTTGCCCTCTGCTTTCGTGATGACATGTAAGTGAAGTAGCTAAAATCTAATTCTGTCCTAAAATGCAGATACCAGTAAGTTAGTATGTAGATCTATATGCACTGTGTGGCTAATTGTGGGCTGTTTCAGAATTGAGTTGTAGAGTTGAAAACAGCAGCTTTTACTGCTGTCCTGCAGTAACTGGAGAGCTCAGCTGTGCATTGGCCTGTTAGCAGCAGCAGTGTTTGGCAGCCTGGGCAGCTTTTCCTACAAAACCAGCTCCTCCATGTTTTCTGAAGGGGGATAGTGCTAGGACACGTGGAAGAACCCAGTGGCTCTCCACACAGTGATTGATGCCACTTAGCCTGTGCAGCCCTACATCAGCAGCATTCTGCTGTTTGATTGATTGATTGGACTTGATGTATGTGACAGGAGCAAAATCTTCAGAAGGAATGTTTCCTAGACTGTGGGGTTTTGTTTTGTTGTCTTACTAATTGAAAATGCCATAAGCATGATTATTTAATTGACTTACCTGAATTTGGTCTGTATTTATCTAGTTTGCTTTACATAATCTAGAATTAAGCTGGTGTTTCTGGCTCATGACAGGTGTGAATAGCATTTTGTACTGATATAAATATGTTTGAGTAAGTATCAAGCAGTTTGCCCACAGAAAGGAGCAACAGTTTCTACTAAATTTGCTTTTCTTGTAGCTTCAGTGATTGGTATTTCTTAGGAAATAGTTATTGCTAGTGATACACTTGTGAGAGCATTGGTGAGTGTTGGAAGTGTTGGAAGAGGTTACATAGGTTATTCTAACCAAGGCCTGATGTGCTCCTGTTGTGACAGAAACTGCACTGTGAGCCTTTCTCACTGATAAAATTGAGCCCTAGGCAGTGTGTCCCTGTCAAAACTAAGAACATAAGATTTGAGAGGAAGTCAGTGTCTTGATTGTACTCAAGTAAGAAAACAAAACACAGAACATGGACTAGTTGTGTTTTAGACTTTCAAATGTTAATTTCATTTATTTATCTAAAATATTGAAGCAAAAGTATGAAATTTTAACATATGGCATGATTAGTTTATAAGCCTGCGTGGACGTTGTGTAAAACCAGATGTGAAGGATAACTTTCCTGTGTAATTACAAAAGCTGTTATTTAATGACCTGCAATTTCAGTAACTCATGGTCTCTCTAATTTGGTCCCTTATTTAGTGTCACAGAAGGCTTGGTGATATTGTGAACTTGGTGAAATCTTGTCTAGTGTTTGACTTGGTCTCAGATAATGCAGCTTGGCTGGAGTAGACCCTTCTGTCCTCATACTTTTCCCTCTTTTTGTGGAAATGAAAGAGAGGAATAAATAGGTAGAGGGGCATATTTTGCATGAAGTTGCACTATTTGTTTCACAGTTTAGACTGCGAAACTGAAGTTCTTGTAATTTTGATATGTATTCTTTTACTGTAAAATGAGATGTCTGTAGAATCTATCCTGTATTGGAAACAACAGTATAAGACAAAGTAATTGGAGAATTTATCAAATCTTTGTAATGAGAGATGATGGTCTGTGTAGGTAACTGATTTTTCATTTAAATAATTCTCTTTCTAGGGAAATTGCTACACAAGTTGAAGAGCCTCAGCTGCCTTGTGTTAATTTGAAAGATTCCCACTCAATATATGGAGAGCAACCTCTGAATGTCATTGAACATTCAGATGGCAGTCAAAGTACCTTACGTGAAGTTTTGCCTCTTGAGCAATTGGAAGGTATTAAATTTTGAGAAAAATTATGTACTTATTGTCACTGTAATTAGCTTTTTATGCTACAGATGTCTTCTTTTGACCGTTTCACTGTTTTATGGCAGATTATAAATGGGTTTTGAAAAAAAATCTCTTGGATTTGAGCAAACTGAAAATGGAGAAAGCTTGTGGTTGACATGCTCTTGGAGTTCTCCTCAGCACAAAGCTATGCAGCAAGTTGGTGAAAACAGTGTTTGCTGTATAGTACCATAAATAGAATGCCAGTAGTAGTCTGACTTAGTTTAGGAACTTTATGGAAGACATGTATGTAGCTTGTTCTCTACCCCTTCTATTTCAGTAAGGCTGCAAGGTTATATTTTAACTAGCATCTCTTCTCTTGCCCTATTCCAACCTGTAATAGATTTCTTTAATTGCTGCTGTAGGTGATGGAAGCATGCCCTTCTAGTGAGGTTATGCATGAAAAAATAGTTTTGAATACTTGCTGTGAAAATACTTTTTCTGAAGTCTAGGTGGAGTACTAGAAGCAGAAGAATATTCCCAAATTAATTTTAATAGCATGGCTGCTGATATTAAGCTTGTCTGGGGTCTTTGGTAATGCCAGTTCTGGGAATAAATTCTACTTGTCCCTTAAAATTCAGTACATACATTTAGTAAATATATACTTTTAGGCATTTTCCTTTTCTAAGCTTTGAGTATTTGTATAGGTTTTTGTGAAGTATTAATAATTTTGACAGATAACATGTTCAATCAGAAAATATTGTGACCTGTAATATAAATAGACCCTTATAAAAAACCACTTCTAACAGGCAAGTGTTGGCTCCAGTCATTTGTTGCTGGAGTCTTGAGGAAGTGGCAGTAACTGGCAACAAAATGGTGATGCTTTGGAAAGCTGAGCCTGCCCAGTAATAAAAAACCACTTCTAACAGGCAAGTGTTGGCTCCAGTCATTTGTTGCTGGAGTCTTGAGGAAGTGGCAGTAACTGGAAAGCTGAGCCTGCCCAGTGTTTGGACATGATAGTGGCCAGGCAGATTTAGTTACTTGATTTTAACTTGGAAGTTGTTGTTTGGAAATTCTTTTATTTTGTTGCTGGAGTCTTGAGGAAGTGGCAGTAACTGGAAAGCTGAGCCTGCCCAGTGTTTGGACATGATAGTGGCCAGGCAGATTTAGTTACTTGATTTTAACTTGGAAGTTGTTGTTTGGAAATTGTCTTTTATTCACACCTATTCACACCTTACTGAAGAATTACAAGATTTTGCTAAAATCTGCGTGTACAAGCCTAAACTGTTCTCTGTCATGTGGGACTTCCAGCTGGATTATGTGTGGATATAACAGACAAGTGGAAGCTGCTTAAAATGATCCAAAACAAGAATTGGTCCAGTAGGTGAAATGCAACAGTGGAACAGAGCACTTGTTCCTCCTTCTGCTAGCACAAACTGGGACTCCTTGCTTTCTTGTGCTGCCTTGTGGAAATCCTAAATAAATATCAGTAAATATCTTTAATAATTTTTAGAGTTCTAGCCCTGATGAAACTCTTGCCTTTTTAACAAGATCCTTTAGATCATTGTTATAAGAACACACAAGGTTTGGTGTTGTGGTAATCTGTATGTTTGGGTTATTTCTATGCCAAGACCTTCCAGTGTCTCAGTTGAACCTTGAACATAACAAGTCAGCACTTGTTATGTTCTCACATTATACTACTAAAATACTGCTTACACCACTTTCTTACGTTTCAGATTTGCCAGCTGGAATACGTTTTCTCCCAGATGTTAAAAACAGCAAGGTAAAAGCTTTTCCAAATACAGTGAAAGTGAATGTTTTCTAATATTCATCGTCTAATAGATCTAATTCTGTGAGAGGAGGAGGGAGGAATGAAACTGTGTTTGTCTTCTATTGTTTATAGCATGTGTTTATAAAGGTGCTGGCATGACTCACTTTGTCTTCATTTTGCAAATCACTTAATTAATACTGTGTGAGCATGACTCCATCTAATCTTCCTCAGCTGTAAAAATTGTTTGTTCCTAGCTTCCACTGTCTTGCAGTTCTTTGTCACTGCAAGGACCTTGCATTTTGTCCCAGTTGTAGTCTATCTTAGTAAAGCATTTTGTGAGGAATTTTTTGTAGTGCTTTTGGAAATGGAAGTAGACAATCCAGAGCTAGCAGATAGCTGGTGGTATTGACAGACAGTTATGCTTCACCTGTTTTTATCTAGTGTGTTAGAGATGCTAACAGTTTTGGGCATGGAGATCCAATGCAGACAGGAATGGGAGGTCTCCTGTTCCTTGCAGAAAACACACATCAGGCTGCAACCTAATGCTGTCCAGTACATACTCCTTAATGTGTCAGCTAGTATTTTTATTTAGTTTTCTGTCATATGATTTTTGTAGGGGCCACAGTGGTCAGTGAGTTGCAGTTGAATGCTTGCTGTCTTCTGAAAACCATAATTAATTTTCCTTTCAAATTCTTTACTTTATGAACTTGGACTTTTTTTGCTGTGTGTCAAAGATGATCTGTTGATCACAAAGAATATGAGACTAAGTCCATAACAGACATTATGTCATGCTGTTTTTAAAAATAATTCAGCTGTAGAAAAGATAGAGTATTTGCTGTTACCTAGATTCAGCTGAAATACTGCTTTTTGAGTAATTCATTGTACTCATTTGGAGAAATTTCCAAAAGGTTGGATCTGTGTGTACGATTTCTGAAGAGGTTCTGTTTTAGCAGCATAGGAAAGTATTGAGAGAAGTCTTTGTACATTTAAGCTGGGATTGCAGCTCGGTGAATGATGGAGGACAGTTTTTTCAAATGTAAACTCTTTAGTGCAATGTTTCAGCTCTTTATTTTGAGATCTATTAAGTTTGGTGTCATTCAGATACTTTTTTACTCTTCCCCTTTTATGCTCCCTGTGCTTCTTGCATGCATCCATTCTGGAAGCTAGTAGGCAAAGTCCATTGGAACCAGAGTGTTTCCTGGGATAAATAAAAAAAGTGCATGGGGAGTTTTGCAATATTATTCGTCTCATTAATTATTTTTTATTAACTGAATTCATACAATAGTAATTTCTAGAAACATTTCTTTATGGGTGCTTTTCACAGGTTGGTCCATCTGAACCTTCTGAAAAGCTGATGGAAGATGCTATCTCAAGTGTTCATCTTAGCAACAGCCTTTCAAGTTTTTTGGAGAATGAGAAACTCTCATCTTTTCTAAGCACAGATGAAGATTCCACTGGTAGGTGTGTTTATAGCTCTTGGTAGCTGAGTCTAATTCTGACTCAATGTTATTGCATAATTGAGAAGAAATATTCTGTTTTACTTAAGTATATAATATCAGATTGTTTTTGATAAAAAAGTAGTATAACAATATTAAAGAAAACCGTTCTTTGGAAAACTAAGTATTTTAAATTGTAACAGGAGTAGGTGGCTATGGAATTCGTCAGAAAGGATCACAATTGGAATTTTAATCTAGACAATTAAGTAATAGTTCTCAGTTATTGTGAATCAAAGATATAAATGGCAACGTTGGCATTGGTTTAATAAAGTGGTAACTTTACTTGCATTTTCCGTTCAGTTTAGTAGAGATAAAATTGTGGTGAAGAGCACACCCATGCAGTTAAAAATGACTTTTACTTGACTTTGAGTTCAGCTCTGTTTAGATGCTGCATACGTGGGGTGACATCCGAGTTTTAAGTCTAATTTACCTGCAGGCATAAAAGTGAGAGCATGGGTTCTATATCACTAAGAGTTTCAAACTTTTTGTGCCCTTTCAGTGGCTGCTGCAGAATGAAAAACGTGCTCTTCTTCATTAATGCAGCTGACTTTGCCCATGACATGAAGGATGACAGGGCATGTTCTTGGATGGGGAAATGGGGAAAGCAGAGTGATCAATAGGTTTACTGTTGTGAGATGAAATACCCTTGCAGTAAAGTAGGGTTACTGCATTTCTCCCATGGCATCTACATATATCATGACTGTCTTTTCAAGTTGTTTTGTTCTTTCTTGTTGCATACATTCACTTGAGAGTTAAGCATATAATAATTAAGTTAATAGTTTGCTGAGTAGAAATACTGTTGGGTTTTTTTTCCCCACTCAAGAGGCTGAAGTTACTTTAGATTGCCCTCTGAGGAACTAGTAGCTGTTAGCTGGAAATATTTGCCTATTTGGTGTTCCAGTACTGGTGAAGCTAACTGGTCTTTTTATTTTTATCATGCAATTCAGTGTTCAGTGTAAATTATGGAATTGTTTTGATAGTATGTCAGGTGATATAAAATGTCTGCTAAAAGTGAAAAAGATATTTTCTTCTCTTTTTGTAGATGATGATATTGATGATGAAGAATTTGACAACAAATTAGAAGCGTATTTTGATCAGCTGATACAACCAGAAATAAGAAGAGACACCAACCTGCAGAAGCTCTCAGAAGGCTGTGCAGCACTGAAGCTTTCTGAAAATGTCTTACTACAAGTAGGTTTAAAGTTCAAAGCTCAGCATGCCCACTGGCTCTTAAACATGTTAAACTTTCAGTGATTATATTTGTTAGTATTCCTAAACAGAGTTAGTTTTAACAGTTTTTTTGGTTTAATTTTTTTTATTTCTATAGGTATTAAGGCAACATGCTGGCACTTCTTTTTTATCATACAATGAGTTGATAGATAATTGTTTTAATCACTTTTTTTTTCATCTTGCATACTAATGTCTGAGGTCTTATAAATGTATAGCAACACAGAGACTTGTCTTTCCAGGAGAGTCAATAATTCTCTTAAATAATTGGTAAATATGTGGAAGTTAAATGTATTCTAGTGGAACCTAAATATTTGATATTTTTTTATTTAAAGGAGAACTTCCAGAATTCTGCAGGTTATGGGGCTGTGACTGGAATAGACTCTGGAAATGCTAGTGATGAAGATTCACAAAATGAAGGGATAACTGGATGTCCTGTGCAAAGAGAAATGCTGCCCAGAGCAGTGCAGCAAATGGTATGAAATTGCCTTTTGAATTCCTGTTATTTGTGTGGAGTAAGACTGTAGTAGAAGATGGCAATGTATTTGAAAACTTGTTAGATCTTTAGCTAACCACCCAGCCTTCCTTTACAAAAAATTAATAATACCACTTTGCTTCTAGGCCTGTTTTTCAAGCATAGTCAGCTTGGACTGTTTTGTATCTAGAACTTTTAATACACGCAGTTAATAACTGTGCTTCTGACACTTTTCAAATGGTTGTTTTCAAAGAGTTCCGTGACTGCTGGGGATGTGCTGGACTCCCGCACAGCTGCTGAGTTGCGATTAGATTCCCTCTATCTCCAGTGCAGGGACAGCCATAAAGCTGATGTCTCAGATGTGCTTCCAAAGCAAGAAGTAGAGTCCTCTGTCTGTCAGGCTGCTTCTTCTGATGCAGAAGTGCTACACACAACAAGAGGAATTGACACCACTCCTGAGGTTCTTAGTGCAAATGAATCTCAGGCAGATGCAACTCAATGTAAAGTTGGTCTTCCTGATACTTACCTGTCTCCAGCTGGGGACAGCTGTGAGAACTTAAGTCTAGCTACAACAGACAAAGGTAGGATGCTTTACATACAACCTATTCTTACATTATTACCTGTCCATGCAATTGTGACCATATTCTGTTGCACGGAAAAAGAAATAAAATTGTAAGCTAGGCATTTTTATTTAGTTGTAGGAGTTGGTAATAAAAACCAATATAGCATGAATTAATTTTGACTTGCTATTGTTTTCAGAAACACTGATTGTTGTATGTAGTACTTAACTATTACTTATTTGCTGATGAAATTAGTTTAAGCTTGCAGCAACTTTTGCCATATAACTTTTTTATTTTAATCCATAATGTAGCATTTGATGTATCTTTTAGGTGATTTACCACACAGCATTGTCTATCAAAATGAGGAGGGCAAATGGGTGACTGATCTTGCATATTATACTTCATTTGATGAACAACAAGATTTAAATATGTCTGAAGATGATAAAAGAAATGAGGAGTTCCTTACTGGCTGTATGTAATCATCTTTTTAGTTAACTCTTGTTGTCTGCAATAATGTTAATTATGTTAAGTAAACTTTCTTCCTTTTTTTTTTTTCACTTCAACAAATCAATATCTGGTGTTTCAAAGCCTCCAGGTTTTAGATACTACAAATTATTTGAAAGCTGATGCTGGTAGTAGTCTGTAGTGATATTGTCTCATTATTTATAATACGTAGCTTCTTTCTATGTTTCCTACTCTTCCCATGAAGTGTGTTTTAAAACAAAACAAAAAACATTCTAACATTTGCCATGGGTACGTGTTGTGTGAGCTAAGGCAACTCCTCTCACTTCCACAGTTTTACCTTTGGACTTTAATGACTGTTTTCCTTTCTTGCAAGGAAAAGGGAAGAAGAGTAATTTTGTGTTGAGTGATGCTTATAAGAGAGGAAATAATTATTAATGAGGAATTACTACAAAAACAGAATGCAGCTACAGTGTTAAAATTTGAGAGACTTCAATGTGTTGAATGGGCTAGCTACTGATTTTTTTGTGAAGTCCCTTAGGAATGTCTTGATGCTGAAAAATGGTAATGGTACTGAAAAATGTTGTAGCTTTTTGAGGGGCTTTGGGGCTCTGGTCTTTCCTTGAATTCCAGGCTTTTTGAACCTCTGTTTACTTAAAAAGTGGTTTATTATCCTTAAGCTATGTCAGACTGATCTTCACAAGAGTCTGTGTATTTGTCATACAGGCTTGGATAATACACATGCAGTGTCATAGGCAAATAGATTCCTTAGCACCAAAATGTCATCTCCTCATCTGTTTCATAAGAGATTCAAGCAATGTGTGCAATAGCATTTCTCTTAATCTCTCCTAGTTTCTAAAGCTGACATGCAGGTGGGCTAATAAAGCCTCAAGATGTCCATGGTCCACTTTAGGTTCTTCTTTCTTTCAAAGCGAATGCTGTGTAATGTGGTGTATTTTGAATGAGTGATCAAACAGGGTTGACTGGTTGAAATAATGTTTTTCAACACTGTAGTGATTTTCTGATGGTTCAAGTAAATATCATATCATTTGGGAGACACTTTCCCATCTACTATGTCAGTAACAGAACTCTTCCATGATTTTTCAGTGTCATTATATTTCAGACACCTTCTGAATCTTAGACTTGAGCTGTCTGGTGATTGGAATATTTGACTGTTGTAAATTTTTCCAAGGCTACTTAGGTTTTTCCACCTGATATATTTTTAAACACTTCCTGCTTTCAAGTCAATGAGCTTACCTCTTTGGGTGGTAGATGATAACACACTGACAGATTCCATGTGGTTGGCATTTTTTTGGCTGCTAGTCTGCTTGTCTGTCTGCAGTGGTGTTTGACAGCTGAAGAAATTTTATTTGTAAGGACAGAAAGGACATGTTACATCTGATTCTTTGGAGTCTCATTTATGATGTGTCTCTCTGTCAGCAAACTGTGCGCATGGTGTGTTCTTGTGTGGAGTAGTGCGGGAGTGCTCACTTGACAGTGTTGGGTGCTTCAGAAAGTCTCTGAGGGCTGTAGGGCTCATATAGAAGATAAAGAACTGTTGCTGGCTGAGAGTTCAACTGGCTATAACAGCATGTCAGTGATAGTGACAGGTTACTTTTAGGAGATGAACTCGGATTGCTCAATAAAGATGTGTCGCAACTTTGTTTTTTCCTCAGAGTATGTGTTGTGACTTCCCATGAGTGATTTTATGGACAGCAGCTGTATTCACCTTACAAGTTTGCATCTGTTCTCAGCTTTTACCCTGTGCCCTCTATGCCTAGGGATGCTCTGTGTACAAGGACATGCATTTTTGAAGTTTTGATGAGCTTAATTATGCATTAACATTACAATCAGATGGTAGATTAGTATCTCTTGATCAGTTTTTCGCAACATTTTGGTGAAGGGATTCTTAAATGTTAGTTGTTCTGTACATGGTAATTGTGAAAATAGTACAGGCATTTGAATTTAAAAGTAAGATTGAGTTATTTGGCCTGTTAATTTGCATGGGTTTTTCATTAATAAGTACAAGCCAGTGCCATCTTTCTTTTGCTCCAATCAAAGGTACCACCTTAATGGAAAAAATTTTCAGCCCCAAATATAGATTTGATTTGAGTTAGCCATATGATGATTGGTTTTAGCTAGTATGGGTATCATAACCTATAAAAAGTTATAGTTTAGCTTGGGGCTAAGGCTGTTAGAAACTTTCTTTATTCACCACTAAGTTAATTAGCCAAATGCTAATTTTACTTTGGCTTCTAAAGGTCCAGCAGTACTCCTTTAAAACTAATTTAATATAAATTTTCTTAGTGATACGGGATTGAATAACTCCTAGTGTGTCCCAGACTGTCTCAGGTCTGCAATTGTATGTGCAATAACTTTCCATCAAATTGAGTTTAATGATGACAAATAGTAATGATGGCACTTAGTAACTTTTGCCTGATTTTAATAAATTTTCTCTTGGTTTTAAGCTGAAGCAGCAGCTATGATTGCACAAGACCAGGAAGAATTTGAGAAAGCACACAGGCTTATGCAGGTAACTAATGACCTCGATGTAAACAAAATAGTTTTCCAATTTATTTACAAATTGCAACTTCTGAAATCTCTTTGTCTGCAGGCAGGAAAGGTTGGCAGTCCAAATGCATCTGAATTAGCAAATACTTCGTGGAGATCTGCTAATAGCTTCATTCTGCCAAGAACATCTGATCTTCATAAAGATGCCAGCTATTTACGTTTGTCTTTGGGGGAGTTCTTTGGTCAGAGATCCGAAGCTCTTGGATGTCTTGGTGGAGGCAGTGATGTGAAACGGGTATGTGTCTAAATGTTAGTATTGAGAAAAAAAGGAAAAGACAAGACAAACAACAGCTAATACTGCTTTTGTTATTTTGTAAACAATTCTTTATTGGATCTAATTTTCCAAATTGATTTAGGAAGGAAATTCTGTGTGTTACAGGTGTGGGTTGACTGGTTTTCTACTGGAATTTCTGATGTGAAGTGCTGGCTGGTGTTATTGTTGACTGTTGATCTTTGCCTTTTGGTCAGGAACTTATTATGTGCAGGCTTAGAGGGAGAAAAGTACACCATCTACAGGAGGCATGTTGGAGGTCCCAGCAAATTATCCAAAAGTTGAGTGAAATGCTGGTCAGACAAGGGTATTTAAACAGTGAGGGCATCTCTGAGTGGCTGTTGATAATTGATGTGCTCTCTGGATGGTGCCCAACTTCAGTAAAATTGCAATCATCTAGATTCTGACTTACTGACACTTGTATACTTCTTGCATCTAGTGGGTAGCTGGCACTTCTCTCTTCTGCTGTTGGTAGACAGGATCTCATCTGTGTTTCATGCAGAAAAAAAAAAAAAGGTGGGGAACAATGAGAAGAAGTAGTCACACATGCTTGTATAATTCACTTGTCATGAGGAATTCTTGGAGCTGGCAGAGTTAGAGTCTGTCCTAAGCATTCCAAGGCTTAGTGGCAGACTATGC
Organism: Passer montanus; assembly: GCF_014805655.1. Taxonomy (NCBI): domain Eukaryota; kingdom Metazoa; phylum Chordata; class Aves; order Passeriformes; family Passeridae; genus Passer; species Passer montanus. Next base: position 8,686,237 of record NW_024366480.1, on the reverse strand, counting down.
CTTCAGGCAGAGATGATGTGAGCAAGTGTACTTTATTTCTTTATTTTGAATAACTGGTATAAGTAAGTTGTGTCCTGGTTTCAGTTGGGATAGAGTTAAGTTTTCTTTGTAGCAATTAGTACAGTGCTGTGTTTTGGATTTAGTATGAGAATAATGTTGATAACACACTGATGTTTTGGGTGTTGCTAAGTAGTGCTTACTCTAAATCAAGGACTTGGGAGTGTCTCATGTTCTGCCAGTGAAGCAGGTGCACAAGAAGCTGGGAGGGAGCATGACCAGGGCAGCTGACCCAAACTGACCAAAGGGATATTCTGTATCATAGAACATCCTACTCAGTCTGTAAGCTGGAGGGAGTTGGCTGGCAGCCATGGATTACTGTTCAGGGACAGTCTGGGTATTGGTCTGTGGCCAGTGAGCAATTGTGTTGTGCACCACTTGTTTCTCTTGGGTGTTCTTCCCCTCTCCTTCCTTTCATTACCAGTATTATAGTTGTAATTTATTATTTTGTCATGTATTAAACTGTTCTGATCTCAGCCCACGAGGTTTGCCTGTTCTTTCCAATTCTTTCTGTCAGGAGGAGGTGGGGAGTAGAGCAAAGAACTGTGTGGTAGTCACTAGCTGGGGTTCAGCCATGCCAGTTGTTAGTTTATTTTATGTATGTATGGGAAGTGCACTGTATGTGTTCAGATTGGGCATTTGCAATGCTAGGAGGCACGTGTTATTTCTTAGTGGTATGAGCGGTATACAGAGCAGGCACTGCAGGCCAAAACTGCTTTGGAAGTGCATTGAACCTCTTTGTTAATTCTTGAATTTACTCATGCTGTATTCTGGGGTATTTTTGTAGCCATCTTTTGGTTACTATATTACGTCCCCGAAGAAAAGGCAGCCTGTTCCTTTGCTAATGCGATCGGATTCATCAGGAGCTGACATCGGCCGAGAGATTTCACAGTTGTCTGAGGTGTTTTCAGGTACTTATGGAACAGCTCTTTTTTTCTATGGGGCATTAAGGGAACATGTATATTCAAGAATGCAGGTTTTTAGACAATTTCCTTACTGTAAATGAATTCCTTTTTTTTTTTTTTTATCATGTTGTTGTTAGATGACTTAGAAACACAAACAAAAAACCCTGCAAATTTTACCAGCTCTGAAGGTTCAGGGCATCGGGTGGATACTGCTGCTGGAATACATGAAAATATTAATACAGAAGCTGCTACCAAAAGTAAAACAAAGGTATTTCTCTTGTATTTTTCTTTAAAGTGCAACTATGAACTGAAACAAAATTCAAATTATTACAATTATTATTGTTTCTTTGAATCAGGCTAAATTTTGACTTTCACATCCGCTCACTGCTTTGTATATTGATCATTTGAGTCCTAGTAGGTGCCCCTATTTCTTAGGATAGTTTCATTAGAATGGCATGATCCATTAGTGGTAGTAAGTCAGGTTATGACCTGACTATCACCATCTTGTTTTCCTTTTTCTTCCCACTTCACTTGCTCAGTCTGTCAGCCCATAGTTTTTCAGAGACTCATAGGCTGTTGATGTTCTGTGATCAAGTTTCTGAATTTCAGCTATGTCTTCCCCTTCTATTTTTTTAATGAAACAGCTTACCTTTAGTGTTGGAATAAAATTTTTTGTTTAATAGAATTTAAGAATATAAGCATGGTGCAAGTCTGAAAAAAGTGTCCTGTTAGTTTGGTAGTCCTTGATACCTACCTTCCCTGCCTGTGTCACCTCCCTAAGCCTGCTGTCAGCGCTCCTAATGCAGGCGAGGATGGTGTTGAGCTTCTTTGCCTGGCTTGTGGTCAACTTCCTGCCTGCCAGGACCCTCAAGTCCTTTTCTGCCAAGCTGCTTTCCAGCAGGTTGGCCCAGAGCCTGTGCAGGGCCCTGGGTTATTCCTCCTTAAGTGCTGGTCTGGGCATTTCCCTTTGGACTTCTCAGCCAATCTTTCCATCCTGTTGAGGTCCCTCTGAATGACAGCTGACTCTTCTGGTGTATCAGCCACACCTCCCAATTTTGTATGAAGGTGCCCTCTGCCCAGTCATCCACATCATTAATGAAGTTGTTGAACAGTACTGGCCCCTGTCTTGTTCCCCAGGATACTCTGGCGAACTCACCAGTGAGTGACTGGCCTCCTGATGGACTTGGTGCTGCTGATCTAGCCTTTGAGCCTGGCAGTTCAGCTTGTTTTCAGTCCAGTCATGGTGTACCTGTCTGCTCTGTGCTTTGCCTGTCTTTTGAAGAGGACGTTGTTAAGTCATGCATGCGTATCTACGGGAGGACAGGTGTTTTCGCTGGGCCCTGAGTCTTTGTCCATCTGACACAGAAAGAAACTGGGCTCTGGACATAACTGTCTACCTACTCCGTGCCCTTTGCTAAGAATAGCCAATGTGAAAACTAAAGAAGAAATCAGACTTGAGTAATAGAAAAAGCTGTAGGAATAGCTGTGTCTTCTCTCTGTAGAGGCAGATGGAAGTTATTGTATATTTGGTCGTGGTATGAAAAAGCTGTAGGAATAGCTGTGTCTTCTCTCTGTAGAGGCAGATGATTTCAAGTTAATTTGGAAGTTATTGTATATTTGGTCGTGGTAGTTTCTCTGCTGTTTGTCCCTGATAGGATTTTACTCCCAGTTCTTTCAACTGAACTAAATAAAGCATTTTTGGATTTTAAAAGTTTCACAGGAACTAAGGCTTCCGAGTAGGCAGTACTTATTTGATCTAGAAAAGCCTTTGGGAAGCAGACTTAAAAAATCAGGAGAATGAGAATGTCTGTTGCAGTGTTCCTTCTAGACAGGTGTTTAAACATGCATCCATGATGAATGTTGATATATTGCCATATCCTGAAATGCGAACACGAAACAAAACACTAAACAAAAATTTTCTTACTGTGGTGCTTAACTAATTTTGTTTTGTTGTAGGATGGAATTCATAAAGGCAAGTTTGAGGATAGCTTGTCTAATCATTCTGACTCTGTCTTGAGTATCAGCACAATTGCAAATGCTATTGCTAATGCTTCCTCCAGTGCTGAACCTTCCCAACTAGCTGCTATGATGATGGCACTCTCCAATAAAAGTAAAAGAACACGTGTCCTTCCTGGAGCTGTTAAAGAGGCTGAACTCTCTGCTAATGAGGTATTATCCGGCAATGAGGAAAATAGTGTGTTTGATGTGGAAAAATACCTCAAAAAAACAGACGAGAACAGATGTGAAAGTGAATATGAGAGTGTCATGAAATATGAAGCATCTGTCCAGAACCTTACATCTGATACCTTTTTACTGGGTAAAGATAAACATAAGGATGCTTTTGCAGAAGACTGGATGAATAAACATAGCAAACAGCAAGGAATAGAGAAGCAATTGCTTGATTATCTTAATGAAGAAAGTGACAGTCAGAATTTTTCTCGGCTGTCTGGTATTCCCAGCCGCGGAGATGTAATTGCAGATAATGTTCGATGTTCAGAAAAGTTGTCAGATTTGGTAAATAGTAAACATTTACAGTCAATGGATGCTGATATTAGATCAGAGACACTTAATGAAAATGAAACCCACACACATGGAATTCTTTCAGCAGCAAAAATGGAAGTGGCACAGCGAAATCTGCTTGCTTATCGGAGCAGCAGTCTCACTAATGCATGTAGTATAGGGGAAGACAGAGAAACAGTAGATCAAACAGCAAATGCTGTTCCTGAACCGTGTAATGATTTGGTGGAGGGAAGTGCAGGAAATACTCTGTCCTTCAGCAGCTTAAAACCTGCCAAGCAATCTAGTAAATATGTCTCAGTAAATCCTACAACAGCCAAGCCCGTGCAGAAATTGAACAATGATGAGAGGAAGCAAAATACAGAGAACAGAAACAAGGATGCCAGTACTCCTCGTAGGGGGAATGCAAAACATGTAACTTTTGAGAAGGTCTCCCCAACTTTCCAGAATAGTACTGGTAAGCAAACCTATATAAATACGATTAGTTGTTGAAAAAGCTTTTTTTTTGTCAGTTAACTTGTTTCCTGTCAATAAATAAATATGGTGCTTAAATTTTGTTTATTTGCCAGAGCATAAACCCATTCTACCTGAAAGTGACTTAAATCTGGAGGGTGAGCAGTGTAGCTTCAGACCTTCAACTTCACCTCTGATTCACTCTTCTCCTAGTGACACTTCTGGAACAGCATTTTCAGGGTAAATTTCTTGGTGCAGGTTACAAGAATTAGTGCTTCATGAGGATTGTTGATGGATCATGTGTTAGCTTGAATGTTGACTGTGATCTTTATTAGGCTAAGACTTCATTATACACTAAGCTGGACATGATATAGACCAATGAAGATGAGTTTTTTTAAACTTAGAATTATTTTGCTCCATCTGATTCTCTGATTTGTATCATTGCTTATTGTGGGAGAGGGTAGGTAGAAATATTTGTATGGCTTTTGACTATTTTGTATTTTGATACATACTTGTGTCCAGGGTTTGAGGTTTCCTTAGCAACTGAAACAACAATGTTTCTTAAATGAGCTCCCATAACAGTAAGTGTCATAAGATGGCAACTAAATTAATTCTGTAATCTTAAACACAAACATGGCCAGTAGCTGATGGTTGTGTGCAGTCTCATAAGATGAGGCAAATGATTTCCCTGACTTAACTTTTAATTCATTGTTTGGTATTTAACTAGTTTGTGTTTGTATGTTTTATTAGAATTACAGGTTGCCTGGCATTTCTCAGAAATTAATATTTGCAGGAGAAGATGTATTTTTACAGGCATGTTCTATAGCTCTTAGGAGTTCCACTTAAAATTGTTAGTGACTTTAATTGTTGTCATGTTAGCTTTTCTTGTTGAGCAAAGTGCTGTGAGAGATCCTGTGTTTTCAGAAATTGTTGTCATGTTAGCTTTTCTTGTTGAGCAAAATGCTGAGAGATCCTGTGTTTTCAGGTATTTGAAATGAAGAGAATCTCAGCAGTGAATAGGATGCCTAATGTGGGATGCCCGGGAGGTTAAATGATTTCATTTGACTTTTTAATCTAGTTAGATACAAGTATATTGATTCACCTCTTTTAATAAGTTGTGTTGCTTCTGTGACCTTAGCATCTGGGTTCAGTTTTGGAATTCTTATGCTTTACTTACATGGATTTATAGAGAATGAAAATGTGTTTTACATGCATCAAAGCCAGAACTTGCAGAGGTTAATTGAGAGCTGATTTCTCATTTCTACAGACTGCATTTAACAGAACAGTTAATTAAGTTGACTTTTAGAATAGTATAGGTAGTAGGTAACATTGATTTTTTGATGGCAGCATTAAAAATATGTATTTTAATATTGGCGTATTTTGAATCTCTTTTTCAGATCTGAAGTGGACTTCACTTGCCCATCACATGGTCAGGAATCTCCTTGCAAAGAGAATGTGGTACCTCAGTCTGTTTATTCCAGTCCAAGCATGAGCAGGTTAACCTATGTCTCTGTGCCTGGCAGTACCCATAAGAACTCAGCAGTGATACGTAATCCAGGGACATACTGGGTAAGGAAAAAACCAGCACCTCACCTTTGCCCCTAAAGCACAATTTATAGGTCAAAGTAATTCTAAATTAGAAAAGCCTTAAGGGTTTTCAAACAATTTAGGATATGCTGTGCATAGGGGAAAGGTATTCTTCTTTCCAGCTTCTGAGTTATTTGGAAATTTGAGTTTTGGTATCAACTGTGCTAAATGTGCACACGCTCATAAATACAAACATAGTAAAACAATCAAAGAACTAGGAACTTCTGAAAAAGTTTGAGTTGATGTATTTTTGCTTTTAATTTTTTTCGATAGTTTCTCATGAAGTCATTCTGTTCTTGGAATGTGGTGCAGTATTCCAGTTGTATTTTGCAGGATCTATATTGCTTCATCATACCTGAGGCTCCCTTGCTGTTCAGCTTTAGCTGTTAGGAGAATAATTTTCCTGGCTTGTTTTTTCCTGGAGAAATACTTGTGAATACATAATGTAGCTTGTACTCCTTTTTTGAGGACTGAAACTATAATTTTCTACCTCTTACAGTCATTCTGATTGTTTTTACTGGTTTAGAAAAGAATGAACACTGAGGGTGAAATTTGTGTTCAGACTTGCAGTCTTACACTGATTAAAATAATTGGCAATCTTTTATCTGAATTTGTGCATTCTTTGGAATCTGGAATCTGTTACGTCTCCCCCTTTACAAAGTGTGTGTAATTGTGGAAGGAGTTTTAAAAAACAGATAAAACCTGAACAATCTTTCTACCTTACATGCATGTCTGTGTAAATATGAGTGCTCATTCCAGCTATACCCTAACTGTCAAAATGGCAGGTCTCTAGACTTCAGTGATTTCTTTTTGTGAGCACACAAAGAAAATGTTTGTATCAGTGCATTTTCATGCATCTCAAATCCTCAGTTATGTTAGTATTGAGAGGCCATTCAGTTTGGGTTTTTTTGTTTTTTTTTTTTTTTTTAATCTGGCTAGTATGTCTGGTGTGTTATCAATGCTGTTTTGAACACAAATCTAAAAATACAGTACCACAGGGACTGCGGTGAAGAAAATCAACTCCATCTCAGCCAGACCCAGTAGAATGTTTCTTAAGGATAGCAGACAGGTTGAAGCTGGAGGTTTTCTTTTTCAAGATGAAGAGTCATAGAAAAGTAAAACTTAAGACAAACTTGATTATTTATATTGGATGGCAGTCCCAATAATGATTGGACAGGAAAGTTTCCTGAACAGGCAGTACCAGAATTAGCTGTGTCTTATGTACCCTCTTGCTTTTCTAAAATATGTAATACTGCATGTTATATTTGTTTATTAGGGTGAAGATGCTGGTGAACTGAGCACAACAATAATTCAGGCCAGCCCAGTTCCTCCACAGGAACATAGAAAAGAAAACCAAGAAGACCACTCATGTCAAAGAAATAGAAAAAAAGCAGTACTTGGTATTGACCAGGGACACGGAGAAAATGAACTTGCTGGTCTTCAAAGAAAACCTCATAATGTACTGGACCAAGAACTGGCCAAAGAAGGTTTTCTGAGGATAAATCAGCTTCCATTTAATCCTTCAAATGTACCAGTAAATCATGAAGAGCTCGACCGTGTTAAATCAGCTTTACCAAGTAAACTCTGCACCTTTCCGCCCCTTTCTGTTAACGTTGATGCACAAGAAGTGTGTCAGGATCAAACAAACAAAGCACAGAGACAAGGGTTGCCATCTCAGAATGTATTACCCATTTATTCTGCATTAAACACCTGTTTGCCATGCAAACAGAACTCATCTGGTGAACAGCACGTTCATCTATCAACTGTTAAATCCCATGGCACTACCTCTGAGAGTCAAGCAATTTCTTCTGCTGTCCCCACCTTACTTACAGGACATTGTCTTGCAACAACTCCATTTGCACAACAGCATCTGGGAACTAAACAACCTACAGGAAATGCAGTTCTGTCTCAGTTTCACAGCTGCAGCGCTGCAGGTTTTGGCCTTCCAGCAGGGCTTCCTTGTTCTGGTATTGCAGCAGGACATGTTGAGAATCCACTTATGTTAGGAATTCCTTTGGGTCCAAATATTGGTTCTGGCTTTTTGGGTGCAGCTTCACTTTATAATCCACACAGTACTTCATGGAATAATAATATCTTAAATATAAAATCATGTACTGGACAACCTCTTGGAGCTGGGGGAAGGGAGTGGGAGTTATCAAAGTCACCTGGTATCGGTGAGTGTGATTTTTTACAGTGTGTTTGAAATACAGCTGTGGACAGGAATGGTGATAGTGATGTCGCTTATTTTATAGTAAATAAAATTAAGATGGTACTAAGTGTAACTGCAGTTATTGTTTATGCAAACCCTATTACTAGTGTTCCTTGTTTAATGTTGTTCTCTGAATTTAGTGTCTATTCTTATAGTTCCCCTAATGGTCTTAAAAAACATTTCTCAGAATTTCAGCATTCTTCAATATTAAGGAGTTTTGTGTTTATGTAAAGGATCTAGACCAACCTTTCATAGGAGGATGAGAAATCCTAGCTGCAGTTCAAACTAGGCAAGACAAGTCATGCTCTTGAAATTCCATTGTGTTTTATCTGGAAGGTGGAGGACATTTTTATTTCCAACCTAATTTGGTATTAGCAGTCAGTGAAGGCCAAAACTCCTAAGAAATTTCAATCCCGTGGAGGGTTGAAACTGTTTGTTGGTTATGAAGGGAAGGACAAGCTGCCAAGTGTTCTCTGTCCTTTCTGCTCTTGGTATTTAGACTTAGCTCTAAACCTAAGCAACATAAATTACTATTTAATTTAAAAAACTTACTTTAACCTACAGTCTTGCTGTACTTTTTTTTCAGGCTAATTCTTTCAGCCTAAATGATAAGCTAATGGGGTTGAAGATTTGAATCTGTGACAGTTTAGAGCTTGTTTATTGATTGTTTTAAATACTTGATCTTAGTGCATTTTAAAATAGGGAAATACTCCTTGCCTATTTTTATACTAACAAGATTTTGTAATAGTAATGTTAAAATTTTCTGAGCAGGGCTAGTGCTGATTAAATTGTGACCACTGAGTGTTTTATATCAGGTGTATATATATACACTTTGTGGGTCTGTGTGGAATGTGCCATTTCCATAAGTATTTGTTTGTGTGACAGTAGAACTTTAAGATGTAAATTAGAAATGATCAAAATTTCAAATTTCATGCTTGTGGAAAGCATTCTTATGAGAACTGTAGGAGTCAAACATTTCCTTGCCTTAATGAAGCATTTGCCAGATGAGTTCATAAATTTGGTGGCAGCTTGAGTGCTGAGTACTTGTAACTAACAGGAGCATATTTTCTTCCAAAGGACATATAAAGGTACCAGAAGAACTGAAGTTCCCTAATGCCTGTTGTGTGGGAATTGCATCACAGACAGTTCTTAGTGTTTATAATCCGACTGACCGGTGGTTGCAGGTCAACATTGGAATACTCAGTGTTTCAGTTAATGGGGTAAAGGTAAGAGATTTTTTTTTTTCATAAAACTGAATAATACTGTAATCTTAAATATATAAGATTACAATACAGATATCATAAGTAAAATCAAGCCCCTCTTTACAGATCTGTGATTTTTTCCCCGTTTTATTGTTAATATGCACAAAAGCAATGCTGCTTTCTTTAGCCAGGCCGCCTGACTTCCTCCAACAAGTAGACTTTGTGAAGTAAATGTCACATGAGGTGATTGATCTGTAGAATTATATTGTGTGCATGCAATGTGGAAGGTTTGAGTTTATGGGTTATTCATTCCCACCTTTGTGTATGCAAGAAAAGTCAGCCCTAGACCAGAAAGCATCCATGCTGAGGACTGTTACTGAGAAAACATTTTTGGCAGTTTGCTCCTCTTTTTATTGAAATCGGGAGATCTTGAGTGATGGAAAATGAGAAATATTTGGAGCAGACTTCAAGCTAGAGGGGTTGTTCTGTGGGTTGTGGGTAGCTTGTAGGCCATACACTAGCTGTCTTGCACTTCAATTTTATTAAGTATTACATAATTCTATTATCATACTAACAGTTCCAGAAGTAAAATATCTTGAGAACTTGAGAATGAGTTAGATTCAAGGTCCATCAGAAGCGTTTAATTTCTTTAGTTGATGAATACACTTAGTAGAGAGGAATATAACAACAGAACAAACATAGGATACTCTGAGGTTCTGGCAGTTTGATACCTGGTAACTTCAGTTAGATGTTATTTCTGTTCCTACTAGTTTTGGGTATAGTGCTCTTTTTCTAGCTAATCTGTTGAAACAGTGTTGTCCACAGTTCAGTTCAGCTGTAGATTGTATGAAGTGTTGCTTTTTTCCTTTTTAAAATATGGTTCATGCTGTTTTTATTTGGTCCATATTACTGAGGAATAGCAGACAATTATTTGCTTTAAATATTGTATCTTAGAATTCTTAGAAATCCTGATCACATCCCTCAGGTATATTCTTCCAGCAGATATAGCATGTGTCTTTCCAGGGGTATGATTTCTGGTTTTGATCTTGTTTTCTTAGAATGCTTCCTCTTAAAAGAATATCAGGCCATCATTCTGTGTGCGTGTGTATATATATGTGTGTGTGTGTGTGTATATGAGAACAAAGATTTGTTGCATAATTTTCTGAAAAGAATATCAGGCCATCATTCTGTGTGCTCGTGTGTATGTATATATATGTGTGTGTGTCTATATAAGAATAAGGATTTGTTGCATAATTTTCTATCAGCTTCATAGAGCAGCTCCTGTAACCAGCGATTCTGTTGGATCAAGAGGTGATTTTTTAAAATGAAATTGCTTTACAGTTGTTTCCATTAATAAATATATGCTATTGTTTGCACAGTGTGATTAAAACCAATGTTTTTTCAGTCAACTTTGAGATACACTGGTTTTCTCTCTCAAAAATCAGGGTTTTACTTAATAATTTTCCCAGTGTCAATCTTTCACTAGATGGTAGAAAGAAACCTCAGCAATTTTCAGGCTGACTTGTCTGTTTAAATTAAAAGAAAAGGCCTGCAGTTGAGCAGGATGCAAATGGGCCATGGATATGAAGATGTATTAATTAAATGGAGGAGAAATATATACAAAATGTCTGTGTTAAGCAGTGGTACCAGATAAATGTGGTATTTGGAAAGGAAATATCTTCTGGTAAAAGGCCTGTTTGCAAATGACAGGTATTTTGTTTTTCAGATGGATCCTATGAAATATCAATGTCTGGTTTTCAAGAACAAAACCATTGTAGGACCCTACTCTACCAACGACCTGAAAATACTTTTCTTACCTTCCCGTTCGGGGATCTTCCAGTGTATCCTCAATGTTTCATCTTGGCCAGTTTCTGCAGATGCCGAGACGATCGTTCAGTCAGAAGCTTTGGCAAGCAGGGTAGTTCTGACAGCAGTGGCTGAAAATCCTAATTTAGAAGTAAGTTGCTGCTTATTGTTGGTCTTTTGTTGTTGCAATTTTATGAGTAATTTAATGGCACTGGAAAATAATAGGATTGCAAGGTTGCTCCTCAAAGAAACCTGGAATTTCATCTGTTTTGAGTGGGAATAGAAGACAATTTTTGAGACCTGTGTTGTCTCTCTGGGAAGTTCCAGCTGTGCAAAAGCAGCTGGCTGGAAATGAAGGATTCTGTGTGGAAAGAATAAGTTAAAAATTACTTTTTCATTTTTAAAAGACTGAGCATTACTTTTTCATTGTTTAGACCTTAAACATCTGATGCTTACTAGGTATCTGCTGTGTTGGATTGGGCATTTAATGTAACAAAAAGCATTTATTTCCAATTGTAAGGATTTCTTCATTTTTTACATCAAGTAGGCTTTGTCTTGGTTTCTCACTACCTCTAGCTTGTTTATGATTATAGAGAATATTTTATTATTTTGGACTAATTAAAAATTAAAACTGCATGTGTAAAGTGCTTTTGTCTTATGTCTTATCATGAAGAGCAACCAAGAAGGAGAGAGTGTGGCATTAATAATTAAATCTGGCTTCATATAGTTCTAGATTTAAGAGTATGGACAGGCATAAAAAGGCTTCATGATACTTCTGGAGGTGCCTGAACAAATTACCTGGTAGTCTGTAACGCAGTTCATAACATTTTCAGTCATCAGCCACAGCTGACTTTTTTTTTTCCATTTATGATGATCTTTTAACTTGCTTTGGGCTAATTATGTGTTTGCTAGCAATAATCACGGTTTAAACTTACTTTTAGTTTGAATTATCCAAAATAACTTGATTGTATGCTGCATTTTGGTAAATAAACATTGCACTAAGATTGGCTAATTAATTGAGGTAAAATTCACGAGAGATAGCCAGTTGGCTGTAACCCCTTCTAATATTAAAGAAAACAAGATTCTTAGACTCCTCCTACCCCTGGTAGGAGGTTTGCATTATATGTGGATATGGGGTTAAGAGGGTGGAATATGTGAGTAACATCCTTTCTTTCCTGGTACTTTTGTTGTATTGTAGTGTGTTTGGAAGGTTTTCTTTTCTTCTAAGTTCTGCTTTGTTTTAAAACCAGGTGGAATCAGGAAAAGGAGATTGCCTGGATTTTGGTGACTTGCCTTTTGGCAGTTTGAAGGCTCTTCCCCTAAAACTCATCAACAAAACCCATGCTTTTATGCCAATTAGACTTATTATTAACGCAGTAAGTACAGTAAACTTCTGTGTGTGAGTTAACATCTTGTGATACTGAATTTTAGTATCCAAACACTTTGTTACATATCATTAAGAAATATATCTTGGACATTCAAAGTAAGACTTCCCAAGAAGTCTTCTTTTGTTAGTCATGAAATAAATAGTTTTTGTAGGGTGGTAATTTGATTCTGTTGTAATGGTACCAACAAAAATGCTTTTAGGATAGGTGTGTGGTGTTTTGTTTCATGTCTGCTGTTGACTTTCTGTAGCTTGCTGTGAGATTCTGCCCTTGTGATACTGAATTTTAGTATCCAAACACTTTGTTACATATCATTAAGAAATATATCTTGGACATTCAAAGTAAGACTTCCCAAGAAGTCTTCTTTTGTTAGTCATGAAATAAATAGTTTTTGTAGGGTGGTAATTTGATTCTGTTGTAATGGTACCAACAAAAATGCTTTTAGGATAGGTGTGTGGTGTTTTGTTTCATGTCTGTTGTGGACTTTCTGTAGCTTAGCCATGGGATTCTGCCTCTGTTGCTTGCTTTGATAGCACAGGGCAGCAGTTAGGAGAAGGGTTGTGTTGCCTAAGCCTTCCCTTTGAGAAGCTGAGGAAGCTGGAAGCTTCCCTCTTGGAGCAGCTGAAGACATATTCCACTGTTCAAATTGAACAGCTGACTGTTGAAACAAGCAGCCAAGCTTGCTGCTAGCAAGTTTAACATATTACCTCTTCCTCTGCAGGAGCAAGAGCAGGACTTTTCTCTGTATCTGCTTTGTCTCCCACTACATAATGGCCTGTCTGAGAGGTTACAGTGTGGTCCTCTGCATCTCTGGCAATGCAGTTTTCGTGTTTTGGCTAGGCTGGGGGATTGCTGATTTGTGCTATGGGGTTAGCTGGCCTTGTTTCCTTATGCAGGGGAAGAAGAAAGGACTGGCCTTAGGTTAAGGTGGATCAGGTTGTCTTGGGGACTAGTGATGTTTGGTCTTCAACAGCCAAACTTCTTGAAAGCCTAAGCTAACCAGACTCTGCTTGTCCCTTTTTGCTGCAAAAGGATTTCCTACTGCTTTTAGAGGGTTTGCTGGACTATCACATACTTACCAAAACCACAGCCTAATTTTTGATTTTTTTTCCCCGAACTGCTTGGATCATTCAAAACTTGTCTTACATTTCTCAGCTTTGTCAGCATTGCTGTTGCTGACAATAAGAGATTAAATACTTGTAATACTTTTTTTTTTTGACAGAATGCAGTAGCCTGGAGGTGCTTCACCTTTTCCAAGGAACCTGTTAATACTTCTAATGAACAAATGGATGCAGCTTCTCATACAGCAGCTCCATCAGTTGTAAATCATGTGATCCATGCAAGCTGTGATGGGCAGGTGAGTAGTTTGCAGTTGGTCGATTCTTCTTTTTACTTGCTGTCTGAAATGACAGTGCTGAATATTCCAGTTCACAGTAATGATTTTTGGGCAGCACACCTTTTGCATGTTTAGGTTTTGTGGGCATTTTGTTTTCTCCTCTCAATAATTTTCTCCCTTCCATAAGGTGAGTCAACCAATTTATTTTTCAGGATCCTGAAGCTTTAACAGTTTGGGTTCTGTTCCATGCACCTAAGAAACAAATTTCTTCTTCAGGTAAAGTAACTCGATTTTCATTTCAGCTGAAACAGATTTGACTTTTAATGTATATATGTGTTAGAATTGCAGGAACAGGCTGCAAACTTGAAACCATGTTTTGTTTGTGTGTGCTAATATTTCAGGTATCATATTAATTTTTAGTAACTGTAGGAGGCAGAATGTCTTTATTATGTCTCAATCCTTTATATATCACCAGAAACATTTTTACTTAAGTATGAAGCTGTACAAAGTTTGTACTGCAAGATGCCTGGAATTTGTGTTAACTCTTTTTAATGAGGGAATTAAACCATCACTTAAGAAAACATTACATTAATTGCAAAATAGGTAGTAAATTTGAAGAAACCTCTGAGTTGTTCTGACTTTCTGAATAGAAAATAATATGTACACCAACTAGTTTGGCTGGTGTGATAAGATGGGTTTTTATTTGCATTAGTGACAATTTCAGTCACACATGACAAAAAGGTAAAAAGGTCACACATGACAAAAAGGTCCTGTGAGACTTTATTTAAAAGAGGAAAAAAAGTGTTGCAGGAGTAATGGGAGAGCTGTTATCACCCCATGAATGTGTTAATATTGAAGAGTAGCTGAAGTGAGACATGCATCCATAGGAATGGCCTTTGCTGTTGGCAGACTTGCTTACTTTTGCTACTCATGAAATTGTTCCTAGATTCCTTGGGTCCAACAGAGGATTTCCTGGCAAGAGTGGATGTGGAAGTGGATAGTCCAGGACCTAGCACTGTGATTAAAAGTATTTTTCTCAGAGCAAGAGCTGGAACAGCAAGGATACATATTCCAAAGGACTTAGAGGTTTGTGTGTGTTTACAAACTGTATTTCAAGAACAGTTTGCCTTTCCTAGCGTCCTGCTTTTGTACTGTTTGGTTTTATTATGTGTGTGTATATATATTTATATATATATATATACAAGGTTTTTGCAGAAAATACATCTGTCTACTAGTGTGGGTTCAACAGTCAAGCAGCAGCTGCCATTGGTAAATGCTGGAAACATTAGTGTACATTTGAAAGTTAAGGTAGGTTGGCTTTTCCCTTTTGAAATCATGATTTTTGTGCTGTTCATATGGTACTGAAGCTAGAGGTGAGCCTTGGGACTTCAGCTCAGCTCTGTGGTCTGATTTGCAAGTTTACATATAGGGAATGAAAGATGGCAAAGAGATTAGCTTACTTTTTTGGAAAAAGTGTATGGGTGTTCTTTTGCTCAGCTTCAGTTTTAATTGTTATAACAAACATACCTTTATGATTTTTACTAAATTTTAACTAAAATATTTGTTACATGTAAAAGTAGTGAGGCCTGTGCTGCACAGCAGGTGTTAGTTAGCTGGTAAAGCCTGCTTAAGGCAAAGATGAATATTAGCATTGGGAAACATCTGTATTTTCTAACAAAACTGCATTAGGGTTTAGCATACATCTTGCCAACTCAAAGTGAGTTCTTTTCAGATATGCAGTGTCTTTACTTGACCTTTTTGAGAATGCATAGAAAGTATGGTTCCAGACTGGAATATAACTAACCACATTTGAAACTTGCATTTCAAATTCAACAGAAGGAGCAGTTGGTTCCATTTTACAAAAAGAGATTAGTCAGCCCGTCATTTCTAAGATCAGAGGCCATGGAAATAGGATCTGTGACCCCTATCACAAATGTCACATTAATGATGATACTGGGTGCTAATTGATAAAGCATCAAAGACTCCCGGTGTATTGAAATTGTGTGAATTGCATGTACCACAGGTGCACAACCAAATTGTATTGTATGTATGCAAATGTATGTATACATATTGTAGAAGTGTTTAATCCCTTAAAATAGGTAACTAACCCTCCCTTTTGCCCTTGCCTGCTTTCAGACATCAGATCAAGACAGTTCCTTTGCTGTTAAACCTGAGGACCTTTTCCTTTTTCCTGGAGAAGAACAAGTAGTGACTGTCCAGTTTTTTCCAAAAAGCACAAGAACTATGGAAAGGTAATATAACTGATTCTGTGCTGCATGTGTTAAACAGAACTAGTTTTGACCTTAAGGTAATGAACAAATTGAAAGTTTCACCCATATGAAAGTCTTTGTCTTCAGTTGTTTTTGTGAGAGTTCTCATCCGTTACAAAAGGATTTTTGTTAAGGTTCACCATTTCTATAGAATATCTGCCTCTTCAGGTGTGTATAGCAGAATGAATAGATAATATTTCCTATCAAGAAATATTCTAAGAGTTGTTTATTGTAAATAAATGGAGTGAATCTGTGAGGCCCTTTATATGGTAGTTATTTCTAAAGTACAACGAAGCTTCAAAATACTTACCTTCAGCAGTCCCTTCAGCTGCTTCCCTCTTTCTCTCTCTGCTGAGGCAAGGAAAATGTTATTTCTGTTTTACGTGTGAAGAATGTCAAGAACAGATCAAGATCCTAAGTATTCATTTGTCTGCTGTAATCAGATAAAAGTTTCTTCTGTACAACACTAATGTACAAGTTCCTTTTGCAGGTGGATGACGCATTCATAGTTTTGCTTATTAGCACCTGTTGAACTTCATTCTGCAAAACAAACTTGATTGGTTCAAGTGACAATTAAGATGTCATGTGAGAGTTTTTGGCAATGACAGGGGTCTGACTCGTTTCTCCAGAGCAGCTTTTCCTCTCTTGCTACGTGATTTCCAGTTTCTGCAAGAATGGACAAAGGAGTATCTTCAAAATATGTTCAGCTTCACTGGCTAGCTTAACCAGGCCTCCCCAGTGCATTTAAATTAAACTGTGAAATTCTGTGCTAGTGACAGTATGATCCTATGGGGTAGGTTGAATTTTTACAGGCTTGAGGTACTCAGGAGGATTGGAAACTTTGTAATCTACCTCACGGTGCTGCCAAAAGACAATAAAGGGAGGCAGTAACCAGGGTCCATGTTCCCTGCTGATGGGATTCAGGGCTTTGTCAGCAAGCGTCAGAGGGATGCGCTGACAGCTAGAATGGAGGTTCTTGAGTTCATTTTCTTGACTTGAAGTCTCTCTCTGCTATAACAAATTATTCAGTCTATTATTTAAAAGCTAGATTTCCTTCCTTGGTGCTCCTGGATATCTCACACCTGTAAAAATTCAATGAAGTTTCTCATGGGATTCAAAAGGCATCTCTTTAATCTACAGCCGGACTTCGTTTCTTTCTAAATTAGTCTGTCAAAGTAGTTAGAAATTAGTATGAATGAAAAATACTTTGAACTGTAGTCTCTGAAATATTTCTCTAAATCATTTCCAGATGAAATACTTCAGAAGACTGTGTGAGGTACATGTGGCATATGTACCTACAGCCCAAAGGATTTAAATGTAGGGCTTTATGTAAAGCTGGCCTTTGTCATAAAATAAAAAGAAGTATTTGTATTTTTGCCTTAAGAAGGTAGTTTTAAAAATGCCTATCTGTAATATTTTTTCAGTTATGTTTTGATTTCATTGGCTAATCTTGTCCTATTCTGGGATTTAAATTTATGGATTTATTTTTAAAGTACCTTGAAAATCCTCGTGCTGCCATCTGGGCCTCAGTTTGAAGTGATGATAGAAGGTGAGGTAGAATCTGGGAAAAACATACCTGTGACTACAGCTGCTGGGTACTCAGACATTCCACCCATCCTCTCCAACAAGCAGTTCATTGCCTGGGGAGCAGTATCACTTGGATCATCAGTGTAAGTATAAGTTGGACAGCTGCTCATATAGAATATCATGTTAAGTATTTTATGTTGCACTTATTTGAAGTAAAATTTCCCATTCACATTGATCATTGGCAGTAGTTTGTTCTGTGCCTCAAGTGAAAGAAGCAGTATATTGCAATTATTTTTCTTGTGTGAGAAAGTTTTGAAAACAAACTGATCTTGTTTGAGCTTTGTGTTTTCTCGAGGATTCTTTAGTTATTATTAGAGTATCTGGTTCTGTAAGTTTAGTGTGTCATGTAAGTAGAAATTAGGAGAGAAGTATTTTTTAATTAAGTTGATAGAAAAATTCTGCTGGTTCTTGATACCTGTCTCTTGCTAGAGATTAGTTATGCGTGATTTCATCCATTACAATGAACAGAATCCAGTCTGTGTAATGTAATTTGACCATCTGAATAGCATAAACTGTTGAGCATCCTTTAATTGATTTGAATGTGTTTCAGGGTTAAAACTTCTAGTGTGGAGAATCTGTTTTGCCCCTAATTATGAATTATTTTATCCTTCAGACTACTTCTTGTCCACACTTTTTTAGTTTCAATTTTACAGGTTCAGTATTCTGTTTTAGTGAAACTGTTCAAAATTGTTAGGATATTCTTTGCTTCTTTTATATGTAAAGTCTGCAAGTTTTGCAGATCTCTGAACTTGTATTAATTGTCACTTGAAGGACTAATCCACTGTTGGTTGCTACTGAACTTTTTGATTCTAATGATGTTCCTGGTGATTTAAAATCAATCAATGTTTGTATCCAAGAACTGTTTCTAATAGCTGCATTTCTGTTTTTCTGGTTTAAGGTATAGTGTGCTTCTAACAGGAGTTGTGGTTATTTGGTGTTTGGGAATTACTGCTTCTTTCCTGCATGCTGCTATCTTTTTGTTTTCTGTTCCTTCTGTAAAACAGTGTTGAGAAACCCTTGGTTTTGGGAAGCTGAAATTATTTCTGTAGTTCTGTTTCAACAGAGTACAAAAGTGCCAGTGTTGATAGAGAGAGGTTTTGCTCTCTCTGTCCTCCTCTTTAATTCTATCTGCATGATCTATTCTTTTGCATTGTAGCAGTTTTAGGGCTTGTCAAGTTCATCTGTCTGAGTTTTTTGATTTGTTAAAATGACAAAGGCACTTGCTCTTGCTGGAGATGTTTCCTATCTCTGCTGAGGAGAGCTCTGAGTACCAGAAGCCTGGCCAATGCTAGAATGTATCACACAGAAAAAAAAATATTTCAATCAACCTGATTCTGTTAAGTGACCGTAACTTTCTGTGTTGCTATTGCCTTGAGAAGTACATGAGAAGGAAAAAATATCCTGAATGTAGTTCTTTAGAACTGTTCCTGTGAATCTGGGCCAGACTACTCACGAGACTTTGTTTCTGCATAACTAAGTCTCTCTGGATAATTTCATCATAACTGTGTCCTGAAGTGGGGATTTTTACGGAGTTTTTGTATTGATACAATTGCTGGTTTCTTTGAAAGTTTAGGCTGTTGAGTACAGTACTTGAACTTCAGAAAAACTATTTTAAAAAAATATATATGTATAGTTGGGGATTGTTTTTCTATGAGTATTTGTGTGTTGTGGTGTATAACAGTGTAGGGTGTGTAAGTTTGATAATACAGAAATAACTTTCCATTTAACATATTCTATTGTTCCAAGAGGTGATTTTTTTCCCATTAAATTACTTCAAAATTGACTGTCCCATTTCCATTGTTTCCATGAATTAATATATGCAGTTAATTTGTATTTGCTGTAAAATCTAACAAAATGTATTTTTCAGACAGAAGAAGTTAATTCTAAGAAATGACTCTCCATCTGTGACCCAGCATTTAAGATTGTTGATAAGAGGCCAGGATCAAGACTCTTTTCAGGTGCCTGCCATTAAAATTTCTCTTTAGTGTTTATGACAGTTACCAGGCTATGTTTATAATGAAAATGCTTTTGCCCTGAAGTGTTAGCAGGCTGTGTATTTGTGTTGAGACTGCCAAGGTGAATGTGGGAGCAGAACTTAGCTACACTGGTATCCTATCCTGAAATAGGAGCGCTGCAGCAAACTGGAGCTCAGCTTACAGCTCTCTAAGCTGCTGTTTCACAGCAGAGTCAGCACTTGGTGCAGTGATCCATCAGTGGCCCTTCCTCCAGGAGGGAGTCTAGATGAGGAAAGAAAAACTGGAATTAGCCTTTAGGAATTACCATGGCTAATGGGTCTTTTTGTTATGTAACCTGCATTGACTTATATTCCCTTTTTCCCTCAAATGTTCCGATTTTTTCAATCTAAAATCTTTTACTGACAGAGAGTTAATGTACAGCTGGTAAAGTTCAGCCTTGACAGGTTGGGGATTGAGGACAGAAAAGTCTGTCTAAACTAAGAGGCATCAAAGTGTTCATTATGGGAATATAAAGTATCTTGGACTTCATCTTTTTCATTGTATATTAAGCATTGCACCTTTAAATATGGCATTGTCAAAGAAGTTAATGTGGACTTCAAAGAAGTTAATTCTTCCTTCCAAGTGTAGTAAATTTTACTGCTATGTTTTTTTTCCTATTATAGTCACTCAGTTCTGATGCCTTCTTTTTTTATAGCTGCAAAGTATATTTGGATCAGAACAACGCTTAACCAGTAATTGGGAACTCAAAATGCGTCCCAAAGAAGATACTAACATCTACCTGATGTTTACACCCACTCGAGTAACTTGCTGCTTTGCAAAGCTGGAAATCAAACAGCTGGGGATTCAATCAATGCCAGGAATTAAGTTTACTGTAAGAGTCCCAACATAACTTCTAAAAATTTTAAATGTGCTTTTTTTGGTAATTATCGAGAATCTAGTACCAAATAGATGTTTCTGTCAAAAACCTGAAAATTCAAGATACATATTATCGATATCTGTATGCTTGGTAAAGTCATATGGGCACTAAATGTTATGCTTTGAACATTAGTATCAGTTTTGAACGTAATTCTTTACTTTGGGAATGATGAAATATTTTATGTACTATATTAAAAGTAGCCTAAGATTTTAACTCTAGAAGTGTTAAAAAATCTGGACTTGTCTTGTTCTATAGGTAGGTCTTAAACAAACTTGGAAGTAGAACTTGAAAATGATTGAGTAAATTTAGGCTTTTCTATTTCTTGCAAAGGCTTTTCTGTTCACATTTTTAACATTTTCATTTGTTTTTCTGTAACTCTATATAGTTTACCATAGCTGTACATAAATGTGTTTTACTAAGAAGCTTTTTCCATTTGAAGTACTTATTTTTGTTTTGTGGTGGGTTTTTTTCTCCCCCAGATACCATTGTCTGGATATGGAGGAACAAGCAATATAATTTTAGAAAATGTTAAAAAATTGTCAGATAGCTTCATGATTACACTGGAAGGGTCGTTGTCTGCAAGATTACAGAAAGCTTCCTTCCATGTGAGAAACACAGGTTCCCGGGCCGCCTACGTTAAAGTGCTGTGCTTGGGAAACCTGCAGGCAAAAACAGTGATGGATCCTGAGGTTATGACAGTGTCTCCAGAGAAGTTTGTACTAAGAGAAGGAAGACATGAAGTAAGTACAGTGCTTTGTTCTGAGCAAATTTGATGAATTTAAATTAAATGTCATCAGTGAAAATGTCTGACTAGTTCTTTATTAAAATCTCAGCTATTTTTGTTACGTCCTGTTTCATTTGTATTGTAGTAATCTGTTAACTCATAGTCCAAACATTAATACTAACAATAAAGGTTTTTTCCTCAGTGTGTCGTCTTATTTATTTTATCAGGTGATTACTGTAACATGGAATCCAATGGAAGAGAACTTCCATCCAAGCATGTTGGTATCAACGCTGTGTCTTTTTTGGGGAGATGAAGTTTCTAGGCAGCAGTATCGCAGGTAAGATGTGCTTTGCTGTTATAACAGACAGAGGTTTAATAAGAAGTTACAGCTAGGGTTATGTGCTGCCACAAGTATGGTTTTAATATGTTTCCAAAAAGAGCAAAAACAAGCTTAAAAGATGATGATATGTAGAGATCCATTAAGCCTTGCATGTGTAAGTTGTTGATGGAAGTGTGTCATTGTGGCTTTGCTTACATCCTGTAGCTAGAATCCTAGTTAAGGATTTATTCCATTTTAACTTACTTAAGTTCAAGTGTGTTGAGTTTTGGGGAAATGTTTTCTTTTTGTATTGAAAGAGATCTGTGTTCTGCCTTGGGATCTCTTTCTAATGTGTATGTAACTTTAATTTTTAAAGAAAAGGCTCATGAAAAGAATAGTACTGAAATCCAGGAGTATTAAGTTTCAAACAAAGTTCATGTCTTGATTTGCTGAATTCTGTTGACAAAGAATGTGTTTGAGTAGATGTGTATATAAGAAAAATAACGTCCACATATGCTCATGACACACTAAGGAAACTTGTTCAAAATATCTTGCTGATCTTAAGTAGTGGTGGTGTTATTCTGCATTTCAGTTTGTATAACTCAAACACGCAGAAATGGCATATTCTGCCTTCAGTGACATAAGTGGCACTTGTGACTTGTGCTGTCCATGGGGTATAGTTTAGTGCAGAATGTTAAGACTAGGTAGAGCACTGAGGTGCTGATAATCATAATTCAGTGCAAAACTTCAAAACAGCATTATTTCATTATTGCTTTTAAATGTCATTGCCTGACAATGTGTGAAAGTCATTGTATATATTCTTATCCAAATGAAGTGTTAAACACAGCTGAATTTAACTGCATGACTTTGAATAAAAAGCTCATGGAATAGCTGAGTTCCTGTCTTTGATAGGAAACTGGCTTATTTTAGATATCTTAGAAGATGCTTGTTCCTGGTTTTTTGTATGAATTGTTTTGTGTGAAACAATGTTCACTATCTTCAAATCCTCCTTAAAGGGATGAAGTAGTTAGGGAGCACTTTTGGTCTACAGATCAACAGAAAACCCATCTAGAAGCTGAATACAACTACATAGGTATTATTGGAAACATTTAAAATTCAGATTCTGGATGTTATGTATGCAAAATGACTTGTTGATTTTATTAGTCAGCAGGCTGGCATATTGTTCTTGAAAGTAGTGGTCTGGCTGGTTGTTTCTTGGTGGGAGTTTTTCTGAAATCTCCCTTGATAACTTGAAAGAAATGTGTATGTCTTGCGATGACTGAGTTCTGTAAGCCAGTCCAACCCCATTCTGTAATTGTGCACTAGAATGAGAGCATGATTTGGGACTCAGGGACAGGAAGGTGAAATGAGTACTCTGCCTCATCTGCCAGCTTGTGCCCCAAGTTCCTTACTCCAAAATTGTATATTGTCAGCAGCCCAGTAAGTAGCTTAGACCTCACAGTTAGTAGTACTCAGGTATTCTTTCCTCCTCCATGGCCCTGACCTTATCTGAGGGTCAGATTTCCTCTTCTTGACCTGTTGCTTCCCATTTTTCCCAGGACTATTTATATCCCTGTGCCTCCCAGTCTTTTCTATTCTGTTGGCAGTCATGCTCCTTGGCTCTGTGTTCCTGCTGTTGGCTGGCACCTGCTGCCACTCTGACATTGACTAGTCAATTTTTCCTCTCAAAAAACTTTCACTTGTAACCAAAATAGCATTCTCCAGCTTCCTGTGGTGATTGAAACATCACTCAGATGCCTGATATACTTTTCAAAAATCTAGGTAGGTGTGACTGACAGCAGAGAACAAGTATGGAAAGACAAACATATGGTAACCATTATTTCAGCATTTCCTTTTACTCTGCAGCAATAGAGCAGGTATTTCTTTAACCATTTTAAGACTGTGAAAAGACTCCAGTTTTAAATGGATGTTCCCAGATTTGAGCTTGGTGTAGTCAAGAAATGATGAAGTGAAAATTATGCTGGATTTTTCGATTCGTATCAATCTTTTCAATTTGTTGTTTCTAGTACTTTGTTTAATTTAATGACTCCTGTTTACTTCTAACAGAGCTGTGATGTATAAACCTGAGGTAGAAAAACGTATAATCCCAGAAAACAACTTAGTGAGAAATGCTGTATTTGATGAAGAATTTCAAGGGGAGCAGCTTGTGACAGAAGGTAAGAGT
Source organism: Passer montanus (assembly GCF_014805655.1). Classification (NCBI taxonomy): domain Eukaryota; kingdom Metazoa; phylum Chordata; class Aves; order Passeriformes; family Passeridae; genus Passer; species Passer montanus. Next base: position 8,662,803 of record NW_024366480.1, on the reverse strand, counting down.
ATGACTTCTTGAAAGAAAAATATAATACTTGTTTCCATGTGGCAAATGTGCTTTTGGCTTGAATCCTAGTTACTTCTTCACTATTTTTTCACTATTTTTTAAAATAAATGTAGAAGAAAAATTTGGAATTTGGTCAGTTGTACTGGGCAAAGTTATATTTTCTTTCCCCAGTCCAGGTGAGGAGGAGTGTGATAGAATGGCTTTGGTGGGCACCTGGCATCCAGCCAGGGTCAACCCATCACAACAGAATGTGTAATTTTTCATTTAGTATTATTTATTTAAATGATTTTCTGTGCTTTTTTCCTAGCAACATGAATCCCCAGTCTGTAAATATTATAGCATTAAAAATGCTGAGTTTATTTGAAAAGTATTTGCCTTATTAACTATTGGGAAAGATTCAGTTTGTTGTACAAAGATATATTTGAAAATTAAGAGGCAGGCAACTTGACTGACACCAAAATATATATTTCTTTTCCTTCCTAAATTTGATAGCTTTTTCTTCTGCTTGTTCGTAAGAAATGCATTAATAAAAATACAGTATATTGTAAAGGGTTCCTTAAAGCACCCCACAACTGTTCAATCCCATACGTGTCATGAATAAATTTGCTGTCAATCCGTATTCTTGAGGTAGTTATATTCACATAGGGAATTACTTACTGTCCTAAGGCTACTACACCTGAATAAATATGGTCTGTTTCTTTCCCTATGAATTGTATATTGTCTTTAATTGGCAAAGTAAAGATTCTTTTTATCATTCATCTTAGTTGAGATGAAATCCTAGTGAACATTAGATACTTGGATTATGGAGTATCCTTTCAAATTGTAAAGCCGGTGTTGGAGAAAAAACTAAAAGCTAACTCTAATTTGGCATAGAATCAAATTACTATATAGCATTCGTGTAAAGGTGGAAACTATATGATAATATTTTTATATTTATTTTTTATATGTCATATTTATTATATCTTAAAAAGTTTTAAATTGGTGTGTATTCGGATTTATGTATTATATTTGATGTTAGTGTTGAGCTACACCTGATAACTAAACTTGCAGGAAGTAGTTTTGGCATGATCTAGGATTTCTTAGCTGATGGATTATTAACTATGATTGTCTTAAATCTCTCTGGTGCAATTTCTGAGTATTATAGAATTTTTCTTACTAGAATTGCTCTATTGCTCTCATTTTTAGTGTGTGATGTCCCACGAGAGACAAATGATATCCATCTTTTCTATGCAAATATGCAAAAGGTTCTCCTTTCTGTGGTTGGATATTCCACTTGTGATCAGGATGGTTTTCAGCAGTCTTCGGGACCCCAACTGGAACTGGACAGGTACTGGGATCATAATTAGTAATTATATGTATGTACTTGTGTTTTTTTCTTGTGAGGGTGGTGAGACATTGGAGCAGGTTGCCCAGAGTGGCTGTGAAGTTTTCATCTCTGAAGAAATTAAAAACCTGGCTGGGCAAAGTTGGGGACTCCCTGCTGTAGCTGAGCCTCCTTTGTGCAGGGATGTTGGACTGGGTGATCTCCACAGGTCCCTCCTGATCTCCAGAATGTGTTGCACAGCATACTGTGAAACTCAACTTGCATTGCCTTATTTCTCTATGCAGTACTTGTTTTCTCTGTATATGTTTTCAAATTATTTTATATTATTATCTTCTGAAGATAATTGTTGCTTTTAGTTCCTCTCATTCTAAATGGTACCTTCCACTTCCAAATATATTGTGAAAAAGCTGTGTCCTGATACAGCTGCTGGATTGTTTTATACTTAATGGAGAATTGAATTAAATTGAGGGCCCATGTAAAAAGTATTGTGCTTCAGTAATAAAATTTTGAGAAATACTAAGAGTAGGCTGTTATAATTACTCATGAGGTATTTTTTTACTGCTTTTGCTTAATGGTGACTTATTTTCAGGTTGAAGAACTTTGTCAGACATACTGGTGCAACTTTGGATGTTCTTCCTGTTAAAGGACCTCAGGGTACTTCTTTATCTGCAAAAACTAATGATCTAGCTCAGAATAAACCAGATGCTCAACAGACTTGGACTGTTACACCTGAGTATTTAACTTTGACATCTCCCTCTATTGGTAAGTATTTTTTGAAGTTAATGAAATGGCCACTTAAGATAACTGTACAAGATGTTTATACGTGTGGATTGGCCAGTCATCTTTATGCAGACTTGATTTGAGCACAGTTTTGGATAAATCATCAGAGGTGATGTTCTCTGTGTATACATAGAGAATGCACTGCATACCCATGAAGGTTTTAAAGTAATGTGAAGGCAAAATTAGGGCAGAAAATACTTTATTTTCATTGGTGCATCTCTGTATCTTGGGCATTTTTGTGAATTTTTGTAGGTGTTAGCTTCTTTTTTTGTGTTACAGGTGAAACAGCAGATACTAAACGTGTACAAATTGTCAACAATTCCAATCGTATGTTGACATTTGAACTTTCATGGCCAGCTCACTGCCTTACTATAACCCCACAACATGGAGATATTGAACCAGGGCAAGTATATTTCCATAAGTTCTTTTATGTGTGAAAGTGTGGTGAGGTTTTGGAGGAATTTATTTTTAGTTTAAGTGTGTAATTAGTTTAGGAATTTTAGTTGGTTTTTAAGAATTCAGTTTGCTTAGACTGCACCATGAAACTGTTTTAGTTCCAGAGTATAGACTTTTTGTCAACTAACATTCAAATCTAGCTTTTTTTTAGGACCTTATCTTTTTACAGTTGTGTATTATGGGACTGTTCTCCTGTCATGAGTATAATTACCTCAATGCCAGGAGTTTTCTGTGCCTGGAAGTACTGTTATTGTTGCATAGTTTTCAAGGAGCTGAATGGCCACTGAAGCTGAAGCTTTAAAAATCTATTTTCACAGTCGTTTTCTATTTAAAATTTAGCTGTGCATTTAAATACAAAAAAACCTCTTCCTCCCTTCCACAACCAAGAAACAATCCCCAAAATAACAGTTCTTATAGAAGCCTTCTCCTCTGGGGACTTTGCATTTTCTTTAGCAAATGTGCTGATATTTCTCACAACTTGATTTTGGCATTCTTTTTATTTTGAGAAAACTGGGTTTTGACATTCAGCCTTTGGTTTCTCAGTATCTGTAGGTATGAAAATAATAACATGCCAGTGTCAGCTTGCCCATGCCTTGATTAGGGTATTTTTGGAAAAGTAGTCATAATATCATTGTATATGTATATGAGACTTCTCACATATGGCAGCAAAGACTTGCAGAATTTATGCTTGAAAGGTCTGCTCACCTTTCCCTTCTAAGTTTCTGGTGTTTTTTAAGGTTCAGTTCAGAACAGCTTTAAGACTCTGTTATTAAACTATTCTCATCTTATAAAAAAAGTGTCCCACCAAAAAATAAGTTTTGCTTTCAGAATTGTATTTCAGTAGTTGCTTTAACTTTGAAGATGTTTACCCAAACATACTTTCTCTTCAGTTCTGCCTCTCTGATTGCATTTTAAACACTTAATTTCATATTCATGTATATGCAAATTGCTGGGAAACTTTCATCACTACTGATAGCAAAACAGAGTTCCATGGAAGGGCTAGGATATCTGCCACTCATTGCAGATTCAGTGCCAAGAAAAATAGTCCCAAAAAGCTGTAACAATGAACGACTTCCCAGTAGCTGTGAAAGTAAGGACATACTGAGTGTCTCATACCCCAAATTCAAGATTGTCTGGATGATTTCTTAAAAACAGGATATTGAAGGCCTTCTGCAGGCAATTTTCTTGCAGTGTAGAATTTTAAAATGTGTTCACTGGAAAAGAGTGGGCAGAATCCTCACATTTTGGGTCCAAGTAAGTAGTTTGGATCAAGAACAGAGGTCTGCAAGTAGGAAGCAGACCCGTGGGAACAGCTGACATAAGCACAGCAAGCTACACTTGCCCAGTTTTCTGTTTTTCATGACCATCTCCTCACAGAGCCAAGGGCAGTCAACCTGTCAGAATAGGAGCCAGCCAGAATATTTTATACTCTGCACTGTGAGGGCTGGAGCCTGCAGAATTCTTGAACTGAGTTAGGCCATGAAAAGAGGTGATCTGATTTCTCAGTGATTGTGGAAGAAGATCCCGGGATCGTGGCTATTAAGCATAATATATTGCATATCTGAATACCTTAAATTTAACTATCTGTAGAGCATCTTCACTTATCTGCTATCTTAAAAGTGCACCTTTTTTTTTGGGTGGGCTAGTGACAAGTGTTGTAGATACTGATTCTAGTATGAGAATCGTGCTAGTTGATTGACTGGGCTTTTTTTGGTGTTTTTTTTAGGGGCAGTACAGTAATTCTGGTGAGTCCTAATCCATCACTTGCCACAAGGCCCACATTAATTCCTTGGAGTGGCCTAATCTATATCCATTGTGATGATGGACTAAAGGTACGTGCTTTACTTGAGACTTCAGATTGCAACTTTTAATTTATCAGTTCTAATAAAGTTGCTAAAACCTTGTAGATTTGAGTCAGAAGCTCTGTCAACTTTCATTATTCTTTTTAATGTGTAAAGTTCTCATAAAGAAAAGTAGTCAAGATGCCATTTTGTAAACTGATTTTGGTTCATTCCTCTCTGAAGAATTAATATGATTTGAACACTAACTGAATTTTCAACAAAATTGCACCCACCACTGCCTTATGCATCATTTTCTAAAACAATATATATATGTAGGCGTGCACACATAAAAGTAGTTTGCATCATATTGTAAAATAAAAGAAGGTAAAAGAGGGTATTGGACAATTCACCATAGCTCCTTTTGGGCTCCCTTAAGGTAAACTTGGCCTTCTGGATGACAGGTCTGTGATAAAGAATGTCCAGAACAGGTTCTGCCTCTTCATGGATTTTAATCCAAGACATTTCCCTGATAAAATTGAGGCACAGAAATGAAATTTATGAAGCCAACAATTTTTCTTTTTTTCTGTTTAAAACAGAAGGAGTCTTTGGTAATCTCTCCTAAAGAAGGAGACTTTTTTCCTTATTTTTACTGTCAGTGTGTGTTTTGGGTTATATGTAACAATGCATGGAGAGAGAAATAGACACTGAAAGGATAAAACTGTATCTACTTTCCTTTTGTATGGAGGGAATTGTGAGGTATGATACAGAACTGGAAACTGCCTTCAAAAAACCCAAATAAACAGGGAAGTTGTTGAGAAGGAGATAACTGCATGTAGTTAACTATGTTATGTTCTACAATATGAGAAAAGGATTTAAGAAATCTACTAGGACAAACGTAGAGAATGTAACAAAACCAATCAAATTATAAGAAATCTGGTAGTTAATAATGCTTTTGTCATTTATTTCCTACCTCTCCAAATCAGCAAAAAGTACGCTAAGATTTTGCTAGCATTAATTGAAACTTAAAATTTCTAATTATGTAGCAAAAGGGAACACAAAGTTCCTTCTGAATGAGGCAGCTGTTTCCATTATCTGCAACAGAGAATGTTGTAGGAATTGTCAGTTAAACTAGTTGAAATTATTATTCCTGTTGAATTAAAATGCCTAGATAGCAAATTTTCCTTGAATTTTCCTTGAATGTTTCTTTTTCTCCTAAATTAAACGTGTGCTGGAATCTTTAAACTTTTGAGGTTGGAGAAGATCTGGCGATGTAATGTATGAGAGCTTTCCTTTGTTGAAATGTAAAGCTGAACATAAGCTCTTGTCTGTAAGCTAAATAGTTTGACTTGTTGATATATCAATATTCACTGTTTAAAACTTTGCTTTTCTCCAAATTATGCAAAAGTTTATAAAAGTGCTTATTCAAGAGGCTGTCACACAGAGCGTGTCTGGATCAGACCTTCCATGTAGAAGATGTGACATAATTACTCCACAGTCTGAAAATCCCACTGCTGATGTGCCAAAGCCTCTGCCCAGGTTCCCTGTAGCAGAAATGGACATAAAGAACAGAAACGTTGTTTTTCCTAAAACAAGATCTGGTCAAAGCTCAGGTAAGAGAAATTAGTTATTAAATATAGCATCTGTAGTATCTTGTGTTCAGAGGCTTTGTGTACTATATTGCATGTTTGGGAATTTTAATGCCTTGACTTTAGTTTTGTTCTCTTGGTCTAGTAAGTGTGAATGACCAGTTACCCACTTCTGCCTTTAGGTAGAAATGCTCTTTGGGTTTTTTTGGATTGATGCTCTTTGTGGTTTGGTTTTTTGGGGGTTTTGTTTTTGTTTTTGTGGTTTTTTTGTTGGTTTTTTTTTTGGTCATTGTTGGGGTTTTTTGTGTTTTGTTTTGGGGGTTTTTGTTTGGTTTTTTTTTTTTTTGTCATTGTTGGGGTTTTTTGTGTTTGTTTTGGGGTTTTTGGGGTTTTTGTTTGTTTTTTTTGTTGCTGTTGTTTGTTTTTTTTGAGTCACACCTTTTTTTCCACAGTTAGGTTTGCATACAGGCAAATCATCAAACCTAACCATGATGAATGCAGCTACCCTGTGCCTGGGAAAAGAGAGTGTTAGAAGGTTACTGTCTACTTGAAACTCTCCTGGCTCAAGGCACCTTTGCAGTAGATCTGTTCTCATCTGCATTTATGCCCATAAGAGATGAGACCAATCTGTCTGTGTTTAGCAGGGAGATAAATGCTCTTCCTAAAGACAGTAGGAGTGTCAGCTGTAAGGGTGGCTGTCCTTGTCTTGGTACATAGTGATTGAGGAGGATGGGTAGATAATGAGTGAAATGCTTGGACCGTATTTTTAGTTCCAGTAATGCTTAAAATTATCAAAGTAACTTTATAGACCTCTCATTCTGTTATCTAGCTACCAGAGTTTTTGTAGTTCTTACTTTTTTAGGTAATGAAGGTTTTTTTAATGGTCCATTGTCACTAATTTTTTCCAGCAGACTTTAGGACTTTCAAGATTTAATTTATCAATTATATCTGGGGGTTTTTTTTGCTAAAATTATGAAAGGATTGTAATATAATACTTTGGTGTTTATATATTTCCTGTATAATTTATGTCTGCAACTGAACTTTTTGAAGTGCTATTCTAGACTGAGATGATCTTGTCCTATTGATTCTTGCTAAGAGACATATATTTATATGCATGCTGAGTAACAAAACACATTATTTGATACAAGGTTATCTGGTCCCAGACTGGAAATACTGTGTTTTGTCTCTGAATGATCAAATAATATCTTGGGAGGGAGTTGGATATCTTTTTGGGGATTTTTTCGTGGAGTCCAAATTTCTTGTATATGAGCTTTTACAAATGTTATGACAATGTACTTTGTTTAGGTCTGCCCTTGAGATTTGTTGTAATGAAAACTGTTTCCACTAAACTTGTGTTCATTTAGAAACACAGTTTCTGCTTAACTCTTTACAAAACCAGGGATACTTGAACAAAGATGTTTAGTATACTGGTCTGATATTTCTCTTTTAGAGAATTACCTGGAAATGGAGAATAAGGGGAATGAAACTCTGAAGTGGAAATTGTCGTCTTTTGCACCACCCTATATTAAAGTGAGTGAATGCTTACATTGGGAGTTTTATGCAAATCCCTGGGTTTTATTTTAACTTTTCCTGCTGTGCTCTCTCTCCCTGCTGCCTCTCAAGGAAGACTATATATTTGAGCATGACCTCAGTTACAAAGGTTTTTTTCCTCTCTCCATATCAGGGAAATGTTTTGCTCCTTTTTTTCATCCCTAATGTGCTCCCTGACTATGAATCAATCAGTGCTCTGTGGTACAGTTTCTGCTTCACTTACTGATTTACAGAGTTTGCTTGTGCTCATGCAGTGTCATCATCCAGATAGCATTAAGTGATCAAGCATAAATGAAAGATAGGTGTCTCTTTTTGGCTGCAGAATGCCAGACTTGTCTTGTGCCAGGCTTGTGCTGCTGAAACTGCACTGTACGTGTTATCTCTGTAGAAATTTGAGTTAGGTGAAGGTTATTTTAATTACAGTGCTGTTGCCTGTGCCTCGCTGTTGGTATTTGTAAATGCTTCCCTATTTTTTGATAGTCTGAAATGCTGTGATGATTTTTGATTTTATGCTAGAATTATTGTTATACTCTGTTGCTATGAAATGATGAAAAAGGGTTATATAGCACACTTCCCTACCAGTACCCATGGGACTGAGTATGTCATGTTCCAGCCAGTGCACCACTTCTGAACTGTAAGTCAGTAGTAGTGGTGACTGGATTTTGTAATTTCAGTCTTTATTAATTTGCTTTTATGGAGTTAGTTTCAATTCTTTACTTAAAAGTACCTTAATTGGGTGTATTTTCCTCAGTCTTATGCAAGGGGGGGTGTGTGTGGGTGTATTGTGTGGTTTCAGGCTATTTTTTTCCTTTCCCTTCGAATCTGACTCATAAATTGATTTGCAGGGTGTGGATGGAAGTGGCACTGTTTATAGGGTTCCTTACTCTGCTTTCGGATTTTCACGTGTTTCTGGTACTCTCGAAGGTCACGGACAAGAGAAGGTAAACATTTATAAATATTTCAGGCATATTAGTGTATCTTAATTGCAAAATAAGATCTTAAATGAGAAATAAATTTTATTTGATAATGATAAAATATTGGCCTTTCAGTATTGGATTCTGGAGTGTGTCAGATATTCTCTATCAGCTTAATTCAGCAGAGTTGATTCTAAGAATTCATGCAATCAAAGTAGTTTGATTTCCATGTGGTGGTGTGTTTTTGTTACTATTTGGGGGTTTTTAAGGACAAATTATTTCAGAAGAGAAAATAATTTGAAATGTTTTGTAAAATTCCAGAAGAAAATGGCAAATAATCCTGGATTCTTAAAAAACTGGTGTAAGCACCTGATTCTCTTCCTTGAAGCATTCTTGCTGTACTTGTTCAGGAACAGCTGTCTGTTCCTAAAGTTGGTTTCATTTGACTTGCAATTTTATCTCCTGGCAGTAGAGGGTTTCATAACCACAATTATAAAAGCACATCCAAGGATGGACTGAATGGGTTTGTAAGGGTCTTTCCTCCTTCATCTTCTCTCACACTGCTACTTCAGTTTTATCTTTCCATCTTCATTAACACCTATCTTTTCATTGTTATGGATAACTATGACATTATTTCCATAGAGATGCAATTTCTATTTACAATAATAAATATACATAATAGAAATATATAAATAAATAAATAATCTGTTTACAAGAATAAAAAACTATTCCTCTCCAGTTTCATAGTAATTTCCTAATATTGCAACCTATTATTTGAATTGAAACAATTGTATTTGCTTTAGCAATCCTAGTTCAGGCCTATTTGAATAACATTTACATCATTGGCATGCCAGGCTGTGGGCTGGAGCAGATAAGGTATAGTGCTATCATGACTGGCTGGTTTTTTGCAGTGGATATCATGATTGGCTAATTAGATATAGTTGTAGTGGTCTATTCTAATCAGCTGCTCTCTTTCTCATCTTCCCTTAACCTCAGTTCTGAAGTTTATTCTTGAATTAACCTGGTCCAGCACTATATGGAGACAAGCCTTTGTTACATAGGTGACCTTTAAGGACGATTAAATTCATGGGTTGCAAGTTGGTTTAAATTTTAGGCTTTCTAATAATTGTAGTTCAGTGCACTTACAGATTTGGAGCTGGAGGAGTTGAGTTGTTCACAACTTAGTTGCCGGACAAAGTAAGTTTTTTCAGGTGCACATATTTCCCTTCCTGGTCCCCTTTCTCTCCATTTTACAGAAGTAGTTGTGCCAGCACTTGCTGGCTTTGCTTAAAGCAGATTATCTGAACTCAAGTTTTGTTCAAAATTGCTCGCACAACATGTTTCATCCATTTTTTTCCACTTGCTGGCAGAGGAGGACTAGCTAGTTGTATAGTTTTCTGCAAGGTCACTTGAGTGTGCCATGTGTGTTCTGTAGTGTAAATTTTTTGCTGGCTGGACCATAACTTTGTACAGGTAAAATTGTGAAGATGAGAAGATTCTGAAGATTATTAGTGTTCTGCAAAATGTTCCTTTTTTTTTTTTTTAATGCAGGTCGCTGTAATTTTTTCACCTAGAGACAAAGGAGATTACTCCCAGTTCTGGGACCTTGAGTATTGCTCAGTTGGAAATCCAAGTAGGAAACACAAATTAAAATTCCAGCTTTCTGGAAATGTGAGTATATAAAAGCTATAAACACTGTTAAAGCACAAATTTTTGATAATGTCTTGATTTTACTATACACTACTCTTTCATATATACATTGGTATATTCTGGAAAAAACCTCAACCCTGCTAGTATTTTTGCTGGGTTAAATTGTATTTTTTTTTCTTATGTTCCTCTTCCTTATGTGATAATGCATTATCTTTTGCCATTTATGATATAAAACTTCATTTAGATCAAAGAGAGTAGAGACAAATTTACATTCTAAGGGAATTGTTGCTGTAGAAAAAGATATTTCTATCAGTTTTGATTGGTTTTTTTGCTTGTTGGTTTTATTTTTATAAATAAGTAGTGAAGTAACTGACCTTTGCTATAATACATAACTCAGTGCAGTTTTGGAATATTCAAATATGCATCTTGGAGATGGGTATTTGTGTCTCTAATAAAACCTGCTTCAGTATTTTATCAGAGTAACAATGTAGGTTGGGATGACAGTGAAATTTATATGTAGGAGCAGTTGGCTTTGAGCTCCCCTTTGCTCCCCTGTTGTTCCTCAGCTCAAACTTTATGGTAAGGCTTGGAAGAAGTGGGTTGGGAGTTGGAACTGGTTTTTTGTGCTCTCTCTTCTTACCTTGCTTTTTATCCCATCAATACAAGAGGAATCTACATAGGACAGAGGATTTGTTACCATAAGGAAAAATTAATTACAATGATTAGTTAAATAAGCTGAATGTGAAGAGCTTTGTACAGTCAGTATGGCATGATTGCTATATATGCTTTGCTGTCCTCTTTAGAAGGTTTGACTTGATTTTTCTAAGAAGTCCACTGAAAGATTTGGGATCTTTCTTTGGAGTAGTAACCATGCTTCAGTAGCAAGAACCTTACTTATCCTTCTTGCTGAGGTACCTTACATTTGTTTTGTAGATTCCTTGTTCTTTCCAAATTAATTGTGTTGAAAGAGTACTTGTAATAAGGTTTAATATTAAACAACTTCTGATTTTTTTTTCTGTATAGGTTTGATTTTAGGGTTTTTTATTAAGCTTTTATCAAATTCTTTGGTCATAATTTTCCTGAAAATAAGGAAAGCATCTAAGTTATTTGTCTTTTTAAAGCTGTTTGAAATATGGAGAAGATTAATTCTTTAACAGAACTCTAGAGTTTTAAAGAAGTGTCTTCTTAAAACGTGACTAGTTGTCAGAGTTGTGTAAATCTTTGAGGAGCATGACTTGATAGTAATGTTTTTGAACTATTGTGTCAGATTTGTTGATTTTTTTTTACGAGCTGTTAACAATTAGATCTTGATAGCATCTCTGCACATGGGAAAAAAATTGTAGAAAATACTTGAGATGCCTGTCACGATCATTTTCAGAAAGATTTGAAAAGGAAGTACTGTATTTATCAACTAGGTAGGGAACCATGCATCTGTTCAGAAGAGGGATCAACACAGAACATTTAAAGTGTTGCAGCTTTTAGTTGAGAAGGCAAGACAAGTGAATCATAATCTGTTATCTTCTCGGGATCAAGAGTTTAGGCAGTGTTACTAAAACTTTGAAAAGGAATCTGGTGGCTTTGCTGAGGCAGGGGGCTACAGCTGTGGTTAATGTGACTTTTGATGGAATGAAGTAGGAAGAGTGACTGACTGTCATTCAGAGTGACTGAGTGATGTTTATTTATAGCACCACGTCAGAAAAAATGAAAAATTTCAAAGAGCTCAGGAAGGAACTAAAAGAACATTAAGTTAGGAAAATCAGTGGCACATACCACTTTAACATTTTTCCTAACAAATTAATTGACTGTAATTTTGATTATGCTCTACATGTGTTCGCAGTCCTCATCACTGGAAACTGTAGTCAGGAGTTCAGATCACCATGTCTCCAAAACCAGTCTGAGAGACAGAGGAAGGAGGGATTCTCTGTGTGCTCTGCACCCCCAGCCTCTCAGTGCTGGTCATTCAAACTTAGGGGTTTTTTTTTTTCCTGAGGAACATTTTTTCCTGCTGCTGGGGTCTCTTTGAAGATCATTGAGCTGAAAATGAGTATTGTGCACAGGAGTCTTGGACTGGTATTTGGGTCTAACTATCGCTCCCTTCTGGGTGAACTAGCAAGCACCATCCACAAGGCTGAGACAGCATCAAAGTCCTGACTGTTCCTTTAGTATGTAGAAAGTTGAGGACTTTATAAAGAAACCCTGCTATTTTTTGAAAATACTACAAATGTTGAACGCATGCCATTTTTAAATTTACATGGTTTATGTACTTTAAAAAGTTAAGTAGCATATATAAGTAACATTAAATATGTTTGAAAGTATCAGCAGCACAAAGCTTCATCATCTTTGTGCATCTCAAAAGTGAGAGGAGAGAAAATCTTTTTAAACTCTGTGAGTAAAATAATTCAAATTTTCAAGCTATACAAATTTCTGCGTTCCTGAGGTGTCTTTGGATCTGCAGCACTCAATTGTAACCATTTGGAGTGTTAATATACTGCTCTCAATTGAAACAGCAGAAGTCAGTACAGGCTGTGGTAAAGCAAGCAGTATTTCAAGATGCCCTTATAAAGACTGGGGTAACTTCTGACCATTTTCCATAATGTACCTTATTCTCATGCAGTCAAATTGCCTTTTGATAAATTAGAATTTTAATGATAACAGAGGCATGATGCCCATTGTTTTCCACTACATGGAAAAATAAAAGGGCTTGAAACAAGACACGTGTGGAAATCCCTTCTTGTCTTTATTAGGTTCTGCTAGGGTTCTTGGGTTATTTGCAACTGAAAAATATATTCTTTAAAATAAGATTAAGATTTCTTTATGGCTGCTGCTATTTCTGACAGACTGATTAGCAGCTCTTTCAATAGAAGAAATGAATGTCTAAAAGACAAGTTTGTCATAGCAGCTCTATTGAAGATGAATCTATTTTTTTCATCTTCCCTGCGTCAGGGAATCAACTGCTTGTCTAAAACGTCAGCACCATTTCAAAAATTGACATAATGTTGTACAACCATAAGTGTAGGAGGTTCTTTTGGTTCTTTAACTTTGTTGAAGATGTTGTGACCCAAGGGGACTCCAAAGAAATCTGGCAAGATTCACTAAGCAAGACAGAATTTGAAATTGGTTATTTGTCCAATTATTCCCATTGGGTGATCTGGTTGCCTTGTGTTAAAACACCTTAAATGGGGGTCTTGGTGATGGTAAATATTTTGGCCTAATTTCTGAATGCAGAAAATACCATATCGCTTACCATATCTGCTTCTGCCTCTCTGGAGAGGCCTTTCTTTGAGAAATATATATTATTCATAGTACAAAACTATTACCAAGCTTTTTGCTATTTTGAGAATTCAGATTATAATGCTGACTTATGCCTTCCTTCTTTCTGAGCAGTTGTTTAGCCAAACTGGTTGTTCTTGAGGAATAATATCTGCAGAGGAAGTGAGGGGTTATTTGGCTTTTAGTAAAATCTTGGTTGCTTGCAGCCTTTTTGATATTCCACCTGCACTCCTAGTTTGTTGTGAAATGTCTAGTAATAAATAAGTACTTGTAAAGCACAGAAGCCTCTGACGTAGTCCTTCTAACTAATTGCTTCCATCTCAGTGGTCCAGACTCTCATGCTCCTGAAAGATTATTCTTTATGTAAAAAAGAATATTCTTCTATAAAAAGATTATTCTTTAAATAAAAAGTCGTGGATTGGGTAAGGGGAATTACTTACATTCCTGAATACTTAAGTACTTTTGAACTTGGAGTTTACAATCTTCTCTGGTTTTTCCAATAGAGTACTAAAGCAGAAAATGAAACACCAGTTGTGAAATCTTCTCCAAGTGCCCTCAAAAAAACTGAGCTTCCAGTTACACCAGAAAGGAAAGCTTACTCTGAAGGACAACCAAAAAGAATAAGGTATGTATGGACAAAATCTGACAAGAGTGTGTCTGCAGCTGGGCAAAAGGGTGAGGGAGTAGAACCCAACTCCCCAACCAAAACCTTTTATACTACTGGGACTTCTATGTGGTGAAACAGGCTTCACAGAGAGTCTGTGCAGTCTCTGTCCTCAAATGTTTGTGGGATTTAACTGGTCAGCTTGCTCTGACCTCACACCTGAACCCTGACTGGAGCAAGAGGTTGAGCTAGAGACCATCTGAGTATCTTCTGACCTGAATGATCCTGGGATTCTATGTTAGAGTGAGCAGCTGTGAGAAAAGGACTTGCCAAAACCTCTTAGTGTCTTTGTATAGTTCAATTTCCATGCCTTTTCAGTTGAGTTTCTAAGTTGTCTAACTATGATATGCTGTGGTAAATGAACTGGTCTTGGCAGTAGAATTTTGTGTATGCTTTTTGTATATTTGCCATTTGGACACCCCAATTCACTATGAAGTCAATTCTGAGAAAACCACAGTACTGCATATCTTAACTTTGATGGTCAGTCTTAAGTTAATTGTCAGTTCTTTTACAATGGGATGATGTGAATATGGCAGAAGAGTAAAGTGTTTGCTCAAACCTGCAATCTTTGATAAGACTCTAGGTCTCTGTAAAGCATATGGGGGAAAAACTCAGACTGCAAAAGTTCATATAAGTAAATTCCTGTATATTTATGCTACAGTGATGCTTTACTTATTCTGTCTGGCTCAAATACCTTGCCTACAAAACTTAAGGTGAGAGTTGATGTTTTCTGAATCTTTCCATCTTTCCTATTTATTCTCAGAAAATACTCCTGTTACTTCAAGTGTGCAATCAATATGCACTGATCATACAGGTCAGAAATGTTAATGTCTTAAATCCCTTTTTCAAATCAGACAAAAAGAGGTCGTTCAAGGGGTATATGCACCAGAAGATGTCTACGTTTTTCCTCTAACCAGAGTTGGGGAAACATGCACATTAAAGGTCCACTTGCGGAATAACTCCCGTGTAACCCATGTGGTAAGTCTGACAGACTTCATCTTAAAGACATACTTGTAAATACTTTCAGTTGCTCAACTGCACTGTTTTTTTCTTTTTTACTCTTGACAAAGATTGCAATAGTACATGTCTTAGTTTGCTAGCTCCAAAAATCAATATTTGAAAAATTTTGATGTGTATTTTTTCTGTTTTGTCTGACTGAATAACTGAGTGTATTTGTAATATATTAATAGGAAAGTTTGGTAGAACATAGTTTGCATAGGTTTGTTATTATTCTGATTTACTGATTTTAATTTTTAAAATTCATTCAAAATACTTAAATAAGTTCTTTTCTTTACTGTTCACAAATGTGGGCATTCTATATTTTTAAACCCTGGGTCTATGTAAGACTGTATTTGTAAGTGACCTGATTTATCTTACCTGTGTCATAAATTGAATATGATGGACTTAAATATAGTGCACTTCTAAGCATTTTGTATTAAATTACAGCTGAAATTTGTAAAACCCAGGGAGCCTTTCTACATCAAGCACTTGAAATACTGTCTGAGGTGAGTAATGCATATGCTAACATTTTCTCCTAACAAAAAAAATTAACCAAATAATTCAGTAAGATAAATGTTTTCTATATATGTACAGTGCTAAAATGTACATATAAATATTCTGGATGCTTTTGTGTATGGTCACTGGTTTTGGGTTGGGTGAGGCTTTTTTGGTTGGGTGGTTTTTGTGGTTTGGTTTTTTTTTCTTTTTTTTTTCTTTTTGGTTAAACTGTACTCTCTAATCTTTGGTTTTTTTTTTTTTCTTTTTTTTTTTTTTTGTTAAACTGTACTCTCTAATCTGTTTGAAACAGAATGAGCCCACACAGTTATTTCTGCATCTGCCAATTGCTTCCCTGCAAATTGTTTCTAACAGTGCTGCTGCTTTTAATGTTAAGCCTAATGCTTCATGTAACCATTTGGCATGCTGTGCACAATCAAGTCATTCCTTCCATTTATACTTTCTGCACAACAGACCAAGCAAATTGCCTTCATCATGCTTCTAATTTGACAAACCTGCAGAGCTGCATCAAAGATTCTCTGCAAGCACAAGGTTTCAGCAGCCACTGGAAGTGTCTGGTCATACCAACTAGTTCAGCATTTCACCTGCATAAAAGAAATTTTTGAGTTAGTGATAGCAATCCCTGAAAATAAACCCAGTCATCTGTGGAGTTCATTACAACAAGTATGTGACAGTAGTATTAGTCATCTCTTCAAGAAGTACAGCATCTCACATGCTCATCTGCAGCAGTGGGGTTGTCAGGAAGCAGAAATGCTTCCTGAAATTATTGTTTCATTAGAAGTGGTACAGCATACATTCTCAGTGTTTAAACAGGTTCCCATTTTAAACACAGGAAAGCTAAGGATACAGAGAGCAGAAATTGTGAGCAAATCACAAAGGGAGTTAGATATTCTGCCTCCTAATCTGCTCCACATTTATCACAGAGACAGGCTGTGCTGGCGTTAGCCAGAGGTATTCAAGGTATTCTTAAGGCCGCTTTTCAGTGCCAAGTGTTGTAACTCCTCTTAGGCTTGTGTTAGTGCTTCAATTCAAATCTCATCTTTTTATTAAATATTTCATATGAGATGGCACAGAAGGGGTTTTTTGGGGGTAGTGACCAGGATAACATCTATTCAAATAAAGACAACTATAGATCTGTCTGAGGCTGTACAGCAGCAAAGGACAGAATAACTTGATTTAGTCATCCTAGACAAAAAATAGTGACTTCACTAGAAGACACTTGGATATTTCAACAACATTTTTGAGGAATGCTGTAAAAACTATTTGGTATATTTGTTTTCTGCATGAGATTATGAACTACTACTACTACTGCATTTATCTAAAGTAGACATAACAAGTTTAAAAGTCAGTTTACTTTTCTTTTTCCTAGTAACTTTGGCAGTTTTTTCTTTGGTTGCAAATAGCATCTTTTCCTATCTTTTAAAAAATAATTTCTCTGAAGTCAACATAGTGCTCTCCAATTTATGAGCATAAAGCACAGAAGATTTGCTTGACTTGGATAGATGTTTTTTAAAAAAGTGTTAAAAGCGTTTTAAATGGGTTTTATTCAAGAATAGCATCAAGAACGATATCAATAAAACACTGGTAACTGTTTCCTTCTAAACTTGGGCATCTTAGGAAGTAATGCTCAAAAGTAATTGGATGAGAAGATTCTTTGCAGGAACTTGGAATATTAGTCTGTAAATAAGAGTGTAAGAGTAGAAAGTACCATCTCCCATTATGTTTTTTGCCAAAAAAGTATAATGTACTATAAACATGCTCTATTGCATGCTCTTAATTTTGAGGGCCAAATTTAAAAGTAATCCTGTGTAATCAAGTTTTAAATCTAGATAAAGAAAATGAAAGTTTGTATCTAATATCAAGAGTCTTGTCCTTCAGAATTTAGTGTAGTAGTTTTGCCAGTCCTTCAATTGGCTATGCCACCCCAAGTATCAGTACACAGCCCTGCTGTGGAATTCTGTCTGCAATTTACACCCAAAAGAGTTCTGTTTGTTGACAGACTAGAATTTCTTTTTTACTGCAGGGAGAATACTTTTAACAATTGAATCTTAAGTGAATCAAACATATGAATTAAGCATTAAAAAAATGGCAAATTACTGTTTCTGGAAGGACTACCAGGTTGCTATGCCTACTTAAAGCTTGAAAACAAAAGTGTTCCAATTGTTTTGCTTTCAGAAGCCATCTGATTACAGGGTAGTATATGTTTCAGATACTACTAAAAGGTAAAGCTGTTTGTTGAGTTGTTCCCTTCACCCTTCTGGGTGTCAGTGGTCACTGTTCATTGATGAACCATCTGGTTACTATGGCTTAAACTGGGCTAACTGCCCATACTCTTCTTTTTCAACTTACTGCAGTGTTGTGTTTTGAGGATTAGAGGATTAGTTTGTCTGTGAAGCAGACTTCAGAGATGCCTGGCTTTTCAGAAATACCACTTGAAACTGGTTCAACAACCTGTAAAGGCCATACACTATTCAGAGACTAAGTGAATTGCAGGCATAGTGGAAAGTTTGAAATAAAAGGGGTTTTTAAGACAAAAATAGTTAACTGCAGCAGAATTCTACTTGTCCTGAAATGATAGTTTTTTATTACTGTACTTGAGAAAAATCTTCCAGGTTGCTTAATTTCTGACAACATTTATGTTATGGGGTAGCCCAGAGAGCTATTACATCTGGAGTCTGAACTTTTCAGTCTTGCAGCTGAGACAATGAAAATAACTTCTTTCCCTTTGTGTTAGGAATCAAGTGTGATGAGTCTTACCTCAATTGTGAGCATTGACTGACTGCTACAAAACAGGCTATGGAATGTATCATAATGTATCTACATAATGTAGTCTGCTTTTAGGGAAGAACAATAAGGTGTTTAGCACCTGCCCAATGGACACCTGAATTTAGAGATCAAGAGGAATTTAATATGGCTGTCATTTGCTGAGAAGCTGCTCTGCCTCAGTATCATTGAGGTCATATGGTACATATTCTGGAAATTAAAATGTGCCAGCCAGATGTGGCCATCTTTTTGAAAGAGCAATACCTAACTTACTGTTAAGTTTTTGATAAAGTGTAAGTTTGAGTGTGGTCATATTGTTCTTTTTTGAGTAAGTGTTATGTAATGTATTAGGGAGCATACATATATTATTTTGGAGATGATACAGATTTCTGCATGTCTTCTGGCTTTCTGCTGAATTTACTTTTACCTCTGTAAATTCTCAGGTGATGTAATTATATGCAGCCTCACACTCTATTCCTACTAAAATATATGTTTTCTAACGTAATGCATGTTACAGATTAAATAGTCATACTGATGTCCTTCACTTTAAAAAACTGATTTTTGTTTTTTTTAATGAGCTGAGTAAATCTCTTCAGCCTGTATATCATAGACTGTTAAAAACACAGACACTGCCAGATTTGTTATACAACACTTGGCAGCCGTGTATGAGATGTGCAAGTGAGTCGGTTGTATTCCTTTGGTGCACTGTTGATTGTAGTTCACTGTGGTACAATTAGTACTTTATTTTTGTATTCACCTGATAAAAAAATACAGTACCATCCCACTCTTTATTCTAAATGTGTGTACTCTCATTTGATTGACCAGGGTGTTGTTTAAAGAAAAAAAAAGTGCTGACGTGGTTACTTCAGCACAAAGGGTGATAGTAGCAAATGAGAATTGTGTGTAGGGTAGGTATTACTATGCTTTCAGATGTAGGTAGGGGATAGAGTAGAGGGCTAAAATCACACACTGATTATGATAGCTTGAATTAGTGTGGAGAAAAGGAGTACAAAAAGGTAGGAACGCTGTGAGAAAAAGTAGGAGAAATAAACACATCCCAGAGACTTTGGATAATATCATACACTGTTAAGGAAAAAAAATTGATGGTGTAGTAAAAGCAAACAAAACTGTCTTTTCTGTTTCTACTAAGTTAGATGCTGATTATGACACTGTGCATAATTCCTTATTTCAGTTTGTGCCTGTTAGTGCCACCTGTTTCAGTGCTGGATGTTTCTATTGGATGCCATGGAATCCAATAGACTGCCACTCAGAATTTTCAGCTATTGCTTTCACAGCTTACATTTTTAAGTAATTCAGCCTAGTTTTTGACAGATTAACACAGACACCCATTACATTTGGTAAGTTTTTATGTAATCCAAATAGAAGAGGAATTATATAAAAAGTGTAGAATCTCTAAAATGCTGTTTGAGGATGGACGTACTGATTTACAATAATTCAGCAAAATATTTCTTAATGTGGAGGCAATTAGAAGTAATAGAGTTTAGTAGCTTCAAATGCATGGATTTCAGAAAAGAGTTGGAAATTTTAGTGTACTTGTGTGATGTTTGAAGGGAAGAAATGTAGTAATTTTGCTCTAAATAAAGTTTATCCACTGCCAATATTGCCAAGAGGCAGACCAAGCTTACCAAGGTAAACTAGCAGCAATAAAGTATTGTATTACTTTGTATAATCAGAAGGAAAAAATGACCTTAAAGATCAAAGTCCTTCAGAATAAAAATAGATAATCAAATCTGTAAAACTGAACTTGATGATCTGGTGCACATCCAGTATACCATTTTGGTGAAAATCCAAACTAGACAAGAATTTGTCTATCGGGTAGTATTTACTTGTTTATTAACAATGATTATGCCCACAATTTTCTTTTTAGATCCTGTCATTACATCGCTGTGCCAGTCCAGTTCAAGCCAAAGGCAGAAGGAATGTTTGAAGATGTCTTCATCGTGGTAACAAGCAAATATGGCCCAATTAATATTCGGCTATATGGTAAAGCTATTGCAAAAAAATAGAACAGTTTTTAAACTGTTTGTAAGAATTGATAACAGTTAATATAATTTAAAATATTAAAAGATTTGCTACTACATTTCTATACTAATGTCCTACTTGTTTTGCCCTGTGATGCTGCTTTGATGAAAAGTCTTCTGTAAGATAAATGATGGTGCTTGTTTCACAAATCTGTTTTGATAGTAAAAACATTGAGAAGTAACATTGTATGTTGTAAAGTTATCATTTTGTAATTTATGTTTCTGCACTTTTAAAGCAAATGGAAGTTTTGTATTTTTGCATTTATTAGAAATAGCTAGATACTGATATATTTTATTTTAAACATTGTAAATTCAGAAATAAAATCTATTTGTAAACAGTTGATTCTACCTGATTTCTGTTTTAGAGGATTCTCTGCTCTAGGTAAGGGATTAAGCTGCCTCCTCTTAGACGATGCTAAATTTTTGGGGGGCTGTGAGGGAACGGGGTAGGCATTGCAGTCCAGAAACTGACCTGTTAACATCACATTTCCATGAGGTAATGCTGGGATCTGACAATCAGCCTCTACCTCTTTACACAGTTCAATGGCAGTCATAAGCATTGTTTTTAACTCTAACAGTGTGAAAACAATGTAAATTTTAACATGACCAATAGTGCCTTCATCCCTCCAGAATTATGCATCTCACCCAGTGTTCTGTCTCTGAAAGTCACACAAAGATGATGCTACTTTGAGAAGTGATGTAAGCCTGGCTGCTTACTGGTTCAATTCCATTTCCTCAGTATCTGCCACCAGATGAACAAGGATGGGAGGTAGAATTCCATCTATGTCTTTTCTTTGCATTTATTGGCCTGTTTGTGAATTCGCCTGTTCACATTTTTTAACCCTTGTGAAACTTGGGTTAAAGAGCTGTGGAAACTTGTTTCCACAGCTCCATGTGGTAGCAAACTCTAAAAGCTCGCTGTCTATTCTTTTAACAAAATTTAGGTTTTTTCTGTGATAAACTGGATTATTTCTGATTTAATTGAGTAGTCTCGAGTTCTTATATTGTAGGAGTCATTGAACAACAATTCCACCATCCATTGTTGCCGTGTCAGAATCATAGAATAGTTTGGGTTAGAAGAGAACTGTAAAGGTCATCTTGTCCACCACTCGTGCCATGGACGGGAACAACTTCAACTAGACCAGGTTGTTTGAGCCCAATCCAATCTGACCTGAAATTTTGTTTCCATGGGTAGGACATCTTCCACTACTGTGGGCAGCCTGTTCCCAGGGTATAGTTGGCTTTCTGGGCTCCAAGTGCACATTGCCAGCCCATGTGCAGCCTCTGGCTCACCAGCACCCCAGGCTGGCCTAGGCAGGGCTGCTCTCGATCTGCTCATTCCTGTGAATGGTGCTGAGGGCTGCCCTGACCCAGAGCAGCTCTTTGCAATGGGTCTTGTGAAACCTTGAGAGACTGCCATGTGCTCACTTCTTGAGCCGGTCTGGGTTCCTCTGGGTGGTATTCCATCCTTCAGGTGTGTCCTTCCCTGCTCAGCTTGGTGTCTGCAAACTTGCTGAGGGTGCACTCGATGCTTTCTGTATCATTAATGAAGATATTAAATAACACTAGTCCCAGTATGGACAGCACTTGTCACTGGTGCCCATTGGGACTCTGAGGCATTGATCACTACCTTCTGAATGTAACCATCCAGCCAATTTCTTAGCCAGTTAACAGTCCACCATCAAATCCATCTCTCCAGTTTAGAGAGAAGGATGTTGTGCAGGACTGTGTCAAAGGCTGTAAAGAGTTGAGATACCATTTGTACCCCTTCCTGTTTTCACTGATGTAGTCACTCCGTGTGGAAGGCCATCAGGTTGGTTAGACAGGATTTCCCTTTGGTGAAGGGTGCTGCCTGTCTCAAGTTGCCTTCCTGTCCTCTATGTGTTTTAGAATAGCTTCTAGGAGGAGCTGTTCCATGATTTTCCCAGGCACAGATGTGAGGCTGATGGGCCAATAGTTCCTGGGCTCCTCCTTTCTACCATTTAAAAAATGGGTGTAATGTTTGCCTTTTTTCAGTCACCTGGGACTTGACCATCATGACTTTTCAAATATCATATTGCTTGTAGCCTTTGGGTCTGTCTTCTATTTTATTTTTGTAGCATGTATAGTCAAAGCTGCTTTAAGATAGAAGTGCAGGGTTTTGTGTTGTTCTGTCATAGCATATGTACATTATTCCCTTCTTCAGGTTGGTAGGAGTGTGAGTGAAATTTGTTTTAGTAGGAGGTTGTTGGTTTAGCAGCATTTAAAAACAACTGAAATGTGAAAAAGCAGGGTGGAAAAAATTGAAGTACCCTCTGCATTGCCTTTGGTACACACCATCAGTGTTAAGTAAAAGTATACTAAAGCTGCTGTTTCTCAGCAGTCTGGAAACCAGGAAGGGCAGATTTATTAAAAGAAATTAAGCGAGAGATAAGTCTTGTCAACTCCTGATTTTCCCAATATGTAAGTTCCTGTCTGTGAGATACAGTGACCGTGTTCCTTTTGCCCTCCTTCTGCCAGATGTTTCATGTTTCCTTAATTGATGTGATGTCTGTGTACTTCTGAATACAGAATTGGAATAGAGGGAATCTTCTGCCTGCTGCCTTACCTCGACAGGCTTGGCTGCTTCATTTGAGAAAGACCTTAGTGTACAAAAGCCTATATCTGTTCAGTTTTAGAAGCATAATTGGAAGTCTCTTCCAGAGCTGGAAAAAAGATTTAAGCTGCCTTTGAATTACAATAAGGAACCCTGACTTTGGATAATTAAGTATTTGATGTAAATTCAGAATTGTCTTTGTGTTCTGTTCCTGTGCTAGGCCTGTTCCTGCTGTCTGTGACTCTGTTCATGCTTCTGCTATGGACTTTTCCTGAGTTGAGATGAAAAGAATTGGGAAAAATGGTTATGCATTTTTCCTGTGTTTTCTCCTGGTTTGGATGTAAGGGAGGAAAAGGATGCAGAATGTGCTGCTGTGGATACTCTGGTGAACTATGCTTGTGTGCATAAATATGTAAATATATACAGGTGAAACACATCAAAGTATGAGCAAATGACCTGTCCTCATAATCCAAGGGAATCCTGCTTTGCAGGTGATGTGAATTACTTTGGTACCTGTTTGCAGCCCACTGTGCTTGTTTCACTCCTAATATTGACGTTCACTTTCTTTGCAATCACTTCAAACTGGTTCCATTCCTACTCCACAAATGAGATTGCTTCCTTTTCCAAAAAATGTTTGCTTTATTATATAAAAAACTTACAGGCAAGATGATCTTCCTTTGATTCTTACTTTGAAGACGTCCTGATTTCTGTGTACTTCTTTTAGGGATACAGAAAAATAGAACAATTCTGTCCAGAATTTTATTTGATTAGGATTTTAAGCTGTAATACTTTTAATAAAGTAAGCAGAAATAACTTTAGGTAGAATTCTTTTCTCATTTCAATCTTTGACAGCTTTAAAACATTTTTCAATTTTCTCATGTTGCGGGCTGCAATCTTTTGTCTCAGATTGGCAAGATTGACTCAAACGCCCCAAGCAGCAAACTTAAAAAAATGCCAAACAAACCTGAAACTATATCTTTTTAATTATAGTCATCTTACTTGTTGATTTTAAGACCAGTCAGAGATGAAATTCAGAAATAAAGTATTTTTAAAAATTCATTAAGTGTCTAGCACTAAGGATGTCTGTGTACCTGTTCAACCTAATTGGGATATTAGTAATCATAATTATTCAGGAGCTTTGTAAAGTTTTCACATCATTGGCTACAAATGGGGTTGTAATACATTCCGTACACGTGCTTCAGTGTGTTTTGGAGATGGTTGCCCTGGCATCTGAAACTAATTAGTGTTCAGAAAACCTTGTATAGGTGCATATCAAGGCCTGGTTGTCTACAAGATTATTTTGATTATATAAAAGCTTAAAATGGTAAAGAGAATTTTGTGAGTGTTTTTTGATACATGAAGTAAATTACCCAGCGCTGGCTTTTTGAAATAGAATACTAAATACTCTGGGCATTTCTGTTGTAGGAATGCCTGATAGGTAAGATGCTGGTATATCCTTGCTCCTATAATTTGTGGAGAATTTAGGGGGTAACAAAGTTCACTGAGGTTAGTAGGTTATGTGTCTTATGTATGTGAAGCATGTTAGTTTGCAATATAGCAGCATCTTTGGAAATGAGAAAAGGCATTCTGGGAACAGAACTTGGAAGCCAGTGAGAGAGTGGGCAGGTGACATGAGATCAATTGTCTCTATTACTGTAATTAAGTATCCTGACTTTTAGTCACAGCTGTCTTGTTCTACCTTGTTTCAAAAAAAACCTCCAGGTATCAAAAGTTCACGCCTTACTGCTTTCATTGCATAGCATAAATGAAGAATATGCATCTTTTTATCAGAATTACAAACATCAAATATTTGGGTGAAGGATCCACCTGCCTGCCATGATACCTCATATTCAGCAACAAAGGTGACTGTTAATAATTTTTTAAGTGGTACTGTTTGCATCACACCAATTTTCTCCCCAAATTTGCCAGGTGAGTAGAATATTGTTTCTAGCTTCCCATTGGAAAATTTGAGTTGACATTAACAGTAGAAAAGATTTTCCTCAATGTTCTTATAACAGTAATGATTTTTTGCCTTTAGAGCACTGCATTAGTTCACTGATACATCAAGTAATGTGAACTCTGCCTTTCAGATTCCTATGGAGTGTAACTTCAAGTACAGAATGAAGAGGTATTGCAAGCTGGACCATGGTGGACTAAAAAGAGGATTTTCTTTAGACATTGTACTAATTTGGTAAAACTGCTCATGAAATCCTTTCAAACTTAATGCAATGTGCTAAATCTATACTAATAGCATATAAACACCTAATTGGCAGCATAGGAAAGTTAAGATAGAAAATGGAAATTCTGCTTTCAATAACATACTGTTTGACCACAAAGCTTTCCTGAGTATATCCCTCAATGCTGGATGTTTTACTTTTGCTGTATGCTTGTTGGAGGACAGTCTTACATGAGCAGGTTTTAGATGTAAAATTAGATGGATATAATGCACTGGGATTCATTTTCTGTACATATTATCTGATCATCTTTGAAAACTGGGTGATTGGGTGGTACTTTTTGGCTCTAGACATTTCCTCCATGAAAATGTTTTGGGTTTTTTTTATATTTTTGCACCTTTTCTCTCATTCTAGGAATATGTAATTTCTAGAACTGCTCAAAAACTCAGAAAGATGCAACAAAACTGTTTGTTCTGAATAATCAGCTTTATCCCTATTCTCAAAATTCTCATAAGTTTTGGTTTTTTTTTTTCCATGGGGGAAAAAAGGTAGTCAGTGCTAACAAGCTGAAGCTTTTAAAGTATAAATACTACTGAAAACCACGGAATTTTAAAGTATAAGACTCTTGATAAAGCACTCTAATATTTTTCCTGATTAGTGTATTCATTACTGCCATTGTACTTGGCAACTATTTGTAACACAAATTCATGTCTTTATGGCTCAAAATGCTGAATTCTGAGCCAGTTTGTCCTTGATTCCAGGGTCAGTTTGTTGTCTGGGAATGACATTTTCAGGTATGTCTTTGCTCACAGACTCCCATCTATAGCCACCTGCCTAAATCTGCCAGTTGAGCACCAGCTGGGAGTTATGACCTGGAGAAGCATGAAAGGGCTGGAGCAAGACAAAATGATCCATCAAGTCCTGCTTGTAAGTCAGGTCTCCAAACATGCATTTTCCACTCTATAAATTAAAAATTAAAATACTAATGGGTGTGCTTTTGTATTCATCCAACAATTGGTTCATTAGGTAGGTATGTACAAAGAGGCTCTGCTTGTCAATGCTGTTTGGCTCTAAAAGGAGGCAAAATCGGTAGGGGTTAGGCTGGTCGTGAAATGCCCCCACCCCTTTTACCTTCCTTCCATGTTTGTTCTGGGAGGCTGGCGGTAGGTAATACTCATCCTGCATAGAGCTGGTTTGCATTGTGAGTGTTCTGTCACTAGTCACAGCTGTCAGGTATGTCAGTCATGGAGTATTGTGGTGGTGTCAGAGACATAATCAGAGAGATTAGGTGGACACAAAGAGCTCTGAATGAGGTGGTAATTGCGTTCAGGGGGAAAAGAGAGTTAAAGAAAGAAACTTTCCTTTCTCACAAGATCCATTAAAGAGGTGACAGCTAATATATTAAAGCTGGAACAAGATAATTGTGGTAAGAATCTTTGTGTGTTCTCCCTAAAATGCAATGTGCTCACAATAAATATTCAAATGCTTATTTTGTGTTGTGAATACCAGATAACCATTTACAGTGAAATGCGACCTCTTTCAAAAAGTTTAAATTCATTGCCAAGAATGTTCTAGGAACAGTTATAAAACTCAAAAGGAATATTAGTGCTATACTGAATTACAAAAATGCCATCTTATGAAAGCTTCTTTGCAGGGATTTTCTTCAAATTGGTCTAGTGGAAAAGAAATGCCGAGATGCCAGCCATGGGCTGTGCTCTTCCAGACTTTGCTCTCTTTGAGTAGTACTTGAATAGTACCTCTCCCCCTCCTCTCCCTCACTTTTTTTTTTAAGCAGACTACTTGAGTATCTGTTTACATTACACTTTTGCTGTATTAATGCCATGCTTCAGAATTGCTACTTACCCTTAAGCTAAAGGAAGAAATTCCCCTTCCCCTTCCCCTTTTCCCCCTCTACCTTCTTTTGAAGCACTGAAGGTTGCTACAAGTGTACACATAAGGTGTGCACTGGACCTTCCTTTGGCGCCAATCTTTTAAGCACCTGGTCAGTGTGTTTTGCTTCCTGACACTACATCAGGACCTCTCTCCCCTCCAAACAGGCAGGGATAAATGTATTGGCATCCTCTTCAAGGTTTGAATATTCTCCTTTGTACCTCTGGAAGCTGTTAAAAACATCAGCTAATGTAAGGACTTCACAAACTGCTGATCTTTACTTCCTCCTGCTCTTGTGCAAGGGCTCATATATTACAGATTTTGGTCATTTGGTGAGGGCCAATGGCTTCCAAGCCACATAGGAAGAAAATGTCAACAGCTTTTGGTGTATTATATATTAGCAGTAGAGTTGTTACATAGACCTTCCCAAGGTAGGAATGAATTCCATGGCTGGTTGTGAGTGTGGAAAAATATGCTTCTATGACCAACCCCATGTTCTTTATGATTCTAGTGAAAAGTGACATTGATTTCCTGGCACTGCACAGCTTCTGTTGTGTTGAATGTCTAATCTGAAATCAACTGGACTGTTGAGTATTCTTTATTATCAATGAATATAAAATTTATAAGTAATGAGTATAAAAGCCAAAAGCAACCACTAGTGGAAAAATTAGTCCCACAATAAATTTAAATAGTAGCAAACATCTTCCACTGTACTGCTTGCCATCAGAAATCATGAAAAGCAGTTTCATTTCTGTCCATTAACTTCTTGGAATCTTGCTAGAGTTTCTGGGTTGACTGAAGTAAAAACCCAATCTTTGCTCACAGAACATTCAAAGCCTTCAAAGATAACTGTATATATACAGAAAGAAGAAAATACTATATTAGACTCTATTGTGATAAATTTTCATGTCTTCCTTGCCATTCAAACCAACATTTTTCCATTTTCTATTGCAGTACCAAGTCCTAATAAACCTTACAATACAAAATAGAGAATGGTATGAGTCATGAAATCTTCTTTGACTGATTCTTCATAAAAATGAAAGTGGTTTCTCATTTCTCATGGTATTTATGGTGGTTTTCAAGCCTTCTTTTCTTGCTGGCTGATTGATAATAAAGTGGGTTGAGAAGAGTCATCTCCAAAGACGGAAAGATTTGATGCATTTCGATTGTAACCATCCTGCAAGTGCTTTTAGGATAGTTGAGCCACCGTGTGTTGGTATAATGGATTGATCAGTTTGATTCTTTTGATACAGGTAAATCACCTCGATGCAGGTTAATTCAGGCTGTGTTTACAGAGGTTATTCTGGTCTCTTTTTCAGGCTCCTGTATCTGTTTTCAAAGAAACAATACCCCAAAACCTTTAGAGAATGAAAACCCATTCCTCCCTATTTACAGAAAGTTTTTTTCTTTCAAGCTGGAAGCCTACAAAATAAGTCTCAGGTTTTCATCATAATCTTTTGAGTTTTAAATCTGCTTCATAAGTTGGCAATTTTAAATGGTTCCTGGTGAGTAGAGTCCTGGTGAGCTTCAAAACCACACACAGTTTCAATGAAGCTGTGTGAACCTGCTTCAGAATCTCTGCAAGTTTTCCAAGCTTTTATGCTCTCGTATGGTTTACAGACAAAAACCTACAGGGGTCCCATTTAAAGCCTCCTAGCAGCTAAAAGATAGAGAAAAAATGGCTTTTAAAAAACCTGAAGTACCCTCTTATGAGTGCATTAAAAGCAATTTTATTTGCTTTCACTTTCAAAATGCTTCAAGCTGCCAAAGACGCGATGCTAGAAAATGACTCATGACTACTAGAGAGAAATAGTCTTTGAAAGTTGGTTCATAGTAAAGGATGATAGATAGGCAAGTGGAATTTCTGTATTCAGAAAGAAATATCTTGTGTCCTCATATTGCAGATTTTTTTTTTTCTGTCTCAGTAACCTGTTCTTCAGTGGTTCTTCACGTTTATCTTACAGGTTTTCAGCAACTGTGTGAAAATCAGCTCAGAGCTTCAGTTCGTTCCTGTGGATGCTATCTATCAAGGTTTGGAGACCAGGACCTCCACAGAAAGGGAAGGCAAAGCCAAAACAATGAAGGCTTGTAATTTAACCCACCTTTCCAGTAAACCATGGTGTGTCACCCTGTGGATTGTCTACAGTCGGTACTGTAGGTTTTAGGAAATTTTAGTATTGTATTGTGGGTTTTACATTTTCATTGCAGTATTTGGTATTGGAGTGGTTTCTTGATTTATTTGCTCTACAGGAAACACTGGGCACAAAGGCAAAGTATTAAAATGCCCTCCTCATTTTGATATTGCTACAGCTTCTCACAGTTTTCGCTCTTTTCCAGTGTAAATAAAGACAACAGTGTGGAGTAGTCCAAAATTCAAGAATATTTGTACCTTGTGTTCTGTTCCAAGCCTCTCTTGAACAAATATGCTTTCCTTTCCAAATTGTATTGCTGAGTGTCAGGGAAAGAAATTGTTAGGAAAGATTCATTTAATGAAATCTAGCGATTACTTGATAAAACAAACTTCAATGAACTGTTTAAGTTAATTTTCCAATGGTTTAAACAGATATTACCTCTAAGAAGCTCTCACAAAACCATGCCTTCTGAAGGCTTATCTTATGTACTTCATGGCCTTGTAAATGTGGCGTATTTGGTATGAATAACCATAGAGGGAAAGGATTACCAGCATTGACTTTTAATGGTTTTAAGTTTTAAATTTTAAAACTATGTATTCATCAGCCCCTTAGCTTTTTCTCTAGGGAGTCAAAAAGAAGAAATAAAAATGTTGATGCCCTTGGTTGTTGACAATAGCTGAAAATTGAATAAATATTGCAAGAATTAAAAAAAACCTAAAATTAAATGAAAGTACAGAAGTGGTAGTAAAAAGTGTCTGAGCTGTATTGTCTTGTGACAAAACAGAAAGCAAGATGTGTGTGAACAGGATGTGAGCATAAACTGAGATAATGAGATAAAGATTCTTACCTGGTTTTAACTGTGAAAACATAACTGTGAGCCTAAAACTTACATCTGGAAATGATGCTGACTTACAGACTAGGAACCCATTGTGTAGCTAAGTACTAATTGAAGGGGTTTGGCATTTTTAGAAATCAAGTAAATTAAATGATGGAATGAAATTTTGAAAGCACTTGCATACCTAGAGCAACAGTTGGTGCTTAATCTCACCATTTGCTTATATAAACCATTTAATGCAGGCAAATTTTGGATTTTCCAAAACTCATTTGCTGCTCTTTCACAACTGCATAGCTTTCTCTGGGGTCAGTCAATCCATGTTAGGCAGCTGGTGTATGTTAGGAAGTTATTTCAAAGACTCTTGCATATGCTACCTATTTCTTGCATAGGCTCCATAGTTTCTGTGTACCCCACTCTGTTGTGATCACCCCTGGAGTCCTCAGAGGAATTACTGCCAAAGCGCCAGGCATCCCTGTGTGGCCTAACTGGTCTGTTAGGCTTGTCAGTACTGCTGCCAACATGAAAAGATGTTTGAATTAAAAAAAAAAATCCCCTCCAAACTCCAAACAAACAGGACCCTCCCCCAGAAGAGCTGAGGTTTCCTGGAACTGCTATAGCACTGCAGGATTACTCACAAGAATAATCACTAGCATCACCAGACATGAAAGCAGCTGTGCTGCAGTAAGATGTTACCCTCTTAGGAAGGGTCTAGGTGAGATTCTCCTGCACTGCTTCAGCAAGGAGGTTATCCTGGGGGATTTTTTTATGGCATGAAGTTCCTTATCCGCTCTTTGTAGAAAGATGAAATTTGTGTCATTGCAAAAGCGTATATGAGCGTATAATCAAAGAGAAATTTATATACTAACTTGGCACTTGCGTTTGTAACATGAAAAATGAAAGAGCTTTTTTTTTGGGTGGGGTATAGAATGAGACAAATAGAAAAATGTTGATTCATTGAATGTAAGGAACTTGACAGGTCATTATAAAAAAGATTTTGGGAAGAGACTTTGTATACTTTAACACTTGGCTGTGCAGAAGGAGTGTTGTTGGTGGATTAAGTAGATGTTAGCTTTAGCTACAAATGAGAACTAATTTTTCTTTATTCTGTATAGAAATAGAAATGTATAGAAAATAAGCTGTGTTTTAGAAGACAAAACTGTAGTTTAATGAAGTCTTGGGCAGAAGTTACTGCCTGGATCTTGCTATGTTTTCAGAAGAGGTAACTGCCCTTCAGCTGCTTGTCACTGTCTTTTCAGCTGGTGATTATCATCATCTCAGATCCGTTCGTTGTGCATGTTGTCATTTTCTAACTTGTCTGTCAAAATGAGTTAGGTTGAAAAGATTTTTTTTATTTTTTTTTCAAGTTAGCTTGGTTCTCTTTGAAGGCGACAGATTGTGGAACATTTGTAATAAGAGCCCCTCCAGCAGATAATCTCAAGCAGAAGGGTGATGACAGGCGGCTGGAGGTTGTAACCTCTTCTGAGCTGGAGGAGTTTCTTGAGATAAATTAGTTATTCCAAAACTTGGGTGGAAGCAAGCATATCTGCTGCAGGGGCGGGGGTCTTGTAGACACCCCTCACCCTGCAAAAGCTGCTTCTGACACTTCCACAGCCAGGAGCCACCCATGCTGCTGATCTGCTCCCTTCTACAGGCATGTGACTTAGAGCAGGGTGTCAGTATTTAGAGCCTGTTCGAGTCAAAAAGACATGCTGGAGTGGAAAGCAGGCAGCTTGGAACAGTGATGCTGAGTATGAGGACGCCTTTGTCAGCTTGACTAAGGATCAGCCCACCTACAGGGGTAGTTCCATTCTTTGATGAAATTGGGTTGAAATCCAGATGCTCTCATCCTGTAACTGCAACAAAATGGGGGACAAATGCTGCAGGAGCAACAGCAGAGACTGTGGGGGTCTGTCAATGCCCTGGAGTGCACTGCAGTTCTTGAAAACCTGCTTTCTCAGGAATCCCATTCATACATGCTGAAATGCTAACATGAAGGTTGTCCTAAGATGCTTTTGAGTTAATGTGGCAATGTGGGAGTTGCTAAAGCATTTGTTCATTGAGATGCATGAGTTGAGGACTTATTAGTGTGGGAGGCCAAACTTCCTCTCTGCAGAGGAAGAATTCCACAGTGCTCAGCCTAGTTTATATATCTCAGGATATGAAACTTTATAAATAAATGATATCTAAATAATGATATCTAAGGAGGCAATTTATGGTTCCTCTTGCCAAGAATTTGCCTTACTTGTTTATCTGGGGATAGGATGAGGTCTCTTTTCTATGTTAATAAGATAGGCCTAATTGCTAGCAGGTCAGACATACATGGTCTCTGAAATGTAGTTTCCTGTTGAACATGAAGATGTATTTGTCCTCAGTCCCTCCACGAGGTCGTGGTCTTAAGCAGATAAAACAGCCATACATGTGAAGTCAGACACAAACTCTGAAATAAAAAAGGCAAACGGGATATTTGAAGTGAAATCCAAGTAGCAGTGATATGAGTGCAAGGGTGGAACTGCAATCCTAGGGCCATGAGAGGATGAGCTGGAGGAAAGGTGAAAAGTCTGTTAACTTGTTCTGGCATGGTGTCACTGTGCACCACCATATCCAGCTGGGAAAAGCAGAAGGACCTGTAGTGGAGATAAAGTTTGACTTGGTCTTGCCTTCTGTAGGTGCTTAGGGTACAGGTCTAATCTTGTAACTCCACATTCCTGAATTTCTGGCTTTAATCACCAAGAACAGCATATTCTTATGAGGACTTTTGGTCTTCCTAGAGGGACTTAGGGAACATGCTGGCTGCTTAATGTAACATTCTTGCTTCCAGATCACAGAATCTCTAGGTTGGAAGAGATTTTCAAGATCATCGAGTCCAACCCATGTCCTAACACCTCAACTAAACCATGGCACCGAGTGCCACATCCAGTCTTTTTTTAAACTCATCCAGGGATGGTGACTCCACCACTCCCGGGACCAGTACTGCTATTTCAGCATCAAGCTTCTGTAATTGTCAGTCTCAATAAAATGAAACTCTCAAAGCACTGAAGGGTAACACTGTGTCTATTGTAGCTGACTCTCACAATGTTTGGTTTAGAAACTACTCAGGTACTGTGTCAGTTCAGGAGTGAGTGTTAAGTTGCTGAGACTACTTACTGAAATGCATCTGAAAGGAAGGATTTTTCTTTCATACAGCTATTGTGTCTGATCACCTTTTATTCACTTTGTTTAGAACTCTGGAAGGAAGAGTGATGTGAAAAAAGTCTGTAGCTCAAAATTTGTATTGAATGGTACTCTCTATAACAACAGAGAAATTTATTTATTGTATGACCATAATGTTTTCTTCTTTAAAAAAAAAAAACCACCCCAAACTATAATAATATTTCCTTTCTGAAATTGTCCTTGCTGTGACTCACAAATCTAAACATTTTTTAACCAGAAACCTGCAATTAATAAAAAAGCTACATGAAATATGTCTGCAGAACTTAAAGAGGACCATGCAGCAGAAAATATCAATGCCAAACATTCATGTAAATGGGTGTTCCTGAAGGTGCAATGGAATGTTCCTGACTAAAAGATATCTTTAATCCCTTTCTGAAATGGAAGCTTGCAATGCAGCTGAGGGCCAACTGATCGTAAAAGGCTTATTATGAGGCTGAGACATTGTTGGGTCTGGATACTCTTTGAATGGCATCTCGATGTCAGCCTAGCCCCATGCTGATTTTGCTTTCTTTCTCACTCTTAGGGAACAGCTAAATGACACATATTCTTCTTCCTGCTGATGAGGTAAATTGTAAACATCCCTCTAGACTCTCAAATTCACCTGCTAAAGTGATCTGTCTCAGCTGTGGCAATGCAAAGTTTCTTTTCATGCAACTAATGGGACAATTATATCAGAATGATGAGATCATGCCTTTTGCTGAAAAGAATAGGGATCTTTCATGAACAAAGAGAGCTTTATTTACATCTTTACAAATAAAGCACCATTTTATTCAGTGAAAGTGGGTGACTGCTACAATTTGGGTAGGCACAGCATGGCATGAAGGTGAACTCACTCTGTAGAGTGGAAGGTAGAGCTTTGGTGTGGCTGTCTCAAAACAAAATAAGCAGTATTTTGGACTTTTTTACCTACTTACACTGACTAGTAGAGTAGTGTGCAGAGAGTTGTGGTATTGCCTAGGTAAACCGAAGACTGTTGAAAGTAATTTCATTTGTTTGCTAAATAAATGTAGAAAATCCATCTTAGTCCTTTCAAGACTTTTCATGTAGGTAGATTTTGTGCATGTAAATCAAAGAGAAGCAGTGGACAGTTCTGCACTTTGGGGGAACTACTGTGACTCCTAATTTGATCCCAAGTTATGAGCCATATCCGAACAGAAACATGGAAAGTATTTTCATTCTTGATTCTTTAGACTTATATATTTGTACAAGAGAAACTCCATTGACATTGCTAAGAGAAATACATGAGTCTGAGATATTTTTACAGTTCCTTCTTTAAGCTGCAAGGCATATTTTTTCTTTTAAAAACTCATTCAGTGAATACTAATTTTAGTCTTGACTTTTGACACTGTTCTAAATGACATCTGGATTTCATATAAAATCATATGTCTAGTACAAAGCTGAGACTGCCCACTGACAAATAAATTCCTATGCTCAAGTAATTCTCTTTAGGAACAGACAAATCACAGCTATACTGACTACGAAGTGGTTTTGCTTTTATTTCTGGTAGCAGGCGTGATCCTGAGGCCTCTTTAAATGAATTCAGCATCTAGCCTGTGCCTGGATCATTGCAGTTACCCACCAAGCAGAGCCTACACCAGTTAATAGAAGGGCTTGTGGATGGGGAGACATCTCCTTGATATCGCTCCAGTTTTCAGCATTTGGGTGAGTTTGTGGAACCAGAGAGGCCCAGTAGGTGAGAGGGTGACTTGGAGCCCCTTCCAGCAGCAGCTGGGCAGCCTCTGGCTGCGTGCCCCACGCAACTGCTCAAGCGGCCCAGGCACCGGTGTTCCCTGCCAAGATTTCCATGCTGCTGTTGGGCTGCGGTGCCAGGAATGGGGTGGAACAGAACAATATCTTCTTTGCTCAGTTGCCTTGCTCCCAGCAGAAGGGCAGATATTTGGAGGGAGAAAGGGCTTGGAGATAACATTGTGCTTGTTTGCCCGGGCAGGCTCTGAGGTCTGTGCGTGGCCTCACTGCATGGGGTGTAATTCAAGTTGTGCTGTTGCTCATCTTTCATGCTTTCAGAGTAACAGACAGAGTACAGCAGAGAAATAAATAAATAGCACTGTAAAAGCTATAAAGAATTAACAAATAAGCCTTAAGAAATTAGTTCTAAAACCTGAGAGCAGGAACAGGCTTTATTGTCTTAGAGTTGTTGAGTTTTGAAGTTTGGGATAGTTATGTGCTAAAGGGCTGTGAATGGCATAGCCACAAATAAACCTAAGCAGATGTTTATGTGCCCTTGTTTGCACAATGGTGAAAAGTCTCAAATCTGAGGAACAAGGACATTATTTCACACATTTTCACCTTGCCAGAAAGACCTGGCTTGAAGAAGTAAAATTTTCTGGAAACGAGGTATCTTAGATTGGCATAAGCTCCAGGTGTAGCTGTATTTTATCAAAATGTTGCCAGACTGTCTGACATAATGTAAGTGAATGTATATCGAGAGTACACATACACGAATAACCTGCTTGGTCTCTAACTCCTCATTCTAAGGAAATTACTCCAAGTCAGCTGTTCTGCATTAACTGCCTGCATGCAAATTGTTATTGTCAGGTCAGTATGAGCCCATTCCAAGCCATTTATTTTCTTGGTTAAGGACCAACTTCTTTTGCATGTGCTGCTGGGGCACAGTATACATTTTATAGGAAACAACTGAAGATGAACTGATTTATAGTAAATTTGACATACTAGCTTGACTTGTGACAATTCCTTCATGAATTCCTACTGTTAGAGTGTGGTGTAGTCAATATGATACTGAACAAGAGCAAGATGATGATCTGCACAAATGAGGCAAAGTTTCTACCAAGGAGAACTTCTTTCCATATGTGTTGCTGATTCATCCTTTAAGCAGCTTACATTCTATGCAATGAAGGTCAAACTACTCTAGAGATGGTAACATAATAAGAAAATAACTAAAGTAGAGGTTAATTTTACAGTGTAATTTGACTTATATTTCTGCAAACATTAATATTCTATCAGAATAATTTCCAAAGTTGCATACTCTGGAACAGGATTTTTATTTTTCAGTGTTAGGATTACAATCCATTATGTCACTTAACATTTAAAAAACCCTCCAAACCTCCAGTATATGGTGTCACTGCCTATTGTGTAAAATTCCTAACCTAGGAAAACTGGTTCACTTGTGAAAGGTTGTATTACATAGTGTATAATCCATACCATTTCTAATG
The DNA here is from genome assembly GCF_014805655.1 of Passer montanus. Classification (NCBI taxonomy): domain Eukaryota; kingdom Metazoa; phylum Chordata; class Aves; order Passeriformes; family Passeridae; genus Passer; species Passer montanus. The sequence continues at coordinate 8,626,500 of NW_024366480.1, read as the reverse complement.
AGTTGCAGAAGACTATCCTGGAACATGGTCGTTTCCCTCTCCATGGATTTGAGAGAAAAACAGGGGTTTCATGCATCTCATTGTGTTAAACATCTGAATTGAGGTATTATTTTCACAACATTTAGGGCCAGGGCACATCTCAGTACTTCTAACACTTACTTGAGAGATATATGTATGACCTGTTAGGCTGGTACCTATAAAGATAAAATAGAGCTTTGAAGTTAAAATTTTGAGTTGTAGAAACTCTTTTTTCCTTTCAAATGTTCTGAAGATTTTTTTTCCCAGTAGTGTCTTGTTTAAAGTAATTCAGCTGACAGGGAAGAATGCTGAAGATGGTGGCCCAATGAGTAAACAGTGTGTTAAAGGAAAAACATGTAAAAATCTGTAGCTTTTATGTATTTTGCACTTTTGCAACTTGTTAAACTGATGCTAAAATAACTGTGAAAGTGCCTTTTAATGGCTTATTTTGTATTGGCCTCTGTTCTTGGTGTTTGTATGGTATGTTAGCATCTGTAGGTAACTTGCCAATAAATGAGTTGCTAAGGAATATCTGAGAGAAGACACAGCAAGTTATTGGAGGAACTCCTATTTATGAAGTCCTACAGATCTGAGCATTAGAGAGCAGTTTGTCTTTTTGTGAGCTGTTTGTTATCTTGTGGTTGGAGTCTGAATGCAGGAATGAATTCTGCCACTCAGACCTCTCTGTAGTTGTTTCCTTGTCTACAGAATAGGAATAATGTTTGTGTACACCTGGCTTGGTGAAATTGAACTGATTAGTGACAACAAAATTCTTTGAGAGCTTTTAATGGAAGCCATTAAACAACTGCATGCTATGCAGATTTCCAATATTAAAAATATATTATAGGTGATATGCAATAACAGTGGGGAGGACAAAAAAAAAGTCACTGGGATTCATTTAACAGGAAAGAGCATAGAGAACAGTTCCTAAAATCCCTTTGGGAGGAGTTACCTAAAAGGGAATAATATAACATTCTAATTTGCAGTATTTCTGTAATCAGTTGTGAAAACATTTTTCCAGATATGAAAAAATGCATTTGCTTAGAGCAGTAGGTGAAGCAAAGCAGGCATGTGGTCAGCAGCAGGTTCTACTTGTGCTTGTTATGGACAATATGGATATCTGGTTCAGTGGTCAGTGTTAGCCTGCGGTCCCTGAAGGTGATGCTCCTATTAGACATGAAAAACACTCATCTAGTATACTATATGACAATACATGCAATTTGATTAGTGTCCTCTGTCCAACCTATTTACTTTAATTTAGTTGTCTTCTCTGATGGCAAAACCTTCAGATTTTTCAATGCTGTATTAATGCAAAGGCTTTAATTTAAAAGAAGTCCAAAAGCAGAAGCAAAAAACCCCAAAACAAGCAAGCAAACAAACAAAAAAACCCAAAAACCAAGAAAGAGAAAAGGAGAAGTTGTAGTAAGTGGACACTGGGAAGTTCTCAGAGCTCTGCAACTTTGTCTTTTGGGAGAGTTGAAGGGCAGGACCAGAAGTACTTTACTGGAAGGGAATGGTTCTTAAAATGATGGTAGTTATATTTTAAAGTTTAAGCGTTGAACAGATGCCTCTGTACTGTACCAGGGAAACAGTGTAAATGGTCCTTATTTCCAAAAATGAGGGATTTTTTTCAGTACTTAAATAGAAAGCTAGAAGTATTCTAAGAAAACCTGAAGAAGAAGAATTGAGCAGCTTTTAAACACATGTGGATGTGTCCAGTTATTGGGAAGGTTATGAAGGGTAGGAAGATGGGCAGCTGAATAGGTGTTACGATGTTAGTGAACATAAAAGCAGAAGGTTATAAATTGTAGTACAGTTAAACATAACATGATGATGCTGTTCTTGGTTATCAGTTCTGTTATACATTCCTGTCAAACGATATCCCTTTCTTCATGGAAGACTCCAAGGTTTTGGAGTCTTTGACTCATGGCTTCATTTGATGTAGTAGGTGGACAACACATGGTTTATTGAACACTTTTTCTGTCAGTTTTCTCTGTGTGTGTGCGTGTGACAAATTAGTCTGATAATTTCTATTCTACTGAAGTCAGTAGGATTTCTGATGGAACCTGAAAAGAGGAGCTTTTCCAAAGATATTTTTCAATTCTTTCATTTACAAGTCCTTTGCAAACTAATTACTTACCTCATATACAGTAGGACTGGTAGCTAAGAAAGTAGTTCTGGAAATGTTTTTGGAGAAAAAGGGGGTTTTGGTAATATATTAAATCAAAAAGTGTAGAATAACAAGCAGTGAATAGCTGCTTTGTGATCCAGTAGACAGAATGCCATAGAATAAACGAGGAGACTTTGGATCAGTTCCCGATTATGCCTGTTCTCAACAGTACATTCTTAAAGCAAATCATATTTCTTTTATGACTTAAATTCTGTGTCTGTATAACTGAAAATTGAGATTTATCCTCCAACGCAAATCAGTCTGAGACTTGGGAAAGATATTTAAAATATATTTGGGAAATGGTATTACAAACAAAAATTTTGTACCTTTCATGTGGCAAAGATTAATTTTGCAAAATGGAAAACATACCTCTTTGTAAATTGATTGTAAATTTGTGACAGCAGAGTACATCGTGTAGAACATCCAGGTCAAGACAAGAATTAGTTCCTTATTTGATGATTAAATATTGTCTAATTGCTACATACATTATTGACTCTGTATAATAAGATGTAGCCCATCCCCTCTTCCACAGGGCATGTAATTTCTCTGTTTATGATGGTAATGTACATGGTCTTCTATGATGAGACACAATTTGACTCCAGCCCTTTTTGCTTGGTCCCTTGCAGAGAGTTTTGGCATCATAGCTTTCTTGGCTGATTTATAAAAAGCTGAAGGTAGACCTGGCAGCCTGATCTATGCTCACTCATTGTGAATTTTTTTATTTTAGGCCTCCTTTTTTAGGAAAAAGAGGGTGGCATTGCTGCTGTTACAGTTTGGAGAGTCCTGAAGTGCTTTTGATATTGATAGTGCTCACTGAGTTTACAGTCTGACATTACATTTTATTTAGCATGAAAACCTTTTTTAGTTATGTCCATCATGACAAGAAAACCAAAACATCTCTTAAGATATGTGGGATTATCTAAAACTGAGATTGACATCTAGTGATGGGGTCTGCAGGTGTGTGGGTGGAATTGGCAGATGAACAACATGTTGCAGAATGAGCTCTGTGTGTGTGTGTGCCCAGGAACAGCAAACAAGCCAGAGTCTAACTTCAGTGAATGACTTGAGCAGGCAGAGAATTTTCTACAACACCAAAATATTATAAGTAAAACCATAACATTTCTTGTGCTGCCATCCTTGCATCCATTTCCCCCCGTCATGGCTTTCCTATCTAGTACCTACTTAGCAAGGCATACAGGTGCCATCACTGGGGTGACACAATTGCACACCACAGTGACATGTTGGAAATACAGTCTGGGTCCTGTGTCTGGTCAAGGGGCTCTGCATTAAGCCCATCTGCACACATCTGCTGGGGCACTGAGGCACCTGTCAAGGCCTTGCACCTCACTGAAGCCTGGGGCAGTCTGAGGCCTCCATGCCTCTACAAGTGAAACACTAGAATTTGAGTTAAGATCTTGAACCATTTTGGAAAATTTCAAAGTATTTTCCTAATATATTTAACAGACCTTTTTCCTTCAAAATGGCCAAAACCATAATAGCAAGCCTGTGTCATGGTTTTTCGCATGTTACTGATTTTTAAAATTCTGAAGAGATTTGATTGCTTGCCATTAGTTCCATAAGTTGCCTAATATAGGAATTTTCTCCCCCGGTGTACTATGGTTAGTCAAATCAGGAAGGAGAGTGGAAGCCCTTGGAATGAATGACCTTTTTGGGAATCGTCCAAGAGAAAGAATATAACTTCATGGCTTTAGTAAGAGAGAAGTGTCATGTTTTTCTCTGTTGTAATGCTTCCCTCACTAGACACTGCCATGATAACAAACCACCAAAAAATCACCAAACCACCAAAACCAGCCCTGCACCCCACTCCAGAGGCTAGATTGAGTGGGGATTTTTAAAGGACAGCATATTGAAGGTGTTTCTGACCTGTGTACTGCAGGGTTCCCACAAGGCTGCAGTCTGCTGCAGTCTTTTTTTTTTTTTTTTTTTTTTTGCAAAACAGCTCCAGGTTTAGAATTATGAGCAGTGTTTGTCCATGGTGGACAAGGAGAGGAGAGGAATCTGGATGACCTGCAACAAACCCTGCCAACTACTCATCTGACTAGTTTTAGATATTTTATTTGTAGCATGCTTTTTATGTGTCGTTTATCAAGGCTGGTTTATGACGTGCCCATATGTTATTTAGCTGTGTCCTTACTGTGCTTTGAGTGTTTTTAATTTCTTCCTCCTTGTTCTCTCAGCGTAACAGATAACAGGAATCAGCAATACTTGAAATACACTGATCTGTGGCTTCCTGGTGGGAAACAAGATGAGTCACCAGTAACTAAAACCAACAGCCTTTATGTCCCTGGATTCAAATTTGTTCTTCTCAGTATAATTGTTCAAATACTTGGTTTCCCCACTGACTTCCTCCCTAGCAGTGCAGCAGACTGCCAGACTGGGAAGGAAGAAATGATAGCAGTTACAGCACGTGTAACAAGCCAAAAAAGGGGCCCACCAGGGATGGATATGGACACTCAGACCTGAGTGCTTCACCAGACTGTATCTCCTACCATATCTAGCAGCATGACTGGGCCAAGTATTTATTACAGGATAGCAAAGATTCTGTCTGCCAGGTTTCCTTGGTTCTGGACACGGCAGGGGTAAGTGGTGCTTCTGTTGTTAAGCCACACCCTTAGGAACACAGCACCTTGCTGTCTGCCAGTAACATTGAAGTCACTTTGACTGTCAGATGAACAATAAAGCAGTAAAAAACCCCAACAAAACCCCCAACAGTCCAAATATTAACTATACCATTGCTGTGTTTAGAGAGGAAGATAAAGGAAAAAAAAAAAAAGAAAACCACACACAGATCTGCCTACACCTTAAATCAGTTATAAGAATTTTCACTTTTTTTTATCCAGGAAACAAACAGTCAGGATGTCTGTGCAGCCTTATGGATATGAGAACCCAATATCATGATACTGTGAATATGGCTGTCACTTAAGAGATGTTGGGGTTTTTGAAATTTTTTTTTAAGATAAGTTTCTTCATATAACCAAACTCTCCCTGGGATCCTCTTTATAGTGAAACCTCTACACAACTCCAAGTTCTCCCATGATTTATAACTTTGTCAGGGAAAAATGTTAACCCTCCCCTTTAAATGTCTCTCTAAGCTTCAGAAATATTGACATTCTTCAGACACGTTTAAGTGGAGCAAGACACTGAACAGAGCTTTAAATGGAAATTTTGGTGATGAAAAGGTAAAGGAATTTGTATACCTGAGGAAATGTTGTCCCCTGGGAGGTACCAGTATGTTAGGCTGCAGGTTCCCTCTTCCAGAGACATCTTGGATAGGAACAAGAGTATCAGCAGCATAGTGTGTTCTTGGCATTTCACTTTCCAGACGTGCATCCATCACAATGCTTTCTGAGCATGTCTATGCATTTTCATCAGATTTTGCTGTCCTCCTCCTCCTATGTGCCCAAAATATTCCAAATTGCTGCCAGGCGAATCTTTTCACTCAAAAGGTATTGTATAGGAATAATTTGTTACTTGGTAGGTGATTTTGTTGTGCTTTACAAGGTTTTCTATGGGTTAGGAAACTCCTCTGCACATGGGAAGACTCTCTTGATGGAAGTGAATGACTGGTATTCCTTGAGAGTCATTGAAGGGAACACAGCTGAAGTGTGTCAGACTAACTTGTTATGAAGCATATACAGATCAACAGGGCACTTTTGGAAATGGAGCACTTGAGTTTTGGTGGCTAACTAAGAGCAAACTTAAAATCAAATTTCTTCCAATTTGTTAGATTAGAAATAAATGAATTATAAATACCAAGTTATGGATTAACCCTGTGACCTCTTGATGATTTTTGCAACTTTCAGGACAAGTAGCCCAAATAATTACCCATATTACTGGAAGCTCTTCCTTTCCGTAGTGTTTGATGTTTCTTTGGCTCCTTGTGGCTTAATCCAAACTAGGTTTGCTAAAATAATCGTTCACTGCTGTTCTGATTGTTTATCTGTTTTGGAAGTAATCTGGTAGTTCCCCCTTTTCCAGTCACACGGTGACCCACAGCACCAACTTGAGACCATCACCTCCACAATCTTCATAGCTTGGTGCTCTGGGTTCTGGGTTGGCAGATTCCTGGCTCCTTCAAGCAGATTACATCTTCCTTCCAACCTGCAGTTTGGGAGAGGTGAGGCAAAAAGTGAAACAAGCACACTTGAATCAAACACGCACGTGCTTAAAGTCAGCAACATTTACGCTTCTTTATCTTACCTCATCCCTGCTACTTATCCTCTTCCTTCTTTGGCTCACAGGTGTAACTGGGAAGGGAAAAGTCTTCAGAGTACATTGTGGATGGGAATGTGAACAGAGGCTGATTCTCTAAATTATGTGTGTAGGTTTAAAACAGAAATCACAGAACGGGCAAGTTTGGAAGGGATCACAGTGGGTCATCTGGTCCAGCCTCCCTGCTCAAGCAGGGTCATCCCAGAGCACACGGCACAGGATTGTGTCCAGATGGTTTGTGAATATCTCCAGTGAGAGAGACTTCACAACCTCTCTGGGTGACCTGTTCTGGTGCTCCCAGAAACAGGGATTTCTTTATTTCTGTGAGAATGGTATGTGTAAATATTCCTGCATTTAAACACATAATAGCAACTTTGGTTGCTATACTTGTACCCAAGTGGTTTGGGCACAGTTGAGATTAAGGTGGCATTTTTACTAGATAATCCATACCACAAGCCTGCATCCCAAAGGATATTAACAGGGATAGGGGGAGGCCAAGGGCTAGTGAATGCTCTGTGTGGGACTGCATTGCTGAGCCTGGAATGGACAGTACCTGCAAGTGAACACAGGCGAGGCAGAAGCTGCCTTGGGTTTGTGCCTGCTGGGCTGTGACGTGAACTGGGTTTTCCTGTCTTGCAACATTTTTGGAAAAGTTAAAAAATTTCTCATTCTGCATGGGACAAAATGTACTTTTTTTTTGTTTCCCGCACCCTGTGCCTGTCCTGACCTTCACAGAGGTGCAGGGGCTGCCTGAGGGCTGGTGGGTGTGTGGCAGGGCTGCCCCTGGATACTGGGGCTGCCTCCTTGCCACGAGTCTCTGAGCAGGGCCATTCCCACAGTAACGGAGCAGCTCCCAGAATCCTTAGGGCTGGAAAGGACCTCTGGAGATCACCTAGTCCAACCCCCCTGCCAAGGCAGGGTCACCTAGAGCAGGTGATGCAGGAACACATCCAGGTGGGGTTTGAATGTCTCCAGAGGGAGATTCTACGACTTCCCTGGGCAGCCTGTTCCAGCGCTCCGCCACCCTCAAGGTTAAGTTCTTCCTCAAGTTGAAGTGAAACTTCTTTTTTAGGTTATGGCCATTGCTATTTGCCCTGGGCACCACTGAAAAGGTGCCACCACGTTCTTGGTACTCGCCTTTGAGATATTTATCTCCATTAATGAGATCCCCTCTCAGTCTTCTCTTCTCTAGACTGAACAGGCCCAGCTCCCTCAGCCTCGCCTCATAAGAGAGATGCTCGGTCTTTGTGGCCTCTGCTGGGCCGTCTGCAGTAGCTCCTTGTCTTTCCTGTACTGAGGAGCCCAGAACGGGACACAGCACTGCAGATGTGGCCTCACAGGGCCAAGCAGTGCGGGAGGATCACCTCCCTCAGCCTGCAGGCCACCTTTTCCCAATGCACCCCAGGACCCCATGGCTCTCTTAGCTGCAAGGGCACAGCCGGCTCATGGTCAGCTCGTCATCCGCCACGACTCTCAGGTCCGTCTCCACAGTGCTGCCCTCCAGAAGGTAAGCCCCACCCTGTGCTGGCCCTTGGGGCTGTTCCTCCCCAGGTCCAGGACCCTGCACCGGCCCTTGCTGAACCTCATTAGGTTTCCCTCCTCGAAGGCGAGTCACGGGAGGCATTTCGGTGGCCCCCCCCGGTCGGGAGA